>NC_066620.1:212305108-212607018 GCF_025201925.1 Gopherus flavomarginatus | reverse complement strand
CCGCAACACCACCCTGAGGGAGGCATCCGCAGCGCCCGGTGAACGGGTCTGATTCTGATCTCACCCTGGTGAAGCTCTATTGACTTCCAGTGGAGTTATTCCTGACATACCCCCACCTAAATGAACTCAACATTAGTCCCAGTGAACCTGGAAAAAATGGTCTATGTGTAAACGCTGCTCTAATTTACCTGAAATGGGTTTTAAAATCTATTTAGTTAAACTAGTGCAAACTCCCATGGAGACATCCAGACATCAGTTTACACCTGGTTTATATCAAACTAGCTTAATTATCTGACCAAATTAACCTAATGTTGTAGGCAGTGTTGTTGTAGCTGTGTTGGCCCCAGGAGATTAGATAGACAAGGTGGGTGAGGTAACATCTTTTACTGGACCAACTTCTGCTGGTGAGAGAAACAAGCTTTTGAGCTTAAACAGAGCTCTGGGTCCAATAAAAGACATCCCCCTCCCCATTGTCTCTCTAATTAACCTAAATCAATTTATATACACTGTTTTTAGGTGCATCTTTTGGGTGCAGACAAAGATTATGTCAGGCTATGTGGAGAGAGAGAGAGGACTCCAGTCTCCAAGGCTGTTAACTAGGGCATCACTGAGAACATTTAAAGGGAATGAAAATTACTACTAATAATAGCAATCCCTTGCAGAAGCTGAGCTGTGCATGGATGAAATTGACATAATGAACTAACATAAAAAGAGAAAACTTTTTTTAGTGCTCATCAGTTGAATAATAATGGGGATATTACTCATTGGTCTGATGCATGAAATTCATCATATGTTCTATCTCACGGACGCTTCAGTCTGAATTCTGTAGCGCGTCCTTGGCAAAATGGTCACCATAAAGGAATCAACTCTAGCTCATCAAAGGCTAATCCTCTCAGACTGAAGAAAATGTATTTCAAATACATAACTTCCAGCTCAATGGCACCTCAGCACTTGAAGGATCCAGCATGCTTAAGAGATGACGTGGTGACCGTTTATAAGTGCCTACATAGGGAATAAATATCTGATGATGGGCTCTTCACTCTTTCAGATAACACAAGCCAATGGCTGGAAGTTGAGGTTAGATACATTCAGATGGGAATTATGGCGAACAATTTAACAGTGAGAGAAATTAACCATTGGAACTATTTCCCAAGGGTCGCGGTGGATTCTCCATCAGTGGCAATATTTAAATCAAGACTGGCTGTTTTCCTAAAAGCTCTACTGCTCTAGGAAGTATTGTGGGGAAAGTCCCTGGCCTATGCTGTCCAGGAAGTCAGACCAGATGATCACAATGGGCCCTTCTGGCTTTGGAATCTATGACTGCAGCTACAGTCTGGGCTACCATGTGTTCGCACAAAGGCAGACTCTGCCGCGGGGATCAATCCTTTGTTATACATTGTGCTCCTGAACCTAAGTGTCCCTTTGATGGGTTGTCACCCCTGGGGTGCAGTCTGGGAGCCATGAGAAACCACTGCGCCCCTCTAACCACTCAGTTGTGCGGGATCTTCTCACGCTGCTTCTTTGGATGGAGACACAGCCAGCCTTATCCAGGCCCTTTCGTCACCCAACCCGACAGTGGGTGGCGCTGCACACCCAGACTGAGCTACCTGAGAGTGTTTTACCTAAGCCACTCAAGTACAAACAACAGAGGGCCGGAACCCTTTGTTCCAAAAAATGGTTCCCAGCCCAGCTTGTGGAAAAATACAGGCACCCAAATGGAGTCCAGAGACATGTGGTTTGGTCACATGCCCTTGCTAGTCATAGCAGCCACTATTTGGCTGGCCAAAATGTTCTCAGGAAGGCTTACCTGATGACAGGGGGCCTGAGGCAAATCAGGGGAGCTGCGGCCCCTATGCTCATCCAGCAGCGGTCTGGGTCTTTGGCTGCATTTTGGCAGCAGGGGGGCCCTTCAGTCGCTTCGCGTCTTTGGCAGCACTGAAGGGCCCCCCACCACCGAAATGCCGCAGAAGACCCAGACCGCCATCAGGCCAGGGCTCGTGGGGCCCCTGTAGGGCCCGGGGCAAATTGCCCCACTTGCCACCCCCCTGGGTGGCCCTGCCCAGTGAGAGATAAGCTTTGCCTAAGGCCTATTGTTTTCCCTAATGATGCATTACCCTGAAAGGGCCCTTCACAACCAGCTATTTAGACTGGAAGCATCTTGCCAAGTGGGTGTCACCCAGGTGTGACTACATGTGAACTACAGATACATAGTCAATATTCACAACTTCAGATACAAAAATGATACAAGCACACAAATAGGAGCATCCTATTCAGCAAATCATAACTTTTCCAACGTCACCTTACATGACCCATCTTGTACAAAATGCATTATAATTGTGCCGTAATCATAATGATATAATATTACTATTGAGAATATGGGGCGTAGTGTCTCATCCCCCTTCTGAAAAAAAACAAACCAGGTTTCTAGTTCTCCTGGCTGTGAAGCTGAACATGTACAGCAACTGGAAAGAAGAGACTCTTTTTGTGTCTCATTGGATCCATTTTAGTTTTTATGATTTTTGGCAAAATCTGAAAGAAAACAGATTGTTTTAAAAAACTGATAAAGCCCCAATCTGTAAAATCAATGGGACTACACACATGCTTCAGATTACACAAAATGCTTTCCTGGATTGGGCCCTAAACCATTCTGCAGGGGGAAGAACCCATAGTTCAGAACTCACCCCTGGCCCATCTCAAGAGACAGTTGTTCTCCCTTTACAGAGATTCCAGAAGCAGCTTAGTGCAAACAACACAGCTCCCTCCCTGACCACCTGTGGTAAAAAGATCTGGTCTATTAAAATCAATTAGCCATGTCTCATCTGCAGCAAGAACCTAGGACACGTCTCAGCGGCAGCTGCCAGTCAGAGAGGTCAGCTCCAACTGGCTCAAACTATGACCGGGAGAGTGAGAACCAGAATCATTTTCAATGCCTCTATTGAATTTCCAGGCTGCACCGGAAAAAAAAGGCAGAATTTCTGACCCCACTGGAATCCTTGCTGAGGTGTGAATTGCTCGACCACTGGCCCCCTGCTTCATAATGGATGGAGAGGAGCAATGGGCTTTCACTTGGTAGTGACTCCATCCATGGCTGATGGGAAAAGAGAGAGTCTTTCCTGCACTCACCACACATGCTCAGCCCTGCATCAAGCACGCAGGCAGCTTACGCCAAAACCTCATAGCCTGAACACACAGCCTTGAAGAGCAGCCATAGGCTGAAAATACATTTCTTCTTCTTCTGATTATTATTATTATTAACGATTGCCTCACGATGGCCCTTGGAGGCCCCAGACAGAATCAGGGCCCCTTGTGCTGGGTGTTGCGGAAACAGAGCAAAAGCAAGTCCCTGCCCTAAAGAGCTTACAACCTAGTCAGACAAGACACCAGCGAGTGTAAGAAACAATCTCAAGGAGTGAGAGAAGGAGAACGAGGGAAGTAGGGATTAGAACGTGCATAAACACTGGAATAAATTGCCTAGGAAGGCTGTGGAATCTCCATCTCTGGAGATATTTAAGAGTAGGTTAGATAAATGTCTGTCTGGGATGGTCTAGAAAGTATTTGGTCCTGCCATGAGGGCAGGGGACTGGACTTGATGACCTCTCGAGGTCCTTTCCAGTCCTAGAATCTATGAATCTATGAATATACTAGGGCCAGCTGTGGGCACAGGTAGATGGTTTAGCCCATTTGTTAGCGTGTCTAATGCTAAGATCAAGTAAATGTAATAGCTAGCTGAAGGCGCTACTGGCTTCTTACCCGGCTATTCTCATTGGGCAGTTTCCTGCCGGTGTCCCAGTGGGCGTGGTCTGGAGGACAGATCTGCTGGAGGAGGGGCTCATGGGTTCACAGCCTCCTCTGGGGACGAGGTCCCAGGAGTAAGGGGGTCTGTGGAGGTGGGAGACAAATGGGTGCCTGTGGTGGCCATTGCTGGTGCATCAGAGAGGACAATGCCATAAGAGACAAGCATAGACAAATAGGGCCGGGCTGTGTTTTCAAAGGGCTTCCGAAGTCTTGGGTTTGGCTGAGACTTGAGGTCAGGAATGGCTCGATGCTTTTAGTGCAAATGCCATCGGGAAGGGAAGGGGAGAGGCAGAGTTCACACAACAGCGGCTAGGTCATGTCTTAAGGATTATTATTAAAAAATGACTCGACTTCATACGGCAGTGTCCATTGGCGGATCTCAAAGCTAACGATACTGACCTTCCCAGCACCTCGCAGGAGGTAATGAATCAGCGTGTTGGTGTCACTAGGCATAAATCTAGGTAGCTCGGGAGGGTGGACGATCACGAGTGCCGATGAAGCCCTCCTGCTCAGGCCTCAATGAACCAATGTTCCTCCATGTTAAACATTTTGTGTAACCTAGTGTAACCTAATGTACCAATAGCTGCAAAAATGTACTGTAAGTAGTTAGTTTTCCGTTGTAACAGCCAGTTCTCTGCTGTAATACATTGAAGCTCGGTTAAAGCACTCCCAAGGCCGTTTTAAGATACTGTATACATGTCTCAGCAGCGGAGAGGGGGAGGAAGGGGGAAGACAAAAGATTGAATGAGAAAAGATACTGCAGCTGGATGGGAAAGGAGGGGGGAGTGAGAGATCAGCTAGTCAGCAAGAAAGTTTTGTAGTAAACAACTGGGATATAAAAGGAAGAAACTGCTTGTTTTAGGGGTGCAGGATTTGAGATTGTTTCTCCCTTGCACCTTATTTGAGCTCAAATAAACTTGGTTGTTTGCTTCTCCACCCTGGTGTGTTCGTTGGCGCTAAGCACTCTGGGCAACGAACCGCTGTTGCTTGCCTCTGGCACTTCTGTGTCGGCAACAAGCGCAATGCTCATCTTGCAAAGGGGAAAACAGAAGCAAAGAGAGGCAAAATGACTCAGTTAAGGTCACCCAGGGAGCCAGTGGCAGAGGTGACACTAGAAGCCAGGCCTTTGCTCCAGCCCCAAGACCACACAACCTCTCTCTTTGCAACAGCAACAGAGATTTTATGACCGTTGCAAATGTATTGAGTGAATATTCGAATGAGCATTGTTTGGTCCCTTGCTCCGATTCCTGAGCACTACCCTGTGATATGCAGAGAGCTCTCAAATCCCACCTCTGCCACAGGCTTTAAGAGAGAGGAGGGCCACGCTACACTGGGTCTGCAGTCTTTGCTTATCGCAGAAGGCAAAGCTTTGTTAAGCTATCCAGCCCAGCCCAGCTCCCAGAGATCAGTGCAGGAATGCTTCCTACACCGCACTTTGTGGTGCTTCTGTCAGTCTTGTTCAACTTCCAGTCTCATCTCCTCCCCTGTCAGGGGGGAAATCCAGCAAACACTAGCAGAGAATAGGATACTTGACAGTGGCACCTAGAGGAGGGTAGCAGGAGGACCAGACCGGTCGCCCCTCTATACAGATGGAGGGGCACTTGGGCCAAATTTCAGTAAGTGGCAATGCAGCCGAGTGCATTGGGTGTAAGGTTGCCAACTTGCTAATCACACAAAACCAAACACCCGAGCCCCGCCTCTTCCCCAAGGCCATGCCCCTTCCCCAGGGCCCTGCCCCCTCCCTCAGTGGCTCGTTCTCCCCGACCCTCACTCACTTTCACCCACAGTCAGTGCCCCTCAGCTCCCCTCAGGAGCTGGACTTGCTGGCTGCTTTGGGGGTGCAGCGCGGTGCCAGGACAGGTAGGGACTAGCCTGCCTTTGACCCACAGCACCCCTGACCAAACTTGTAATGGAGCTGCCAGGATCCCTTTTCGACTGGGCATTCCGCTTGAAAACCGGACACCTGGCAACCCTAACCAGGTGGCCATACCACTCAAATTTGGCCCGGGTGCCCCTCCATCCAGATGGAGGGGTGGCCAGGCCAAAGGGTGCTGTGACCTGGCACATGGGGAGTTTGCTCCTGTATGGCAGAGCACAGGGGAGTTTGCCACAGACTCAACTCGAAAAACTGGCTCATTCACTGGGTAGGTAAAAGAGATGGGAGACTCCCTGGCCAAAGGAGACCTGGGATTTCTACAGCATGGTGAGAGAGACATGAGCAGGGACCAGAACAAGGTCCCTACTCAGGGGAAGGGCCTGGAATTTGCACCCCTGCTATTTGGAGCGCTTGTGTACCAGATGGGTGCTATACCTCTTTTGCCTTAGCTGCACCAGGAGACCCACCAACAGCAGCCTCATCACCACTCTCCTTACTGCCCAGCACTGCCAGATGCTTTTGCATTAATTGGACTCAATGTCGGACGCTCCAGTGCATTTTGAAAGCGGGACGAGCCTCACTAGAGACATTGCTCTCGCCTTGGTGATCAAAGGCCATGTGACTCAGGCGGATTCTTAATCATGTTTATTGCGCCAGTGCCTGGGCACCAAAGCAGAAGAGAGCTCCATTGTGCCAGGTGCTGTACAAACACCAAGTAGCAGGCAGACCCTGCTCTGAAGAGCTAAATATTGGACCAGTTTCTGCTGTAAGCAGGCGTTGCCCTCGCTGAAGTCAATGGGGTGGACAAGGCAGCCAATAGAAGGGCCTCATTGTCTTAGACATTCATGTTGTCGTAACGGTGATTTGACAACCATATCGTTGGATGGAGGAAGGAGGGGAAGAAGAGAATAAGGCAATCAGGAACTGAACAACAAACCAGACCCCCCCGTGGTCCAAGCTACTTCGGCAGTTCCTAACAGGTGATGTTGATTTCTGAGTTTAATGAGCTCAGAATAGTTATAACTTCCAAAGCAGGAAATGCTCTTTAAGCCTGTTAAAAATTCTGATGTTCTTTCTAACCATTCATGTTACTTCTCCGGGGTACAGCTGAGGACAGCTTGCAGTGGTGGTGAAATACCTGGGGGCTAGCAGGCCTACCGCAACTATAAGCTCCTTTGCTAAAAAGTGATCAAAGTTTCACAAAACGTCACAGTCGCCGCTAATAATAAATGGTGGTTGTTGGGACTGAGAAGGCCGACGTCTCTGTACTCGAAATCCCGTCTTGTGTCACCATTTCGTGTTGCAACATGACAGGGTCACGTTAACCCTTTGGACTCTTGGGGGTCTTTCTTCCCTCACAAGAGTGGTTAATTGCAACCCTGAGAATCTGAATGAGGAGCAGCACACTTAGCAATGAAGCAGCCTGAATGACAGAATACAATTGCCTGCTCTGCTTACGGTTCTCTGGCTATATTTATTTCTCAAGGTCTCAAGATACGAATTTACACATCTTGATCATCCGGGGTGAAGGATGAGAAGAGAGACTAATATCTAGCTTTGACGTGCATCTGCTGAAACATGCTCTTGTTTATGGCTTCTCTAAAACCACCTCCTGAGACCCATTTGAAGCGCCAGTTGATTGTAGGATCATCTCTAGAGCCCTTTTTAAATATTGGCGTAGCTAATGTAACGTCAATATTTTAAAAGGGCTCTAGAGGTGATCCTGGCAATTACAGACTGGTAAGTCTAACATCGGTACCGGGCAAATTAGTCAAAACAATAGTTAAGAATAAAATTGTCAGACACATAGAAAAACAAACTGTTGAGCAATAGTCAACATGGTTTCTGTAAAGGGAAAGGATGTCTTACTGATCTATTAGAGTTCTTTGAAGGGGTCAACAAGCATGTGGGCAAGGGGGATCCAGTGGACGTAGTATACTTAGATTTCCAGAAAGCCTTTGACAAGGTCCCTCACCAAAGGCTCTTACATAAATTAAGCTGTCATGGGATAAAAGGGAAGGTCCTTTCATGGATTGAGAACTGGTTAAAAGACAGGGAACAAAGGGTAGGAATTAATGGTAAATTCTCACAATGGAGAGGGGTAACTAGTGGTGTTCCCCAAGGGTCAGTCCTAGGACCAATCCTATTCAACTTATTCATAAATGAGCTGGAGAAAGGGGTAAACAGTGAGGTGGCAAAGTTTGCAGATGATACTAAACTGCTCAAGATAGTTAAGACCAAAGCAGACTGTGAAGAACTTCAAAAAGATCTCACAAAACTAAGTGATTGGGCACAAAATGGCAAATGAAATTTAATGTGGATAAATGTAAAGTGATGCACATGGGAAAAAATATCCCCAACTATACATACAATATGATGGTGACTAATTTAGCTACAATGAGTCAGGAAAAAGATCTTGAAGTCATCATGAATAGTTCTCTGAAGATGTCCACACAGTGTGCAGAGGCGGTCAAAAAAGCAAACAGGATGTTAAGAATCATTAAAAAGGGGATAGAGAATGAGACTAAGAATATATTATTACCCTTATATAAATCCATGGTACGCCCACATCTTGAATACTGTGTACAGATGTGGTCTCCTCATCTCAGAAAAGATATACTGGACCTTGAAAAGGTTCAGAAAAAGGCAACTAAAATGATTAGGGGGTTGGAGAGGGTCCCATATGAGGAAAGATTAAAGAGGCTAGGACTCTTCAGCTTGGAAAAGAGGAGACTAAGGGGGGATATGATAGAGGTCTATAAAATCACGAGTGATGTGGAGAAAGTGGATAAGGAAAAGTTATTTACTTATTCCAATAATACAAGAACTAGGGGTCACCAAATGAAATTAATGGGCAGCAGGTTTAAAACAAATAAAAGGAAGTTCTTCTTCACACAGCGCACAGTCAACTTGTGGAACCCCTTACCTGAGGAGGTTGTGAAGGCTAGGACTATAACAGCGTTTAAAAGAGAACTGGATAAATTCATGGAGGTTAAGTCCGTTAATGGCTATTAGCCAGGATGGGTAAGGAAAGGTGTCCCTAGCCTCTGTTTGTCAGAGGATGGAGATGGATGGCAGGAGAGAGATCACTTGATCATTGCCTGTTAGGTTCACTCCCTGTGGGGCACCTGGCATTGGCCACTGTCGGTAGACAGGATACTGGGCTAGATGGATCTTTGGTCTGACCCAGTACGGCCGTTCTTATGTTATGTAGGCAGCTTCAGAAGACAACAGGGGTTGGAGGGTTACATAGAAAGGGTAGAATGAATGAATACTGTATAAACTGCAACAAAGGCACTTTGTGAAGGCCAAGACTATAACAGGGTTCAGAAAAGAACTAGATAATTCATGGAGGACAGGTCCATTAATGGCTATTAGTCAGAATGGACAGGGATGGTGACTCTAGCCTCTGTTTGCCAGAAGCTGGGAATGAGTGACAGGAGATGGATCACTTGATGATAACCTGTTCTGTTCATTCCCTGTGGGGCACCTGGCATTGGCCTCTGTCGGTAGACAGGATACTGGGCTAGATGGACCTTTGGTCTGACCCAGTATGGCCGTTCTTACGTTCTTAAAAGAGAATTGCTGCTATGTGGACATCAGATAATTCCCAGCCACCAGCTGGGGAGTACTGATCTATGGTCAAGAGGTTCCACTTCTCAAGGCTGGTTTGTATTCCAGTGACGTATGCGGCACAATAAGAAAAAGGCCCACTCTGCATGCTGACTACATAGGAGCACATATTTCCAAAGACATCAGTTCTAAGGGCCCCTTGTCCCTCCACACAGCGAAAGATCACAGTGATGGACTGGCTAGAACTCTCAACATGTTCCTGCCAGATCGCATTTCAGACAGGGATGTTCCAAAAACTAATCCTCACCTAGGGTGTCCAGACAGCAAGTGTGAAAAATCAGGACAGGGGGTGGTAATAGGAGCCTATATAAAAAAAAAAGATCGAAAAATCAGGACTGTCCCTATAAAATCAGGACATCTGGTCACCTATCCCCACCTAAGTGTTTATCTCTAGCACACTGACGTGGGCAGTGGATGAACAGATGTCAGACACGTTCGCCAAAGTGCCACCCTTCAGCCAGCGCCACCAGGAGGATGGGAAATGATGTTGGAAGAATATGAGCTGTACTAAGGAAGTGGCCAGAGTTTTCGCTGAGCTCTGAAACAGGCTTCCAAGGCAGGTTGCGGCGTCCCCATCCTTGGAAGCTTTTACATGGCCGTTGGACAAACCCCTGTCAGGGCGGGTCTAAGTTTACTTGGTCCTGTCTCAGCTCAGGGGGCTGGACTTGACGGCTTCTCGAGGTCCCTTCCAGCCCTACGTTTCTATGAGTCAATGAGTGATTGCCTGCCAGCCTTAGGGCAGTAGGCTCAGCTCTTTAGATGAGGGCCCTCACCAGAGCACATAAAGACCTTTGAAATCAATAGCAATCTGGACTTTGGATCAGGCCCTATAGGAATACTGTCAATAGCTGGCTCAGGCTCTATCTAATCCAGGGGTTCTTAAAACTTCATGGCACTGCAACCCCCTTCTGACAACAAAAACTACTACACAACCCCAGGAGAGGGGACTGAAGCCTGACTCTGCCCGAGCCCCACCACCTGGGTAGGGGGGAGTGTGGGGGGGAAGCCAGAGCCTGAGCCCCACCGCCCTGGGCAAGGTGACCAAAGCTGAAGCCCAAGGGATTCAGACCCAGGCAGTGGGCCTGCAACCTGAGCCTCGCTGCCCAGGGCTGAAGCCCTCAGTCTTCAGCTTTGGCCCCAGGCGGTGGGGCTCGAGCTTCAGCTCTGGCCCAGGGAAGTGGGGCTCAGGCTTGGGCTCCGGCCCTGGGCCTCAGCAAGTCTAAAATGGAGTCACGAGAACCGTTGATCTAAGGGAAGGAAAGGGGCCAGTTTTGTAATGATCCAGTGGGATGCTCACCTTCATCAGGCCTCATTCTCCAGACTCCCTGAAATCAGGCTCAGGTCCATCTACTAGTTACCCACTTGCTTCTGTGTAAGGAGTCGATCACGGGGCGTGCACACTTCATGACAAGGGTAGCTCAGCCTCAGGTTTTCACCTGGACTGTCCAGGTTTCCGCTTGTGTGTCTGGGTGCCATTTGACAAGCGCTGATGTCCAGGGTTTTTTTGATCGTGGAGGGAAAAGAGCCAGAGAAGGGGGCAGGGCCTTGGGGGAAGAGGCAGAGCAGGGGTGAAAAATCCACACCCCTGAGAGACCCGGTTAAGCTGACCTAACCCCCAGCATAGACAGTGCTAGGGAAACGGAAGAATCCTTCCATCAACTTGGGTACTGCCTCTCAGGGAGGGGGATTACAGACAGCGATGGGAGAACCTCTCCCAGCACTGTAATAAGGCCATTGTTACACTATAAAATTAAGTCAACCTAGCATACAGCTGCCACCGTAATTATGGCACTTGTGCGTGTCTACACTGCCTTCCTTGTGTCGGCGGTGCGCGTGCTCACCAGGAGCGCTTGCGTTGATTGTACTGTCCAGGTAGGGCACTGTGGGCCAGCTCCAAAAAGCCAGTAACAGTCGATGAGGCACTGCAGTGTCAATGCTGACACTGTCGCCCATGACTCTCCGCCGCTCGTGGAGGTGGAGTTGTTAAGTCTGTGGAGCAGGGCAGTGACATTGGTGGGAGCGACATTTAAGTGTAGTCACTTCCAGAGTTAGGTTGATGCAAGCTGCCCGGCAGTGTAGGCCAGACCTCAGTGTCTACACTAAAGTGCTGCAGCAGCACCACTGCAACGCGGCCAATGTGCTGACGTAGCCTCTGCCTCTGCACTGTGGTTTCTAACAGAGCTTGTGTGGCTAAGTGGGGCTCCACCACCACCATTCTCCTCCTCAAATGCAGCTGATCGGGTGGGGGAAAGGATCTGGAGCAGGATTTTTTTTAAATGAGCAGAGCCACCCAATTCCCGATCTGCCACTATAGTTTAGGTCACACGAGGTCCTAGATTGAACTGGGAGGAGGCTGCCGGCAGGGAATTCTCAGTGTGTGAAGGGGGGAAACCTGGGACTCTGCCATGTGTCCCTATTGGTTTGACAGCTCAAGCATGCAGATTGCCTGGGATCAGCGCAAGACCCAGTCTCTGTGCCTGAGATGGGTCAGAGGGAGAGGGATGGTTTTGCTCTATTTCTGCCCGCATCTGAAAGAGCTGAAGCTATTTTCAGTGAGCTCTAGGAAAAACCATACACATGCCCTGAGATCAGCAGGAGGCCTATTTACAAAGCTCAGAAATAAATAAAAATCGGGTCTGAGGTTTCTTCCCGTGCAGAAGATGTGTCCGTGTGTGCTCCGCATCCCTCTCTGCCCAGTCCGCAGAGCATGCCCGTTGGTTACAGAGCCTGGGTCCTGTGCTCGAGCTGTAGAGATTCATCTAGTTAGATCTGGAGGTCCCTGGGTAAAGCCCTGGAATTAGCCAAGACGACCACTGTCGCACCAATTTCCTTCCATGAAGTGTTAGCAAGCTGTTCATTCCCACCTCGAGAGTTACTTGCCAGTTAAGACCCTACACAATTTAATAGAGATGATCATTTTTCTCTGTTTTCTGGCACATTCTATAGAGCAGAGGTGGGCGATTACGGCGCACGGGACCATACTAGCCCTGGCCCCTCCCCTGCTGCCCTCCTCTCTGCCGCAGCCTCAGCTCATTCACTCTGCCGCCGGCGCAACGCTTTGGCCTGCGAGGTCCCGGGGCAGCGCAGGTGCAGAGCCAGGCCTGACCCAGTGGTCTGTGCTGCGTGGTGGCGACAGCATGGCTGGCTCCAGCTGTGCTCCAGGCAGCGCGGTAAGGGGGCACGGAGCAGGTGGGGGTTGGATAGAGGGTAGGGGAGTTCAGGGTGGTGGTCAGGGACAGGGTGTGGATAGGATCTGGGGTAACAGCAAGGTTGAATGAGGGCAGGGGTCCCAGGGGGCAGTCAGGAAGGAGAGGGGGTTGGATGGGGCGGCAGGGGGCAGTCAGGGGCAGGGGTTCTGGAGGCAGTCAAGGGACAGGGAGCAGGGGTGTGTGGATGGGGCAGGGGTCCCGGGGGGGCAGATAGGAGGTGGGGGCTGGGCCACGACCCCCTCCTCTAACCGGCCCTCCATACAATTTCCAAAACCCGATGGGGCCCTCAAGGCTGAAAAGCTATATAGAGTTTCATATCAGGGCTAGAATTCTCTTCCATACTACAGAAAGGTCCTCATTGTCTAAAAAGTAACATAGGCCTTTTCCTGGCATCTCAGTTCAGTATATCCAAAAGGATGGTAAATCTAAGTGAGGCTACAGTTAGCGTAGATGGATCGTGGCACTCAAAACAGCTGCCTATCTTAGAGGGCTATAAAATCGTGACTGGTATGGAGAAAGTAAATAAGGAAGTGTTATTTACTTCTTCACATAACACAAGAACCAGGGCTTACCTGATGAAATTAACAGGCAGCAGGTTTAACACATACAGAAGGAAGCATTTCAATCACATAACGTACAGTCAACCTGTGAAACTCATTAGCAGGGGATGTTGTGAAGGCCAGAAATATAACTGGGTTCAAAAAAGAATTAGATGAGTTCATGGAGGATAGGTCCGCCAATGGCTATTAGTTAAGATGGTCAGGGAAGCAACCCCATGCCACTGATGTCTCTAAACCTCCAACTGCCAGAAGCTGGGACTGGATAACAGGATGGATCACTCGACGATTGCCCTGTTCTGGTCATTCCTTCTGAAGCACCTGGCCCTGGCCACTGTCAGAAGACAGGACACTGGGCTAGATTGGTCTGACTGAGTGTGGCTGTTCTTGAGGACATCTGAAAGGGATATAAAGGGATCTGTTTTTTCACTTCTTTGCTCTCCTGGACTAGAACTTCAACCCAGGTAAGTCAGCACAGCTCTACTAAAGTCAAAAGAGCAATGTCCATTTACACCAGCTAAGGATCTGGCCTATTGACTTGGGTGGAAGTGCACTGGTGTAAATCTAGAGTAAGGGAGGCAAATTAGGGCCAAACAGCCCAGTTTATGCTCATCTCCAGCTTTAACGTGCCCTCCTGCCCAGACCCACAGAAGGAAAAACAAACAAACCATCGCTGCTTTTCCTGTTGTCTCCATGAAATCAGTGTCGAGGGGTAGTAAACATTCTTGGCTCTCAATGACGCGTTCCCATTACGAAAAATCTCAAAGCACCATAACAGAGCGACATTAACATTTATTTGAAAAGGGCAGAGATGACTTACTTGAAAATATCAACAAAGCCCCTTACCAAAATGTGACCTTTAGCAACTCAGACAACATATTCCTGCCCTCGATTACTCACACAAAAAATGTTCCTGAAACACAAAAGTGGAAACTTGCCCATGCATCTATGACAGGTTTATATAAATATATTTACATCTAATTATATATACACTATCTATACTCCCAAAGTCTAAATGGTACATACAATCACAACGCACAGTTGAAGACATTTACAGATGGAGATCATGTGTCAAAATTCAACTCTTAGTGCAAATATCGGAAACTATTTCCAAGGAGGAGTGGGTGGAAGCATCTCACCACAAGCTGTAAGAAGACATGCTTGCTTGCAGTTTGGGGAAATTCTACAGTAAAGGGGGTTCCATCAGTCTCAGCTATGACACCGCCCCACATGTTTTTAGAGGAAATTCAAGAATCAATCTGTGCCAGTTAAGCCAATGCAGGAATTGACATAATGACCAATGAGGGTGACCAGATGTCCCAATTTTATAGGGACAGTCCCTAAATTTGGGACTTTGTCTTATCTAGGCACCTATTACCCCCCCACCCCTTGTCCTGATTTTTCACGTTTGCTATCTGGTCACCCTATGGCCAATTGTCCACCTACTCCAATGTCCCATCTCTGATTTTTTGCCCCACCATCCAACCCATTCTGCAGGATGCTTCTGCTACTCTTGCTAAATAATGGGCAAAACCATGAAGTCCTTATTGAGGCAAAACTTCCATTGCCTTTAAGGGGAAGTTGGCCAAGTACAAACCCAAGTAAGGACTTCAGGATTTGTCCCATTGTCAGTAGAGCTGGGTGAATTTTTCCATGAGCATTTGAGCGACCAAACATTACTAGCATGAACCGTCACAGGAATGAAATTTTAAATTTGCACATACGAATACCAGCACCAGGAAGTGCTTGCTTGTGCACTTACCCAATCAGGAAACAGAATCAGTACCAGGCGATTTAACTGACCGATTGCAAGTAACCTCCACACATGAGATTTTTTTCAGTGAACTGGGAAGTATACTCTTGATTTGGTTTGCCTTGGGTAGACCACAAGTCCTAGGCTGTATCTACACTGGCATTTTTATTCAGATCTCCCACAGTTGCACAAGCACTGCAACACAGTGATTGCACTAGTGATTGCACTAGTATGCACCAACTGCTGATATTTTAACCCTGTGTTGTCTAACCCTATTCAGGGCAAGTTCAGATGAGACTGCTGGAAAATCCAACAGCCTCCTGAGCCTACTTTCTACTGTCTGCACCAGTGGAGCTGCAGCCAAGTAGGCAATGCCCTGCTGTGTCTCCATAGCAGTGCTTAATTTGTGCCGGGGCTGCTTGGCAGTTCCTAGCTCCGGCACCTCTGGCCTTGCTGCATCAGTTATGAAAGTAAAAAGACTGCTTGAGCCCCGCGCCCCTTTCTTTACAAACTGAGCACTGCTCCATACCTTCCCCACCCCGTCCTTTCCCTGGATTCCAGGCATGTTAGAAGAAATCCGAGATGCTGCTTCCTGCTTCTAAAAGACTCCTGATCCCAGATGGCTGAGAAGTGTGGAGAAACGGAGATCAGAAATAGAATCCCTGCGATCACTGCCGAGTCTCTGGACAACGTGGCCTAGACGAGGAGATTCGTCCCAAATGCACTCATCCTTCCCTCTGAACAAAAAAGTGGGCTCTCTGAACAATGGTCATGGGAGTGCATGGTATTATGGTGGGACAGTACCAGCACTAACAAAGGCCAAATCTAGTTGCCTATTTACCATATAGAGCTTGTGGACCCAGTCTTTTACTTCGTTTAATTATTTTTAATTGCATATTTTGTTTTTGTTCAGAATTTTTGCACAAATTTTTGGGTTTGTGAAATTTCAGTTTGAAGTATCATAGAATCATAGAATATCAGGGTTGGAAGGGACCTCAGAATGTATCTAGTCCAACCCCCTGCTCAAAGCAGGACCAATTCCCGACTAAATCATCCCAGCCAGGGCTTTGTCAAGCCTGACCTTAAAAACCTCTAAGGAAGGAGATTCCACCACCTCCCTAGGTAACCCATTCCAGTGCTTCACCACCCTCCTAGCGAAATAGTATTTCCTAATATCCAACCTAAACCTCCCCCACTGCAACTTGAGACCATTACTCCTTGTTCTGTCTTCAGGTACCACTGAGAACAGTCTAGTAGTTTGGTTCATTTGGAAAGGGAAAAAAAACACCCCATTTTTCCTCCTGCTCCTGGGGGGGAAAAGTCAGTGTTATTTTCTCTCACCTAAAGAGACAGGATGTCCCGAAGTGGAAAGAAAATACAAGTTTTGAGGTGCAAAGGTGTTATTTTCTCTCACCTTTTAACTCTCCCTCCCTGAATTTTGTAGTGGGAAAGGGAGGGGTAGCCAAAAAGAGAGCATTTTCTCACAGCTTTGAAAGGGAAAACTTTGGCGTTTTTTCCGTTTTTTGTTTTGAATTTAAACAAGAAAAATTTTCACACAACTTTTTCTTGAAAACTTTCGTTTAACAAAACCCCATTTTCCCAAGAATAGCCTTCGACCCGCTCTAATGGGATAGGCTCCTACTTCCATTATTCCTGTTGAGTGCAACCTTGTCATAAACAGATAGTTAAGGGTTAATAGAACAGGAGTACTTCATATATCTTTGCCTGTAAAGGGTTAACAAGATCAGTGAGCCTGGCTGTCACCTGACCAGAGGACCAATCAGGGGACAGGATACTTTCAAATCTTGAGGGAGGGAAGTTTTTGTGTGTGCTGTTAGTGTTTGGTTGTTGTTCTCTGGGTTCTGAGAGTGACCAGACGTGCAACCAGGTTTCTCTCCTATCTCCCTGATACAGGTTCTTATAGATTCCAAATAGTAAGTACTAGGTGATAAGGTGAGTTAGGCTTATGTTTGTTTTCTTTATTTGCAAATGTGTATTTGGCTGGAAGGCGTTCAAATGTGTATTTTGCTGGAAGGATTTTAATTTGTACTTGTATACTTAGGCTGGGAGGGTATTCCCAGTGTCTATAGCTGAAAGACCCTGTAACATATTCCATCTTAAATTTACAAAGATAATTTTTACTGTTTTTTCTTTCTTTAATTAAAAGCTTTTCTTGTTTAAGAACCTGATTGTGTTTTTTTTCTGGTGTGAGACCCCAGGGGACTGGGTCTGGATCCACCAGGGCACTGGTGGGGAGAGAGGAGGGAAGGGGGAGAGAAAGGTTAATTTCTCTCTGTGTTAGGATTACTTTCTCTCTCAGGGAGAGTCTGGGAGGGGGAGAGAGGAGGAGGGGGGAAGGTGCATTTTCCTGTTTTTAGATTCAAGGAGTTTGAATCACAGTGATCTTACAGGGTAACCCAGGGAGGTGAAGTCTGGGATAGGCAACGGTGAGGGAAAGGGTTTACTTTCCTTGTGTTAAGAGCCAGAGGGTCTGGGTCTTGGGGGTCCCCAGGCCAGGTTTTGGGGGGACCAGAGTGTACCAGGCACTGGAATTCCTGGTTGGTGGCAGCGCTACAGGTTCTAAGCTGGTAATTGAGCTTAGAGGAATTCATGCTGGTACCCCATCTTTTGGACGCTAAGGTTCAGAGTGGGGAATTGTACCATGACATGGTGTGCAGCGTGAAACAGCCACCTCAGGGTGCCCCAAATAGCAGCAGGGATGACCGGATTCCCATGGACTCTCCCCTTCCACAGCAAGGAAGGCTTTGGGGTCAGGGGAGGCAGCCAGGGGAGCCTGTGGTGACCAGGATACCGGAGGATTCAGGGGCAGCAGGGAAGTCGGACTGAGAGTCTGCGGGTGGAAGAGGGATTTGGGGATAGAGCCTGGAGGGTTATGGGGGGAGAGCATGGGAAGGAGAATCCTGGGGGACAGTGGGCACCTCAGAAGATTATGGGAGGCCAGAACCTGGAGGGTTGTCATGGTGGGGTGGGGGAGTTTGGGGATGATGGCAGGGGAAGCCTAAGCAATTGTGGGTAGAGACTGGAGTGCTATGGGGTGCCATGGGGAGGAGGTTCTGGGAGGGGGAAGTGGGAGACGGGGGTCTTGGGAAAGCCACCATCAGTCTCCCCCTCCCTATTTATCTCTTCCTTGTCCCCCTCCCCAGCCCCACCACTCCCTCCACCTCCTGCCCCCAAAGGGGCTGCAGGCTGGCCTGGCACCAGAGTGGGGAAGCCGAGGCTGGACAAGGCCCGGGGTTGTGGCAGTCCTGGAGGAGAAACTGCTGCTCGGAGATGGCAGCTGGCACATGGGCCCCTCGACCGCCAGACATCACCTCGTGCTCCGGTGCCACGGCGCAGGCAGCGCTGCCAGACCCTGTCCCCGAGGGGAGCAGGCAGGTTCAAGGCAGGGTTTTGTCTACACTGAGTCTACGCCTTGGCGCAGCTCAATGCATCAGGTTAAACCGCTCGGAGGGGCTGGTGCCACAGGGGAGTCACCCTCTTCCTCAGAGGGCAGGTGATCTGAGCCGCTAGCCACGGCATGTGAGTCTGCTGTTAATGTAGGCTAACATCTGGGGGCAGCAGCTGTCTGATCCCACGTCCCTCCGCCAAAACCTCCCCACCCAGCATTGTTCTGCCCCCGCACCAAACAGCAGCTCCCCAGGCCTGGTGGGCCTTGACCATCCATGCCAGGGAGGGCTAGATTTGACCTCCTACGGAAAGTTCCAGTGACAAACCCACCTGCTGCTTTCTATCTCTGACTGACCTCGCCTGAGGCCCATCGCCCCAGTGGCTGAGCCCTGGCTGCACTATTTGCCCTCATGTTTCCACTCCCTCCTCCCTGGCTGCCTTCCTGGCGCAAAGCCGGAGTAAATGGGCTTTGGGCTCCAGCCGCTGCTCTGCCTACACTGGCAGGAGCCCCGTACCCATCCCGATCCACGGGCTAGACTCCCACCCTGCAAGAGGCACCCAATATGCCTGGGAGATGGGCTCCTTGTGCTGCAGAGGGCCCAGGCTTGGCCTCCGAGGCAGACTCTGTGAGCTGCACAGCAGAACCCCCACTCCCAAGCTCCACTGCCTTCTACCAGCAGGCACAGCGTGGCCCAGGGGTGGGTAGGACAAGATTTGGGGCCATAAAGTGCCAGAACCAACTCTCTTCTCCACCTTCTAACTTGTGCTCAGGCTTTCTGCTGCTGAAGGGAAATGCTCCTGAATACCGGCCTGGGCTGCTAGAATTGCACCCCTCCGCAGCGTTTACTTGGCTAAACTCAGAGTAAAGCTGATCTGTGCCGGGAAAGAACCTTCTCCAGATGTTGTCCGAGACTGCGCAATGAACTCCTCCTGGAACTAAGGAACATTTTTCTGCTTCAGTCACAAGGTGTGTTTCACTGACCTGCCTTCTCTAACATGACACGAAGCAACAGATATGTTTAACTAATACAAATAATTAAAATAAACCCTATCAAGGATGTATATTAAAAACAAAACCTTACCAGAACAAGACACTCCCCTCGACGCAAAGGGTGGGAAGACTGGCTGTGTGGCCTTTTGTTTCTTTGTGACAAAAGAAGGCGGCCTGAATGGGGTATTCTTTGAAAAGGGGTCTCTGTTCCTTACTGTTTTTTTGTTACATTACAAACTCTCGTCTTTTCTACTTGGACAACTGAGAACCAGAGGAATTATCACATCCCAAGAAACTGAACGCTGAGCAGTTTCAGAAGGGAGGAATTTTCATCCATAAATAACATCACATTTCTGTCTGAAAATCTTCTCTCTCCGATGGTTCGGACACATCAGAGACTGGCATGGTTGATCTCTGCCTGGTCAGTTTGTTTGCTCTGTGTGTTGAGCAGCAGAGCAGGTCTGATTGTCCCATCTAGCACCTTGTGACATCACTCACATCTGTGCAAAGTGCCTGTAAAACTCTGCCCTTTGGATCTGGCAGCATTTTCACCCACTTAGCACTCACTTTGCACAGGTGTCAATGTGGCACAAATTGAAAGGCAGGGAAGAATCAGGTCCTTGGTGTGCATTTTACACCGATTTAGTTAAACCGCTGTGAAAGGAGTATGGACGTTCTTATGCCGGTTTAAGCAAGGCTTATTTATCAATCCAGAACAAATGTAGGCTAAACTGAACTAGCCCTATCAAACCAAACTAAGAGAGTGTCTCTACACAGGCGCTTGCACCAATGAAACTAAAATGGTTTCATAAAACTGGTGCAAGTTTGTGTAGACACGGCCTCAGTAGACACACACATCTCAGAACAAAGACTGCAGGCCATACTTACAGGATGGGGGACTCTGTTCAGGAAGTGGCGGCTCTGACCAAGATTTTGGGCTCATGGCTAGTTGGCTTCCAGTGTGACGCCATGGCCAGAAGGATGAATGCAATCCTTGGATACATAAACAAGGGAATCTTGAGTGGGAGCAGAGAGGTTATTTTACTGCTGTATTTGGCACTAGTGCGACCGCTGCTGGGATCCTGTGTCCAGTGCTGGTGCTCACAATTCAAGAAGGATGCTGATAAATTGGAGAGGGGTTAGAGAAGAGCCTTGAGAATGATTAAAGGGTTGGAGAACCTGATAGGCGCAGGGAGCTCAATTTATTTACTGTAACAGTGAGAAGATTAAGGCATGACTTGATCACAATCTATCAGTACCTACCAGAGGAGCAAATATTTCAAAATGGGCTCTTCGGTCTAGCACGGTCCAAAGGCTGACAGCTGAAGCTAGACAAATTCATATGGCAAATCAGGAGTAGGTTTTTAAGGGAAAAAGGAAAAAATTTTGGGAAACAAGAAAATGTGATTATAAAGCCGCAATTGCAGGGAGAATCCAGGGGCAGGTGTAGGATGGGAAACTCCTTTGAACTCCTGTTTTGAAGCTGGCAGATGACAGGCCCTACTCTGCCTGCACAGAGTCACCACTTTCACACACCGGCTGTTTTTGCTGTAGCCTAGTGTTGTTGGAATTGTTCAAAACACAGAATTTTTTCATGTTATTTTAGGTCCCTTTGCCAGAGGGATTTTGCTGGAAGATGAAGCGAGACAGAGCCTAACTGTGGGACATTTCAGCCCCCAAGGAGGGCTGGGCTCATGTGAAAATGGGGGGTAATAATCATCTTAACTAGAGTAGGTGCCTCCATGCACTCCCTGAACTGCCTGTATGCAGCAGGCACAGTGGAAATGCCAGAGTTCAAAGGGTTAATGCACCTTCCCCTCCATTCCCATTTCACTCCTGCTGCTGCTTCTTTCTGGGTTCCCCAAGGCTGCCCCACCCTTAGTCCTGCCTGCACATCAGTACAGCCCTCACCCACAGCCTGAAGGATCGGGGCCCGGGTCTTCCACAGGACAATCCTCACTGAAACGGATTTTAAAAATCAGATATGCAACGAATCTGTAACTGCCTAGGACTTAAAGGGTCTCCTCATCGGCTGCGCACTACTGGTAACTTAGATGGGCTCACACAGCAGGTCCTCCTCCTCCAGAAGCCCACAACCCCCTGCCACTTGGCTCTAACAGAGAATCTCCTTTAGCTGTTAGCAGTATAGGGCTGAGTCATTTGGATCCTAGGCTCCCACTCCATGAAGTGGCAGACACACACACAAGCTGGTTCATGACAGGAGCCATTTCCCTTTCAGTTGAGAATGTGCAGGAAAAGTGAAGGGTGTTTGCCTTGATTGTACCTGTCTGTCAATCAGCCCCTTTGTCTTCTTAAATCAGCATTACTGGAAAGGCAAATACGCATCTGATGTATAGGACCCGGCAGCACAAAAATAACTTTTTTTTTAAATATGCATCCAACTGTGATGACTAATTTTACATCTCAGTGCAAAGCAGCCAAAGAGGCAGGCTGACCCATCTTAAGGCAACTAGGATTCACCTTTCGCAACAAGTTCGGGTCCTACGTTCAAGTACACTTAGTCTGGCTTTAAAGTACAGAAGACCTCAAGCTTGGACAGCAGCTCCTTGCTAAGAAAAAGCTCCCTTAAACTGACCCAAGGCAGATAAACGTGAGTGACACCTGTCACTGGCATAGCTCCGCTTTATGTAGTGGGACATCAACACACCAAACACACTCTCTCCGGGGTAAGACCTAACCCCTCCACGAAACTCTAACCCGCTTCTAAAAAGGGAAGCTAAAGCAAAACCCAGCTACCCCTGTGTCCTCCCCGACTTCTTGCTGCTGGAGTCACGGCTCTGAAACTGTTTCCTGAAAGTTCTTGAGCCTCATGCCTTGTCAAACCCAGGAGGTGAAACTAGCTGAGAAGAAAGAGGGTGGCAAAGAAAAAGTACATTCGATTTGTGTGAATGGCTGAAGGACTGTAGGGTGGTCTCGGGCCACGTAGCTCTGGAAGAGGGAAGACTGCCGAAGAGTCCACCAAGAGGGGTTTTCCTTTAGGATTACTGAGTTCAGGAGACTCGTTTTCATTCATGCAGAAGGCGCGTTTCCCCCCTGGCTCCAGTTGCATCAGGGCTTGGCCTTCTCTCGGCATGCGCTTCGACTCTCAGTACACACAGAGATCTGGGAACTTCATCTCGTACACCGGGACGGAGTGGTTCTGGGGCTGGCCATAAGCCGCCGTGATGGTACCGGACGGGCTCGGGGGTGGTCTGAAATGCCAGAGACAGAGAGGAGAGAGTTACAGGAGGACTCCCACATTTCATCAAACTAGAAAAACAGGACCCAGCCCGGCCAATGGTTCTGCCCAACTCTGGCTCGCTGTGAAGACTGCAAAGCTTTCCCCTTCCCAGCTCAGGAGCCTATCGCCTTACCCAAAGGTGAAGACTGATCACCACTCAGCTGATGCGAAGGCACAAATCCAACCTAGTGACTCCACATTAGGGCCAAACTGGAGAGGACAAGGGGGGGTGCCAGGGTCTAAAGCCCAGCAGAGACAGTGACAGCTTTGGGGAGTCGGGAACATGGGAGAGAACCATACGAAGCAGACGGAGAGGCTGGTGGTATCTCTGCACCTTCCCCCACTGCAGCTGCTGTCCTGTGTACTCCGCTTGCCTGAAGCTCTTTGTGGACAGGGGGGCCTGTTTCCTCCCACTTTCTGACAGAGCCAAGCACGTTTCCAGTTGTAAGATTGCGGCTGCCTCATGCATGCCTCAACCCACCCCCGGGCTTGTGCCCCAGGGCACAGGCCACCCAGCATTGTAGTTCACAAGCCTCTCCCCGCTTGCAGACTGCTGACAGCCCTCTCCCCGACTGTCCTCTCCCCAACGAGTCTGACCCTCACCGGATAGTGATCTCGAAGATCTGATTCAGCTTGCTCTGCAGCAGCGAGGCCTGCAAGAAAAAACAATTCCATTAATCGGAGGCTTCGTGCCCCGGCAGAGCTTGTTACACCTGCAGAGCCCGGACACATCGCTTCAGGTCTGCGTTCTGCAAGTCCTTGTGTGGGGTACAGCAGGATGCATAGTGCTGCCGCACGCCAGGGCAGGCGACTACGGAACACACTCCTTCACCCAGAGTCCTCAGTGCACCTCCACAGGACATCTACGGAAAGCCGGAAGTCGTGCTGGTGACGCAGGCACCATGCTTCCCTCCTGCGTCTGTACTGACCAACACCGCAGCATGGTGTGAAGTGGTGTTTTGAGATCCCAGCTTTCATAGGAGATTGGGATCTGGAGTCCAGACTAATTGGGGCTGTTAATGTTTCCCTGACATGTTTCACAGGAACAGGGTGCCCTGGCCAAATTTAGACTTGGATAATTCCCTGTTGTGGTTTTAATTGGATATGGGATTCTCCACTTCCTGTCCCAAAGGGCAGTGCAATTGTGCTGTATGCTGCTTGAGAGCTGCTCCACTCCACCCCCGAGCTGGCAGGTGAGATCCTTATCTCTGATGCATAAGGGACTTCAGGGTATTTACACCAGAAAGGTCTAAATATCAGTCACTCACAAAGACCACCTAATTCCGGAGGTCTCTCAGCTTCAGGGAGCTGACGGCTTCCTGTGCTTTCACAACAACCTCTCCCATGTGTCACCAACAGGGCTTGAACTCGGAACATAGTACAAAATAGGTCTCCACCATGTAAGCTAAAGGAATAGCTTAGCTGGTGGGTAGCAGCAGTAGGGTGTTATCTGCTAGCAAATCAGCCATTAGCCAGAGTAGGAGTCATACTTTGCGGTGCGCTACGCTTTGGTTTTATGACCCATTGGGATTGACCCAGCACGTGCTCCCAGCCTACGTCATCTCCACGACACTGCAGAGCCGGTGGGTGAGACGTCAAAAGCAGAGACTCACCCGGGCACCGCAGTGAGCCGCAATCTCTTCAAAAGGAGCTTTCTGGAACTTTTCCACCACCAGCCGCCTCCTCTCCCGCTCCTGCTCCTCCACGGCGACGCTGTCTACTAAAGCACCCGGGGGGACAAAGCAATGGTGAAAAAGTTCTGCGCAGCACCAGGCACACAGGCCCAGAGTTTCAGTCATTCTGTTCATGGGTTCTGGGGCCATGCACAGATCCTGCCCAGCCCCCAGGGGAACACATGCTCTGCTATGAGCCCTGGTGTGCAGAGAATACCCGGACAGCAGTGCCTTCCCGCACCTGTCATCTCCCCTGCATGCCAGGTGGTGAGAGCAGGCTGAGCGCCACACTGCACAGCTACTGTATTTGGATTTGTGGGGGCTCAGCACCCTGGGAAAATCAGGCCCCATGTGTCTCATTCTAGGCACCGACACACCCCAAACTCTAGGCACCCAGACTCCGACGCACCCCAAAAATCAAAGGACACATTTGAAAACGTTGGCCTAAGCAACATGCCCAAGGTCAGAAAGAGAGTCAGTGGCAGCAGTTCCTGGTTCCCAGTCCTGTGCTCAGACCACTAGCTGGCCATCTCTCCAGCCCTAAAGGAGATCTCGCTGTGTGAGACTTGCTGGCCAGGCAGTGCGGTGGGCCTGGGGCAGAATTTGTGCCCTGACACTTCCAGTCACGTTCATGAAGTAGAACAGCAGAAAGAGGGGATGTTTTACACCCCCTGGACACACACACAATGTGACCAACACAGCTCGATCTTTCCTCTGTGTGCAGACTAACTTAGGCTTAACATAGCAGCATCTGGGTGATAATATACAGCCTGTGGCACACAGAGGGACAGCCAAGATGATCTAATGGTGCCGGTCTGGCCTTAAACTCTGTGGCCCTCTGAAAAGATCGCTCAGTTACTTACCAATTGCTTTCTTCAGGGTTTCATACGTGATCTCTTCAGCAGGGGCTCTCTAGGGGTAGGGCAAGAAAACAAAGATTATACCTCCAGGGCAGCTGGTCTTTGAGAGCAGAAGAAAGAAAGGTGACAGGGCGATTTCATTTCAGTAACAGACCATGTGGTTCTAGGGTCTTGATTCCTCCAGTAGCGCAGCTTACCACTAGGAGGCGTTACCTTTCGGGGCTCAGGACAGGGGTACAGGGCCGGCGCTTCCATTTAGGCGACCTAGGCAGTCGCCTAGGGCACCAGGATTTGGGAGGGCGGCATTTTGCGCTTGCAGTGGCAATTCGGCAGCGGGGGGTCCTTCCACGCTCCGGGTTGGCAGCGGCAATTCTGCGGCGGGTCCTTCACTCACTCCGGGACCCGCCCCAAAGTGCCCCAAAGACCGGGAGCGTGGAAGAACCCCCCGCCCCCGGCAGAATTGCCGCCAACGACCGGGAGCGCGGAAGGACCCCCACGTAGGGAGCCAAAAACCCTGGCGTCGCTCCTGCAGGGGTACCTAGGTGAAACTGAATGGCCTGCACTGTACAGGAGGTCAGCCTACATGGTCCAATGGTTCCTTCTGGCCTTAAAAATCTATGAAGGTGCCGACTACGATGACCACCTTTTCGAAAGGCAGAAGCGGGACACATGCAGGAGCCCCGCCCTTCTGTGGCTCCACCCTCTGCTCCTCCTCTCCCCCAGAGGCCCCACCCCCTGCTTCTCTTCCCCCCAAGGCCCCGCCCACTAGCCAGGCCAGAAGCCAGAGTCAGGCCGTGGTGAGAGCTGCTGCCCAGGGAGGAGCCCCAGACCCTCCACCTGCCCTGCTCAGGGGGCTCGAGTGCCTGAGAGCAACCCCGGCCCATATCCCCACCCCCTCAGGTGCATTGCCTAGGGCAGGTGATGGGTGCAGGACTCCCCAGGCGGCTCTTACCATGGCTCAGCCCCAGCTTATAGCCTAGCCAGGGGTGGGACCTCGGGGAGGTGGTGAGAAAGGAGGGGCAGGGCCCTGTGGCAAGGGGGGGCTAAGGCCCACCTCAGCCCCCCAACACGGGAAGAGGCTGGCACCACCCCTGAGCCTTGGGCAGGCGCAGGGGCACCACAGGGAATCTGGGACCAGGACATGAAATGTACATTTCGGGGCCGTCCTGCCCATTTCGGGACGGGTGGTCACCCTAGTGCCGACAGGTAGGAAGCCCAGAATCTATGGAAAAAGGATAAACACAAAGCGGCTGCCCAAGCAGTGGCTTTCAGAGAGTGAAGCAATCAATCAAACACGCTCTTGGAAGGTAAATGCTGGAGAGAACAGCCACGTGGGAGCTCTTCCTCCCCCCGAGAATGGGACACCAGCCTTGGTTACCTGGCCCTGGCCGCCAGCAGGGGCACCAGGCTGTAATAATTCAGGCATAGGACGCTGGTGGGCACCAGGCCTGTTCACCTCGCCCTGCTGAACACGAGGAGTGAATTATTACCCCATCACTCATGGCCTGCAATGCCCAGATGCAGACACAGAGTGCTTGGCCGGGCATACTAATGAAAAATTATCCGGTGCTTAAGTATGTCGCATTATCCTGTTAAAACAGGAGCTTATGGGGAGAGAAGGCAGGTCAGGAAATGGGAATGTTTGGCACTGGGGGAAGGCTCGGGCTTGTCTTTTATAGGTATTTCACTCCCACAGAGTCTGTGCATTCAGTGTAGCTGGAACCACAGCGAGGATCTGTATTAAGACCAAATTCTCTGAAGATCTTGGGGCTCCAGGGAGGTTTCAGTCTTTGGGCATGGCTACACTTGCAGCTGTACAGCTGTGTGAGTTAAACCAGCCCTTGGAGAGCACAGTAGGGAAAGCGCTGCAGTGTGTCCACATTGTCAGATTCAAGCACACTGACGTGGCCACATTAGCAACTCTTGCAACAGCCACAGAGAGCAGTGCATTGTGGTAGCTATCCCAGCATGCAAGTGGCTGCAACATGCTTTTCAAATGGGAGGGGGGGTTGCAGTGTGACAGGGTGTGTGTTGTGTATATGTGGGGGGGAAGAGAGTGGGTTTTTGGGGGGCTGAGAGCATGTCAGCATGCTGACTTGTAAGTTCAGACAGCAGTAGACCCCCTCACGCCCCCCTCTCTCTCTCTCACACACACACAGCATTCCACACTAATGGATCCTTTGTCCCGGAGCAGATAAGCAGCCGTCTGTCAGAAACAGAGCTTGAAAGGGGATATCCGCATTCCTGCAGCAATTCCAAAACAATGAGAAGAGTGGCCACTTGACGTCAGCGGATTATGGGACGTTTCTGGAGGCTGATCATAGTGCAGTAATGCAACACCTCATTCACACTGATGCCCGGGCATTTCAGCTGAGGCACACCAAGCGTTATGCTTCTCACTGAGGTGGAGTTCCAGGAGCGCTCTAGCCATGGAGTCAGAGCACTCTACGTGCCTTGCCAGCGTGGACGAGTTGTGGGTTAGGGCGCCCAAGGCTGCTTTAATGCGCTCTAACTCGCAAGTGTAGCCAAGCCCTGAGTCTCTCTCTAACCACAAATGCACCGTGGAGTAAAGTCCACGGCTGGTGAAGAGCGAATCTCAGATGCCAGGCGAGTAGGGAGGGGCATATGGGAGTGGGTCTTCGCCAAGATCTCAACCCGGTGGAAAGAAGGGGGAAAACGTTCTCGGGGACGGTGAAAGTGAACGATGAGGGGAGATGAAAGAGGTACCCACACATAGGCTGTCTGCACAGCACCCGCGCTAGGGGAGATGGGAACACTCTGTAAGCATGGGAGGGGGGAAGAGAGAATGTTCTGAACGGGGCTAGAAGTAATGGGCTCAGGGAAACATCTGCAGGAAAAGCTTCCCAGGCAGGAAATCGTCTCCCTCTGGGTTCACCCTGCATGATCTAATAGGGCTCTGCCATTCCTAGATTTGATAGGAAAATGGCTGTCCCAAGCAAGCACCCCCCTGCCGATCCAGCTGGCTCAGGACACTGGACACCAGCAGAGGAGCTGTCTAGGCAAGCCACAAAAACCACCTCTCCTGCTGGTGACATGGTGTAATGACAAGGACCGTTCTCAGAATGGCCTGAGCAGGTGGCCAACGGTACCTCCTCTTTCTCGGGACTGTTCCTCGATTCCACTTCGACCTGAAGAGAAATGGTCTCACCGATGCTCTTCCTCTTGGACAACCGATCTTCCTCTGGAAAACAGGGGGAGCCAACCCGTCAGGAAGGCAGAGAGGGGAGACGCCGTTTGGGAGGGGGGCTGTCTGGGTCAGAAGAGGGAAGGATGCAGAGATTGTGGAAGCTCCTTCGCTGGAGGTTTTCAGAAGGAGGCTGGAGCCATCTGACTGGCATAGTTTAGACCCTACAAATCCTGTGTCCCAGCAGGGAGTAGACTAGGTGACCCTTTCGGTCCCTTGTGACCCTATGGTTCTACTTCTCTCTCTCCTGTAGTT
Source organism: Gopherus flavomarginatus (assembly GCF_025201925.1). NCBI lineage: Eukaryota > Metazoa > Chordata > Testudines > Testudinidae > Gopherus > Gopherus flavomarginatus. Next base: position 212,578,562 of record NC_066620.1, on the reverse strand, counting down.
ATTTGGCCCCTGCTGCCGTAGTGTCAGAGCTGCTCACAGCCCCTTGTGAGGCAGGCCAATGCAGTTATCCCCATGGCACAGGTGGCGCACAGAGACTAAGTGACTTGACCAAGGACACGCGGGGAGTCTACGGCAAAGCAAAGACTCAAATCTCGGAAGCTTGCAACTGAGCTATGCCACTTGCATGGCAGGGCACTGCAATGGAAAAGGCCGCAGCACGCAGGGATGCTCTGTACCATACCTGTCAGCTGGGGGATGTAGGGGGTGCTGAGCCGGTCTGAATTATAACCGCTGCCTCCCAGCACCTCACTGATCTTGCTCTGTCGGAAGAAGACCTCGGGCACTAAGTGATCCAGGCTCTTCGTCAGCCTGCGTGATTGAACAGGGAGGAAAACAGGTGACGACACTGGCATGTTGCAGTTTGGGTTACCTGGGCCCTTGCTTTTCAGATGCTTGTAGGGTTTCCAAGTGAACAGTTGGTGTTGGTCCTGCTTTGAGCAGGGGGTTGGACTAGATACCTCCTGAGGTCTCTTCCAACCCTAATCCTCTACGATTCTATGACTGGGACTGCTCTACCTCCTTCCAAGACAGCCAGATCAGTTCAGGTGGGCACAGAAGACCCTGACCATGATCCTCCTCTGATTCACACCAGCTACAGCAGAGTGACACTCGTCTAAGCAAGATCAGAACCAGGCCCCTCGGCATTTCTGCCAGGAGGAGGAGATGGCACCACCTGGGGAGAGAGCTGATGCATGTTCTCTTGACTCAGGGGAGGAAAGGAAATGACTCTGCTGGGAGGTTTCCCTGGCAGATGCTTCTCCAAGATTCCTCCTTCAACTCATCTGGAAATTTGAACCCACACAAAGGCTGCTAATGGAGAACTATAAAGGCCACAGTTGGTCAGCGCACAACTGCAGGTGACGGTTCTGACAGGTGCAGCAGCATTTCTGCCGCCGCTCTGAGCTCAAACCAAGGGTGACAAGTGCCTTTTACAGCAGGGGCGCTTACCGGGGTGTCTCCACAAACACGTCTTCTGGGAGTAGGTACGGCGCCTCCTTCTGCCTCGTCTCGAGGACCTAGCGGGGAGGGGATGGAAGAGAACCAGTCAGTGGCTTATCCTCTGCGTAGCAAGTTAACCAACTTAGCAAATATCCATGGGAACCGAATGTTCAGACTTCTTCGTTGAGGCCAGTTTAGTGCCGGGGACAGGGGCCTGATGGACAGCCCTGGAGACAACAATCCTCTAGCTGCCTCCAGAACAGGCGCTGTGTGGGCAGAGGCAGCTCAAGCCCCCCCACCCCCTCCACACACACACACCCTACCTCACCACCAGGCCTGCCTCCACCCTGCCCTGGAGCGACCCCTTCTCAGAGTGGGAGGGGAAATTCAGTCTTCAGCTTCCCCGCTGAGACAATCAGTGAGGGGGCCAGTAAGTGCTACCTGCGGGGGTGGATTTCCTGATGGAGGACTTTTCAGCTTGGAAAAGAGGAGACTAAGGGGGGATATGATAGAGGTATATAAAATCATGAGTGATGTGGAGAAAGTGGATAAGGAAAAGTTATTTACTTATTCCAATAATACAAGAACTAGGGGTCACCAAATGAAATTAATGGGCAGCAGGTTTAAAACAAATAAAAGGAAGTTCTTCTTCACACAGCGCACAGTCAACTTGTGGAACTCCTTACCTGAGGAGGTTATGAAGGCTGGGACTATAACAGGGTTTAAAAGGGAACTGGATAAATTCATGGAGGTTAAGTCCATTAATGGCTATTAGCCAGGATGGGTAAGGAATGATGTCCCCAACCTCTGTCTGTCAGAGGGTGGAGATGGGTGGCAGGAGAGAGATCACTTGATCATTAGCTGTTAGGTTCACTCCCTGTGGGGCACCTGGCATTGGCCACTGTTGGTAGACAGGATGCTGGGCTGGATGGACCTTTGGTCTGACCCAGTATGGCCGTTCTCATGTTCCCTCTGGTCACTGTTGACCAAGACCCTCCAAACTCACTGCACACAACCCAGCCAACAGGCATGATTTTCAGTGGCTTCCAACCTGGGCTGGATTTGACCTGGTGACCTAGAGCCAGGCCAGTGTCCGGTGTAACACTACAGACCTTGGGGGAGTTCCACCAGCCATGGGTTTGGCTAGGTAACTGTGCCACTGGAAGCACATGTCTCCCACTGAGAGCCGGGTCCCCTCCGCCCCGCACAGAGTACAGCTAAGGGCCGAGGGGGGGCCCACGCCGCACTGACCTCGTGGATGTGCTGGCAGAAGGCAGGCACCGTGGTGAGCTGGCTGATCAGATTCAAGTAGGCGGCGCCGAGAGCATAGAGGGCGCAGCGGTTGTACACAGGCAGGTTATCCTCGTTGATCTGGGCGATCTCCTGCAAAGCCCACAGACAGGGAGAGACCCGTCAGCATGGCCCGGACCGGTGAGCGGGTTAGTTTGTTAGCCAAGCAACGACAGGCGGATGGGGAGACAGCAAACTAACTGGCAGGGATTGGGACCAAAAAAAGGAGTCACAGGGCGGCTGGCACTTTAAGGGGAGTTTGGCCCAGTCTCGTCTATGACTGATTGTTATTTTTCCCCGAGGATGCTGCACCCTGAGGCCCTGCCCCTCATCCCAAGGCCTCACCCTCACTCCGCCTTTTCCTGCCCCCACTCTGTCCCCTCCCTCAAGGCCTCACCATCGCTCCACCTCTCCCTGCCCCCGCACCGCACCCTCCTCCAAGGTCCATGCTCGCTGCCGTCCCCCAATTGCCAAACTGCTGATCTGCAGCCCCACAGATCAGCTGTGTCTGGTGGGTGCTGAGCACCCACTGTTTTTTTCCCCATGGGTGCTCCAGCCCGAGCACCCACAGAGTCGGTGCCTGTGCCTGTGACGGGTCAGCTGCCTCCCAGCCAGCCATCAGGTGAGCCTATAAGCCAGCAGTGGCTCAGTTGGGATGGAGAGGTACTGGTGCAAGATTGGTTTCTGTGGCAGGAAAGTCGGATGGTGGAAAGCTGAAGGCAACAGAGGGGCCCCTAAGAAGACCCTTGGTTAGCCGGGAAGAGATGACTGATGTGCTGAATTTACACAAAGAACTAACGCTCAGGGCCTGAAATAGACTCCGGTGTGACACTGGTTCCTTCCTGGGCAGCCAGGCCAGCAGCCTACAGCATGGATAGGATATGAACATCCTAGTGGGTGGTCCAAAACCATGTGAATTGAGGGGAGAGCCCATATAGCTGCTTCTCCACCTCAGTGCTAGCCCCATGTGGGCAAATGCCGAGAGGTCTACGTACCACACTGATTTAGGCTCAGAAGCTAGATGTCCTTTTAACCACTTCGCGCATCTTCTCTGTCTATTAAGTAGATGTTCCATTGAAACCAGTGCATCACATAAAGGCAGTAGCTAAGTTCGTCTGCATTTGCCGAACATACGGCACTATGTTTCCAGTTTATTACCAGGTGGCTTTGCTCACTGACATTTGTGTGTGCGACAGATGAGTGGCAGGGCAGGGCTGCTGTCATGATAGTGTTTTGTTTTCCAATCTGGGTTTACTGGCTACGTTGCATTTACTGGTTCATTTTTGTATTGCTATTTATTCCATTGTCTAAGGTACCCAAAGGCTTCTGGGTACCTATGCGGAGAAATAGAAGAATATTATAATGTTAATCGCAGTGAAAGGCTAAAAGAGAAGAGGAGTTGGTACTGCCTGGGCAAACATGGAAGAGAAACGGTTCTCAAATATTCATTCAGATTTTGAAACTTGACTGTTTTCGAGGCTAAGATGGTGGAACTTACAAATCAAGGGGGCAGAATGGAGGTGCTGCTGTAATTCCCATATTACTTCTGAAGAAATTCTGTGCCAAAAAAAGTAAAAAATTCTGCACAAGTTTTAGAATTCTGCATATTTTATTTGTCAAAATAACACAATATAATGACACCATTTTCAATTATTTGCTGACAAGTACACCTCTACCCCGATAGAACGTGACCCGTTATAACACAAATTCGGATAGAACGCGGTAAAGCAGCGCTCCAGGGGGGTAGGGCCGTGCGCTCCAGCGGATCAAAGCAAGTTTAATATAACGCGGTTTCACCTATAACGTGGTAAGATTTTTTGGCTCCTGAGGACAGCGTTCTATCGGGGCAGAGGTGTATTTTGAAATAAGTTACCAAAATAATTGAAAATGGTGTGGTTATATTGTTACTGTGTTATTTTGACAAATAAAACATGCAGAATTTGCAGAAGTCTAAGAATTTTAAGTTTTGGTACAGAATTCCCTCAAGAGTACCAGGGTTGTGTGTGGCACAAGCTGGATGCAGGCAGTTTGGTGGGGTGGGGGGTGTATAGGGTGCAGGGGGGATCTGGGTCAGGGGGAATGGGACTCTGCAGGGGAGTCCAGGTGAAGGTAGTTAGGGCTCAGTGGCGGAGGAGGGTGGAAATCAGGGTGCTGGGGGAGTGGGTTTGGTGTGGGGGGTCAGGGGACAGCTGGCTGGGGCTCAGTGGGGTAAGAGGCTGGGAGTCAGGGGCTCCTAATGCAGGGGGTGAGGCTTAGGGAGGTGAAGGTCTGGGTATCGGGGGGAGTTAGTGGAGAGGGTTCTGGGTGTGGGGAGGCTCCTGATGCAGAGGGTGTCGCTCAGTGGGACTCGAGTTCTGGGTGCAGGGGTGTGTGAGGCTTGATGGGGGGATTGAGTGCAAGGGGGGATACATAGGGGGAGCATCTCCCCGCACAGTGACTCTTTCTCTGTGGCTGAGGAGTAATGGGACCAGGAAGTGGGGAGAGGCGTCACTGCATGGGAGGCTACTCCCCCTGTCCACTCAACCCCTGTGCATCCAGACACACACACCCGCACCCAACCCCCTCTGCCGAACCTCACCCCTGCACCCAGACCCCCTCCCTCCCTGCAGAGTCTCCTCTTCCCTCCGCCCCCCTCCAGTGCAGACCTTCCGGCAGCTGGGGGAGGTTCTTGGGGTTGATCTGACCCAGCCCCAGCTGCCCTGTGCAGGGGAGAGGGAACTCTGACTCTAGCGTCCTGCTCCTCTCCCTCTCTTCCCCCGCCCAGCCAGGACTAATGTCCGTGGGCAGCCGGGACATCCCCAGATCCCCACCACTTCCCCTCGCATTGACTTATCTCTCTCCCAGCTGCCTGAACAGACATGCCCACGCTGCCGGGGAGGGGGGAGTGTGCACTGGTGCAGCTTCTCTTTGTTTCCACACAAAAAAAACATTTTTCTGTGGGGAGGCAAAGAGAATCTGCGGAGGGGGATATTTCTGCACATGCGCAGTGGCGCAGAATTCCCCCAGGAGTCCCACGTCACACTTCTCTCCTGCAGCCCCTCATTGTACCAACCTCGCCACACTGAGCCAAACCTGGATCTCATTTGCACGGATAAAAAACTGGAGTAACCCCGGGGGCCTTCCCTAACTCAATATCACAACATCCATCTGGGGAAGGTAAGCATGACAGACATGGAGTCGCATCCTGATCTCCACTGGGCCCATGTAAAACTCCATTAAGTCACGCAACATAACAGAGCCCAGAATCCAGCCCTGCTACATTTCTTTTCACCCACTAGCCAATGTGGAATTTACCCCACTTTGTTCTGCCTGCTCCTTGCCTAGCTGAGGTCCTTGCATTAATCCCGTCTTTGCACCAAGGGGAGAGGAGCCCTCTACACTGTGGGCCCCGCCCCCAGCACTAGTCACGCGATCCTACCTGCACTGCCAGCACCAGCCGGATCAGGTCCACCACCACCTCTTCGTTGGCCAGCTCGATGCTAATGAGTGCCAGCATGCTGTACAGCGCCTCGTAGTGCGGCTGCACGTTGCTCTCCTCTTTGCTCGTCAGGTAGATGTGTCGGTAGAGCTGCTGGGAATGCTGCCGGGGAGAAGAGAGCGCGGCATCACGTAAACGGAGCCCAGGGAAAACATGGGTTCTTGTTTGAGAGGCGTAACAGGAGCCAGCCAAGCACGGCACAAGTCACAGCGGCAGGTGCTTCTAGCCAGCCTTCGCTAGGTACTAGAGACATTAGCCCCATGGCAACTCTGCTCCTGGAGAGACCCTGCCTGGCTGCGTTCTGCCTTTGGTTGCACCTAAGCTCCCATCGGCAGAACCTGCCCCACTGACCTTCAAGGGAGAGCAGTTCTGCCATTAGCGTCTGATACTGTGAAAGGCCAAGCACCTTCTGTAAGGAACTGAGGCCTCTCAACTTAGCACATCTCAAAGCCTGGCTCCTGATTCCAAAATACATCCCCAGTCCGGAAAGCACACAAGGCCCACTGAAGGGATGCAAGCAGTCCCGTACGCAAGGCCGCAGGCCCTTTGCCGTCCGGCTTTCCTCCAGCTTCCTAGCCAATGTTTCAAACTAGGTTCCTTATCGGTTGTGTAAGGCAGATCAGCAGGGATTTGGAAGCTGATTCTCCTACTGCTAGAAACTGTGGGTTTCAGCCTCAGGATCACAACCTCAGCATCACGTCTGAGGAATCCAGAGAGTTTCTCCAGTCCTAAGATTTCATTGTCAACTTGAACTCGCTTTTCTAGTTGCAAAGGAAATCTTGTGCGTATAAACAGGGTAGAATCCCTGTTATACAAATGAGGCGACCAGAGCATTGATGAACAGAAGGCACATGTGGAGCTTACAGATAGAGTTTTCAGATCCTTGGGATTCTGTGGTAGTTGCAATGATTGAATGGGCGGGAAGAAGTAGGTTCATTTACTCTATAACAATGGGGAATATGCAGGGCAGGACATTGCGTCAATGATCATTGTAAGATTATTTGTAGCTGTAAAATTATCCAAGGTAAATGCTGCCTCTGACAATCTACTGGTTAACACTGCGCACATTGTCAGGTACTACAGCATTTTGTGAAACAGCACAAAGGATTCTGTGGGGGATCAACTCATAAGAGAAAACAATGGATGGTCTGGGGATACAAAAGAGCATTCGCGGGGCAGTGACCAGAGATCAGCTGTTAGAATCCAGTCAGCGTATCTCACACGATCACTGGGTGCTCCCAGGCACGGGTGGACTGAGATCTTTCCTCTCTTCTCAGTCATGCTGCTCCATGACACAGGGAACCGGACCACATTCCTTATCCGTGTCACACGCATTCTGCGGGAGAGTGAGCTGGCACAAGAGCTGGCCAGCTGCTACCATCGAACAAGCCCCAGCACGTACCTTTTTCATGAAGACAGTATCTTGGCGGGAACACTTATCCACTTTCAGCTTCAGGACAGAGATGTCATTGATGGTGCTGCAGTTAAAGAGACAAGGGGAAGGGAAATCTAGGACCCAGATGCAGTGGAATATTTTGGGAGGATGAGAACTGTCCTTCCCTTAGCTTTCTTGGTAGAATACAAATCCCCTCCTCCACTTGCCCAGCTACAGCGCCACCTACAGGGAGTAAACATGTCTGGCAAGAACCAATGCTGGAGGCTTGTGACATATTTTTAAAGAAAACTGAGCTATTAAGGGACGTAAAAAACTAAGCTATCACCTGTCCATAGTCATCTGCAGTAGCCCTGTCCTACTCCCACTCCTGCGCTTCTGTTTGTGGTTACCGTCACTTGTATGTAACAGCATCATCTCAACTGTAAACTCCCCGACTGAGTGTCTGGTCTCTGTGTTGTGTGAGGCTCCTATGTTGGGTATCTCAGGTCTGTGACATGAACACAGGCAGTAGGAGGAGTACTAGATAGGTTTCACAGGCATTAATTAATAATCCTCACAACAGCCCCTGTGAGGACAGCAAATATCAATCCCCATTTTACAGAAAGGGAAACTGAGGCACGGGACGATTAACGCTCAGCATCCCAGAGGAAATCAGCAGCAGGCTCAGTAGCCAGTAGCTGCTGGTTCCCAATCCTGGGATTACACCCCCAGATTATGCCTCTTGACATTTCTTTACAAACATTAAAACTTAATTTTTTGAAAAAGGACTGTCCTAATTTCAGGAAACATGCGTTAAAGGGTGCACACATGCCTGTCATAACGTGTAGGTGCTATCACCACCCGTCGGTGCCTGACGTAAAACCAGAGTCTGATCCCAGCCACAACCCTTCCACGTGGAACACGCCAGTGCACCTGATAGTTGAAAACTTGGGCCTGTTTCCATGGCGGTCAATGAAGCTGATCAGTATCTCGAGGACAAAGAGACGCAGGTCGGCGTCTTCCATCAATGCAGCCGAGAGCAACCTGTCCAGGAAAGAGCTGGGCAGGGCCGTGAGCATGTTACTGCACTGGAAACCCGTGGAGACCTGCAGGTTGCACAAGGTGGAGGGAGAGCAGAAAGGGGATATTAGCCAGTGGGAGAAACGTCCCATGGATAGGAAAGCTGGGGGATGGGTGGAAGAGAGTCGCTGGCCTGCAGAGGAACTGCCTGAGCTCCACTTTAAACCCTTGTGGCACGGGGAGCAGCTTGGCATGGGAGCTTCCAAGCAGCCCCTGGGCTGGCGCAGAGACAGGCTGCATGGGGAGTCATGAAGGGCAGCGACCACTAGTCCTGCCCACAGGCCGGGGCTGCACCGGCAACCCACACTGCGTCCCTAGCTTCGAAAAGCCAGAAAGAGGGACTGGAACTCAAACCCATGTGGCACAGCAGGGTACTAGCCACAGAGCCACCCAGCCAGTCCTTGCTTTGGTACATTGGGTTTGAACATGGGTCCTGTTCTTTGCAAGAGGGTGAGCAGTCAAACCTTCCTGAGGACAGGCAGGTGCCCACCCGCCCGCCAGCCACCGGCTGTCCCAGGGCAAGGCCTGTGCTGAGACTGCATGGGCCACACCTGCTAAGGGACCCCGTTCATACCTGCAGGAGGGATTTCAGCAGCATTATCTGAGTCAGGCGATTCCGATTCTCCCTGCGGGGGACAGAACCCAAAGGTGAACTCTGCATGGAAAAGACTTACAGAAACCCAAAGCAATCAGTCTAGTCTCCGCGCCAGGGCCGGGCAGGAGTGTTCCCTAGGGGATATTTCCTAGTGTCTCGGCCAGGCGAGTTAACAGCTCAAGCAACGGTGGCCACAGCACTAACCTTAACACTGGGGCACTCGCTGCTCAACAGATGTCATTGCCCTTGGCTCCTAGTCAGACCCCTGCAGGCCACCAGATATAATTCCTCTCCCTCCTTAGTATTCACACCCTTCTATCTGCAGACAATGATCCCGCAATCACCCCTGGTCACTGCACAATCCAGCTCTCCAGATTGTGGGCTTCATTCCAACACCACTTCAGTCTTGTACCAGTGCAACACGACTGAGTGCAGTGGAGACACGCCGGCTTTTCACCAGCCACTTGGGCGTAACACATTCATTGGCCTCTGCTCTGTAATGAGGTACCAACCCAGGTTTTCATCATTTCATTTTTCGAGGTAAATAAGACAAATCCTGAGGTCCCTATGGGGGGCGCTGGTCTCCACTGGGAATGGACATCGGCATAGCGAAGTCTCTCAGGGATGTGAAAAATCCACATACCTGGATGCAGTTAAGCCAGCCTAACCACCCTGTACACAGCACCAGATCTTCTGTCCACCTAGCTACCGCCTCTCGGGGAGGTGGATTAACAGCAGCAAGTGGCTACACAGACGTACTACAGCAGCGCGGCTGCAGGTACCCCTGCAGCATTTTAAGCGTAGACACAGCTGGAGTTTTAACTCCGTCAGTGCTCACTGAGTTAATTAACATCACGGGAAGTTTGCACGAAAACACGATCATCCTTCAGCCATTTACAACACTTCTCTCCGCGTCCTCTATCTCTGAACTCTGAGGCTAAATCACACGGCAGGAAGCCACATCCCACAAGGATCAGTTGTGAGCTGTGACTTCCGTAGGAGCAAGGGCAACCCACGGGGTAAAGGGCCAGTTCACACCCACGCACGGAGTCAGCTTCATCTTTCCCGCAGCGTCTAGTAAGATTTGAAAACTCTCAGGGATGAAGCCAATCAGCTGATAACAGAGCTGTGCTAAATGGCTGCTGTGACTCCAGTCTGCCATCACAGTCACTGAGTGTGGCAATGCCTGGCTTTCACCCGCAAGGGGCCACCAGCCTGATTCTGATCTCACAGCAGGGGCACCCGGTGCAAATCAGGAGCATCTCCACAGAGGTCAAGGGAGTTACACCAGCGTAAACGAGGCTGTCCATACGAATCCGGTTACACACCAACTTCTAATGGTCTAGTCGCTGTATGAATCTAGCGCCACACTCCAAGCCTCTTTGCCTCATATCTATAGCATCACTGCTGCCATCATCCTAGCTCCAAATAGCAGTTTCTTCTATTTTGTTCCTCCTCTCCCTTAGTCTCCTATTTTTTTTCCATAGCAAAGAACTAAATAGCATTATTCTACTCCAGGGGTAGGCAACCTATGGCACGGGTGCCGAAGGTGGCACGCGAGCTGATTTTCAGTGGCACTCACACTGCCCGAGTCCTGGGGGGGCTCTGCAATTTCACTTAATTTTAAATGAAGCTTCTTAAACATTTCAAAACCTTATTTACTTTACAATAGTTATTTACTAAACAAGAGTTTAGTTCTATATTATAGACTTATAGAAAGAGACCTTCTAAAAACGTTAAAATGTATGACTGGCATGTGAGACCTTAAATTAGAGTGAATAAATGAAGACTCAGCACAGCACTTCTGAAAGGTCGCTGACCCCTGTTCTACTCACTAGAGGTCAAAGCTTTTCACACAAACTAGCCACGAGCTTGAATGCTGCTCTCTGGGCTGTTATGTTAACACAAATGGGCTGGCCCTTCATTCAATACGACACAGTTATCGGTGGTGCCTTAAGATTCGACATGCCCCCTTCTACAATGAGAACCACAACGGCTTGGCCCACCTCTCTGGAAAGCTACAGAGAGATCTATGACCTGCTTTCATGGCTTTGTCCTTCTAGCGCCCTTAAGCTCTTCTAATTAAGCCACGAGACAAGTTAGAAGCAGCAGGGCGTTCGTCACTAAAAAGAGAACAGGCAGCTCCTGCACTGTCCAGCCTGACTGACATCTAGCACTGACAGCCCTTCGGGGAGCCCCATTTGTGCTCAGCAGCGAGCGGCTGCGGTTCTTGCCTGATCTCTGGATTTAGGTCGCATCCCTCGTTTTCAGTCCCTTTCCCAAATTTACTTGTACCCGGCTCTAGTCACTGGCCAAGGCTGAACTCGTGACCTGACTTACAGGGAAGTCCTCTTATCTCCAGCTGTTGTGGTCTGCAGCTATAAGGCCCCCCCCTCAGCACAGACATTCCCTCCTGGGTAGGACAAACTTCTAGCACTAGGTTCTGAGGGCCAAATTCAGCCCTTTTACTTCCCCAGGAGCCAGGCCCATCGATCAGAGCACAGAATTTACAACGTACGTATATGGACACTCCCCTTTGGAGTCAGTTACTTCAAGCGGTCGGGCTGGAGAGCGGTCTCTAATCGCCAAGCTGATGCTAGCGATCATGCTATCATCCCCCCTGGGATGAGACAGGGAAAACTGTCTTCAATGAGAGCTGTGAGCGCTCAGCACCCCCAGCGTCAGGCCATAAGTGACTTGCTCCAGGTCATTCAGTGAGTCAGCGGCGGGGTGGGGAATATTGGCCAGGATTCCTGACTCAGTCTCCTGCCCAAAGCCCTAGCCCTCCGCACACTTCCAGCCTCCAGCAGAACAGTCAAGCAAACCCACATGGCTAATTCTGATGATGCTACTAGTCTCCTGTGGTCATGTCTGCCTGAAAGGATGAAGATGCAGCATTAAAGCATTTAATAAGCAGCAGGTTTAAAACAAACAAAAGGAAGGATTTCTTCACACAACATACAGTCAACCTGTGGAACTCCTTGCCAGAGGATGTTGTGAAGGTCAAGACTATAACAGGGTTCAAAAAAGAACTAGATAAATTCATGGAGGATAGGTCCATCAATGGCTGTTAGCCAAGATGGTCAGGGACACAACCTCATGCTCTGGGTGTCCTTAGGTTCCGATTGCCAGATGCTAGGAGTGGACAGCAAGGGATGGATCACTCAATAATTGCCCGGGTCTGTTCATTCCCTCTGAAGCACCTGGCATTGGCCACTGTCAGAAGACAGGACACTGGGCTAGACGGACCATTGGTCTGACCCAGCGTGGACACTCTTATTAAAGCTCTGCTCTCCCAAAGCTCTCTTGCCCCAGGATAATAATTTCAGTGACATACAGCAGCTACATTCTGAAAAGACAGCAAAGCGCGAGAAAGAAGAGGGAAACCCTTTGCTCGTGACACACTGGATTCACATGCCTCTCTAATTGCACCATAAAGAGGCTTTGAAAGGGAATTTGGAGGGTGAATGCAGATGGAGAGCATGGCAGTCTGCAGTCCTCTATAGTCACAGAAATGGCCGTGCAAGCTTCCTCGCCACGGCCCTACCAATGCACCAAGCACTGACCAACGGGGCTGGCGTGAGTGTCCACAGCCCACTCGCTCCTTGGCGTCTCTGTTACTAAGGGAACCAGCTGTGGCGGGGGTTCTGTGATTTGGGCACCCATCCAATGAAAGCTGAACTGAGCTCCACCACTCATTTTATAAAGGTCACAGATGGACACTACCTACCACCACCGGAGGCTGGATTTGAACCAGAGACCTAAAGGTGAAAGGTGTCTTCTACTGCACAATGAATCAGAGGAGCAGCCCCAAGATTCAAAGGCCTTCCTGAAAACTGGCCCTAGATATGAACTAAAATCTGGCCCGGTGCATGGCTGCGGGGGCAGGGGACACTTCCCTGGGGATCCCTGCTGGAGCGAATCCAAACCCAATTCTTGATCAGCTTCCAGTGTGTCACCCGAGAAAGGTTCCCTTTTCGCAGGAGGGGCAGGGAACGAAGAGAAGTAAATCTGTCCTCACCCAGCTTTTCCAGCGTCTATCGCGTGGTGCAGAGAAGGCAGCGGGACCTTGCTCATTATAAAGAGCATGACCTCTGACCTCTGATAGGTGGGGAGGGTGCTGGCAAAGGAACCTGAGAAGACAGACAGCACTAAGACCATGCAAGACAGTCGAGGCCAACTCACAGGAGGAACACACGCCCAGTTCCCATTTCCACGGCGGACACCCGCGCGCACCGATCTCTGCCCTGGGCGATCAGCGGGAGTCCCATGCAGATGTCCGTTTATCTACCCCACAAACCACCTGGCCAGAGAAAGCCCTCAGGCTGAATCTCAGGAATAGTGCCAAGGGGGCTTCCTCCTCTGATTCCAGCGAGTGGGAGCAGTGGAGTGGCCCAGCAGAATTCATGGGAGGGGTTTATTTCATGGTACTAGCAGAGGTTCGGTAACTCGTCACCAGCACACAGCTCAGGCAATTAGCATTTGCTCTTGACAGGCATCAAGTGGGACCCTTTAGCCACTCAGAAAGCCAAAAATCGGGGGGAAAGCCCACCTCAATCAGTGCCCCAGGCAGCAGAAGTGACCTTCAGAGCAGTAGGCTCTGGCACATCTTGCTCCGCTCAGCCACAGGCTTAGCAGCACACAGGGGTAAGTACGTCCCGGCATAGGGAGGGTCAGGGCCTGCACATCCGGTGCCTCCCCCTGGGTTTGCTCAGAGACGTGAGTGGCGAACCCGCCCCGGCAGGGCAGCAGAGGTTGGCTGCAGCCAGCCTGCGAGGGCTAAGCACAGGCAGGCTGGCTGCAGTGCCATTCACGGCATAGAGAACAAGTCCTGAGGAGCTCAGGCAGTGGCCTGTAGCAGCTTCCTCACTCGGATTTCTCCGTCTCCCCCCATGTCCCGGCCCAACACACGCATCCCTCCTCGAGGCAGGGGTAAGGTGAACAGGGCCCAGATCCACCAAGAACAAGGAGTCCTCAGGCAGACGGCAGACAGCCGAGCCCAGCAGGCAATGGGCTACCCCTGCTGCTGCGCCTGATTCACTGCCCCTCCCCGCCTCACTGCACGGCTGGGCCTGAATTCTGAACTCCTCTACACTGCTCCCAAACCGCACAAGGGCAAAGGGAAATCTCCGCTTACAGCCCACATCTCTTTGCAGTTCCCTGGGTTCAGCCTCAGAGATGAGGCTGTTTGGGAATTCTTGGGTGGATACTGCCCTCCGCTGGTATCCCACTGTCATTGCAAGACAAGTGCCACTGCTATTCCTCAATTCATCTCTACTGCCAAGCTAAGGACAACACCTTTTCAATGGTTTGTTTGTTCTGCACCTCGGTCCCGATTTGCAGCCCACCCCTCCAGTCAGGCTGCGAGTCTGATGTGGACAAACTGGAACCCAGATGACAGATCCATCCAAGTTACTGCCATTTATGAGCTAAGCTGGATCGATACTTCTGCCAAAGTATCGATTTCCTACAGGAAGCCAATTCACCCCTCTGGGAAATTTACAAATGAGACAGAAGGGAAATACAGGGCAGGGTAAAGAAGTGGGTGACAGTTCCAAGAAACTCCCCGGTTTGTGTTTTCCATCGAGCTGATTGGGAAAACCAAGCTGCTTTAAAAGAACTCGACTGGGATCTGGTTCCAGCCATTGCTGCTTGTACTGATCGTTCAGTTATAGGGCTCAGATGTCACTGCTGCACTTCCCCCTTTGTCTGGAGGCCTGACCCCAAGCCCAGTCTGTGGGCTTCGACGCTGACTCACAAGTCAGGCTGGACTTACATTTTCCTGGTGTTCCCTAGTGTTAGAAAGAATCTGACTCAGTATGTGTGAACATCAGCCAATTAGATCCCGACTGACCTGTCCTGTAACTAGAACCCACCTGCAGGGCTGGCTCCTGCTTAGCTAGCTGATTTTGCTCCTCAGCATGACATGTGATTTGGATCATTTCCTGTTTTATGGCTCTGGTTTTATTGGTATCAGATCACCCTTGTCCAACCCGACCGACAGCAGCAGCAAATGACTACATCCTTATCCGAACACATCCTTGTTAGCAGAGCAGGCTCCTCCGGCCAATGGAGGACGCGATGCCCTCCCGGCACGTGACCTGCATACCTGTGGTCTTGATAACGGCCTCTTGGAACATCCTCTCTTCATGCTCCTTGATGATCTTGGTACTGACGATGGCACAGTCATAGCTGCCCGTCAGCTCATAGTCGATGCTCAGCCGGAGCTGCCTCAGCAGGGTGTTGAACACTTCCAGCACAGTCGGTCCTGAGAAGAGCAGAGAGGGCAGGCAGAGCCATTAATCAAGAACACCATCTAGCTCTTAGAGCACTTAAATGTCAGTATCATTAGCCCCAATTTACAGATGGGGAAACTGAGGCAAAAAGAGGGGAAGAGACTTGCCCAAAGTCACCCAACAGGCCAAGGGCCAAACCAGGAATTGAACCAACATCTCCTGAGACCCAGGCCAGTGGTCTAGCCACTACACCACATTGCTCCCATTCAGCCAACCCTGCTACCCCTACTGGGCCATGCAGCCCCACTGTAAGCGAGAGGGGGCTGGCCACACTAGGATGTAACCTGACAAAGAAGAGGACATCCCAGGCTTATGGCTCCTGCTCTTCATACCCCCAGCGGAGACACCGGGCCATGGTGGAGAGCGCCACCACTCAACCCTCCACCCTCCCAGCAGTGTGAACCTCACATTTCTACACTAGCAAAGATCCCACATCCAAGGATCCTTTCCGAGAGTACAGCCTGGGGTTTGCCAGTGCAGACGGGACCAAATGATGCTATCAATTTGTTAGCAATCTGCAGTAAAGCCCTTGTTAAACCCAACTCAATGCGGAGTTTAGCCACAATTTTTATTGGACCGACATCTGTTGGGGAGAGACAAGCTTTTGAGCCACCCCGAGCTCTTCTACAGGTCACTGTCTCTCTAATATCCTGGGACCAACACAACTCCAACTACGCTGCCTATGAAAGAGAACCTGGCTATCTTGCTACGGAGATGCACTCAGCCGCACAGAGTTGTCCAGTCTTCGAGGTGCAGAGCATGCTGGGACTCAGGACACCTACGCTCCATTCCCAGCTCTTCCCTCTACCTGCTGTGTCCTCTTGGGCAACTCGCATCACTGCTCTGTGCCTCAGTTTCCCCTTCCATCCTCTCTCTCTTGTCTATTTCGATTGCCAGCTCTTTGGGGCTGAGACCATCTCTCATTGCATGCTGGTGAAGCGCCTAGCACAAAGATCCGGATGTGCTCCTGTAATGCCAGTAACAACTACCTGGTTTCTCCAAGGGTCTGTGTGTTTCTGGTGCACCTCTGGCCAGAATACACGTGACCACATACTTTTAAGAAAGACAGACACAGAAAATGGGTGGGGGCAGGAAATGTATGCAAAAGCAAAGCCCAGTAAAATCCTGCTGACGTGAACCTCCTTCTCTAACAACCTGCCTGCTCATCTCCTTGTTCTACTGACCCTGTCTCATTAGTTGCTTTTTGCAAATGGGGAAATGGGTCAGACTGGTTAAGAAACCTACCCAAGGCCACACAGTGGGACAGTGCCAGAGCCAGGAACCGAACCTAGGAGTTCAACTCCCAGTCCCCTGCAACAGACACTAGATGACACTCCCTTGCCTGCTGGGCTTGAGACACAGAAACTCAGGGCTGGGAAACCCACAGCCCCATGGAATCAAGGATTTAAAAGAGTCTGATAAATAGACAGAACTAATTTATCTGCGTTTTTGTCTCGCTGTGTGTGAGGAGGTCAGGAGTGCAAGGGGTACGGAGCACAGGACTCCTGGGTCTCTGCCCCCCAGTGCTAAGCA
The DNA here is from genome assembly GCF_025201925.1 of Gopherus flavomarginatus. NCBI lineage: Eukaryota > Metazoa > Chordata > Testudines > Testudinidae > Gopherus > Gopherus flavomarginatus. The sequence continues at coordinate 212,561,916 of NC_066620.1, read as the reverse complement.
GGAGGAACGCCACCTCCCCCACAGGATTCTGCGATTCTACCGCTCGAAGCAGGAGCGCTGAGCACAAAGGAATCCACAGGCGGTTGCACGATCCAAATGCCAGCAGATCTCCTGTAAAGCCCATAACCCCAGTCTGCCTGCGCTCAGCTCACCCCGGATAACCAGCCAGTCCACCAGTGCATAAGGCCAGCTGGGCTCAGGCAACATTAGGGGCACCCCCCTCGGCCCAGCCAGGTCACTGGAGTGCGGCTGCTGCCTGGGGTGGCAGCAGGGGCAGACCCTGGGTGTAAAAGCCTTGCCCGGGAGTCAGGCTCTCCAAACACACCACTGGCCGCTCTCAGATCTTTCCAGCCGGGAGTCAGAACAAACCAAAATCAAACCACTCTCCCCCTGAAGCTCAGACGCTTCCTGTTCTCTGACCTGGTGCCCCTGGTGCCAGCTGCTGGCAGTGCAAAGGGAAGCAACGAGCCAGGTTGAACCATGCCCTGATGACACAGCACTGCCAGCACCAACAATCCATCCGCCCCGTGTCTGTCTGCTTGCCTCATTTCCATCCCAGCTGCGTAGGGGTTTTATCCCCAGCTGGCATCTCTGCCATGCCCCAGCCCGTCTAATGGGTCTCAAAAGGAAACTGACCAAAATGCTTCCAGATACTACAGTGCAGAGGCCTGCACTGGGCTAAGCTTTCACCACGGTTCCTGGGGCTGCCATTTCCGGCTCCTGAGAACCAAGCTCCCACCGTGCCTCTAGGATCAATTACTGCTGTGGGCCCCAGCCTGCAGGGAATCACTCCAGCCCAGAGCGGCAGAAGCAGGCTCAGGCACTGGAGGGAAGGGGAAAGCCATGGGAGCACCCTCCAGGCACGATGGGAAGATCACTGGACTGGATCCCTTCCTTACCCACTGATCCTGAGGCCGCGATGACAGCTGCCTCCGACAGGACCTCCACGATCCCAGCCCGCACCATGGCCGCGCTTTTGCTGTTGGCATCCAGGTGTCCCAGGAGCTGCTGGATCACCAAGTGGGAATGCTGAGGCTGGAAGGAAAGCAGAGAGTGAGCCGCGCTGATAGACAGCTGCTGAGCCAGGCCGACCGTAGCGGTCTGGGGGCAATTCCTGCCTCGGACATCAGTGCAAGAAAGGAAGGCCTGGCAGTCAGCACCTGGTGGGTGACACCTGCGTGAGGGCAGAATCCAGCCTTCCAATAGCAGTGCCACCTCTACAAAGGCAACAGCAAGGAAGGCAGCGGAGCACACAGGGAACGAGGTCACTTCTGCACAGAACCTTTCCTGACCGCGCAATGGTTGTCATGAAATAACAGACACGCACAGCACTGAACTATTGACCTGCGTTTGTGGAATCTTCCAGACCAGGCCACATTCTGTGCCCGCCTGCAGCCCATGCAATCCCACTGACGCCAGGGCAGCAGGAAGGGGAGTCAGGGAAGAGTTCTGTGGCCAATCCCGCAAGCGCCGAGATCAACCGAACACCAGTGAGTGATAAACGTGTCATTCCTAACGGCACCCACTACCTCGAGCTCAACGGATCATTCCATGCACGCATTAGCACGGCCATGACATGCAGACAGGTCACCTGGGAGGACAGAATCAGGGACCCTCAGCACCAGAAGCACTGGTCTCTGCCACTTGATCAAAAGGGGACCATCCTTAACGAGGGGCAAGTAAGAGGCTGGGCCAGCCAGAAGATGATGTGCTCACACAGACTGCACCTGTGTATTTATGGAAAGAGGCGCGGGGAAATATCCTGTGTAGAGAACAAGCTTCACTGACCCAGGAATACACGGGATGACTTTTCAAGCTACCAAATAGAAATGGACGTGCAGAATGGAAATATACTTATGAAAGTCTAGTGCACAGAACTTCAGTTGGGAGATGTTCATATAGGGGAAAAGATGTACAGGGTTTACATATGTATAAAAGCCATTGTCGTGATTAATCCTGTATGCAGGGTGGTTGTAATTGGGTAAGTCCCTGGAATGGGTTCCCTAGGGAGGTGGTGGAATCTCCTTCCTTAGAGGTTTTTAAGGTCAAGCTTGACAAAGTCCTGGCTGGGATGATTTAGTAGAGGTTGGTCCTGCTTTGAGCAGGGGGTTGGACTAGATACCTCCTGAGGTCCCTTCCAACCCTGACAGTCTGTGATTCTATATTCGAGAGATGAGTTGGGGGAGGTCATATCTTTTAGTGGACCAACTTGTTGGTAAGAGAGAAAAACTTTGGAGCCTCGCAAAGCTCTTGTTCGGCTCTGGGAGAGGTACTGAGAGCATCACAGCTAACTACAAGGTGAAATAGCTTAGCATTGGTCCCTCACAATATGTGCTTACTACCTGTGCTAAACTATCTCTTTGACCTTATATTTCACTGTGACGCTCAGAGTATCTCTCTCAGACCCAAAGAAGAGCTCTGTGTGGCTCGAAAGTTTGTCTCTCTCACCAACAGGAGTTGGTCCAAAACGTGATTAATCCCGGGTATTCATGAAGGGAGAATGTATTGACTGTGTATCCTTCCAATGGGACCTGGTGAGTTATATGCTCAATGTTTCGATTTTGGGGAAAAAAAGATGCATTTTATAAAACCTAATGTAAAGATAATGGGCATCAGGCAGTTTACAAAATAACGCATGCAATGAAAACAGGGGCCTTTTTTAATGTAAGCGTTCCCCAAGGACAGCAGGGCCGAGCTGGCAGGAGAGAGAGCCATAAATCAAAATTAACTAGAAACAAAAGTGACACTGACATCTGAGATACCCTATCCCTGTAGTACCTAATAGATTTATCCTGACATCACTGTGAGGAAGGGCAGTGCTACGGTTGCTATTGTACAGATGGGAAACTGAGGCACGGGGAGGCTAAATGACTTGTACATGGTCCCACAGGAAGCCAGCAGCTGAGCTGGGAATTGAAACCTGGTCTCTGGAGGTAATGCCCTAAGCACCAAGCTGTCCTTCCTCTCCGTTCGCCCAGCTGTGCAGAGTGGGGAGAAGGTTAAATAACCTATGCGCTGAGTGAAGAGTAAATGGGCTAAGTGACGACTAAGAAGGGAAGGGAGACGACAATCCAGACAGAAATATATTTTCATTAGGATTCAAACAAAGATCATGGAAACATTTCTAATGACCTTAGAAAACAGGGTTCTAGAAATCCTAACAAAACCTAAATCTGGGGCCTAGCTCAATCCAACCTCAGTCCCAACTCATTACCTCCTGAGGTCTCTTCCAACCCTGATATTCTGTGATCTTAATAGCGTAACTTTAGAGGGGCTGGCTTCAGAGCAAGAAGGGAAAAGATAAAGCCCAGAATCTCAGAAATGTCGGGCTGGAAGGGATCTCAGAAAGTCATCGAGTCCAGCCCCCTGCACTAGGGCAGAACCAAGTAAACCTGGATCACCCTGGACAGGGGTTTGGCCAACCTGTTAAAACCTCCAGTGACGGGGATTCCACAACTGCCCTTGGAAGCCTGGTCCAGAGTTTAACTCCCCTCAGAAAGTTTTCACTGAATATCTAACCTGGCTCTCCCTTGCTGCAGATAAAGCTCTCTGTGGACACGGAGAACAATTGATCCTCCTCCTCCTTATAACAGCCCTTAACATATTTGAAGACTGTTATAAGGTCCCAACAGGCTTCTTTTCTCAAGAGTAAACATGCCCAGTTTTTCTAACCGCTCCTCATCGGTCCTTTGATCATTTTTGTTGCTCTCCTCTGAACGCCCTCGAATTTGTCCACATCCATCCTAACCGGTGGCGCCCAGAACTGAACACCATGCTCCTACTCCAGTACTTCAGCAGCACCAAGCAGAGCGGGACAATTACCGCCTGTGTCTCACATACGACACAGGATGATATTAGCCTTTCTCGCAACTGCACCACACTGTTGGCTCATATTCAGTGTGTGACCCATTACAACCCCCAGATCCTTCTCAGCTGTACGACCCACAAAAGTAGTTGGGCTTCTGATAGTTCCCTCCTAAGTGAAGTACGTTGCGCTTGTCTTTATGAATTTCAGACCAACTCTCCAATTTGTCAAGGTGGTTTTGAATTCAAATCCTGTCCGCCAAAGTGCTGGCAACCCCTCCCAGCGTGGCATCATGTGAATACTCTCCTTTCCGTTCTCCAAAACACTGAGCAGCCCTGGAGCCAGGACACACCCCACAGGGCCGTACTGGATACATCTTCCCAGTTTGATAGCAAGCCCGTGACAACTACTGTTTGAGGAGAGTCTTTCAAGCAGTTGTGAATCCACCTTACAGTAACTTTTCATCAAACCCACACTTCCCTAGTTTACTGGGACTGTGTCAAAAGCCTCACTGAAATCAAGGTCTCATGTCTAAAGCTTCCCCCAGCCAATAGGCCAGTGACCCTGCCAAAGAAGGAAATTCAGTTGGTTTGCCATGATTTGTTCCTGACAAAGCCACGCTGGCTATTCCTGCTAACCCGGGGGTGGCCAACCCGGGGCTCCAGAGCCACATGCGGCTCTTCAGAAGTTAATATGCGGCTCCTTGTACAGGCACCGACTCCGGGGCTGGAGCTACAGGCACCAATTTTCCAATATGCCGGGGGGGGATGAGGGGAGACTCACTGCTCAGCCCCTGGGTTTTCCACAGGCAATGCCCCCACTCCACCCCTTCCTGCCCCCTCCCCTCAGCCTGCCGTGCGCTCCCCTCCAGAGCCTCCTGAACGCCACAAAACAGCTGATGGGGAGGTGTGAGGAGGCGCTGATCGGTGGGGCTGCCGGTGGGCGGGAGGTGCTGGGAGCTGGGGGGAGGGAGCTGATTGGGCAGGGGCGGCTGCTGTATTGCTGTGGCTCTTTGGCAATGTACATTGGTAAATTCTGGCTCCTTCTCAGGCTCAGGCAGGCCACCCCAGGCTAACCTATTCTCCTCCAGTGGATGACAAACTGATTATTTCACAATTTGTTCCAGTATCTTTCCATATCCTACACACGAGGGTCAAATTCTCCCCTCACTCACCTCCATGCAACATCTTGCTAAGCCACTGGGGCTCCGTGGGTGTGGCTGAGCGCAGAATTTGACCTGTATCGTTTTCTCCTGTCTGTACAGTTTGTGCTTAGCCTCAGGCGGCTCCTGTCTCTTTCTGCAGAGGCAGGCGGCGTGCATTGATGGAACGACAGCAAGCTGGAAAGGGGTAGCTCCCAATGGCTCCCATGACGAGGTTTTCCACCCTATTGCCATGCCAGCTAACTCAAGGGGAGGTTGCTTTGCACTAAACAGGGAAAGAACGGCTGCCAAGGGAGAGAGACAAGCTGTATTCTGGTTCCCCCACGCACCCGGTCCTCTAGGGCGGTGTTTTATTGGCTTGCAGAAGAGGGTTGTTAGCCCTGGCCAAATTCCAAGGCAGGTAATTGACCTCTGCCTAGGTAACACCTCCCCTGATACAGCAATGGTGGATAGGACCCCTGGCCTAAAGCATCGCTGCTTGTTATAGCTGCAAAGCCCAGGCTGTGCAAGACAGGAAATCTTGGGGACACATTCTGCCTGAATTCCTCCTGGGAGCTCCAGCCTCATGATAGGCCCATCTTAGACCTTCTCTGGCATGCAGGGCAGGATCCTGACACAGCACAGCAAGGGGCTCTCATTACTTACCGCACCGGGCTGCGAGCATGTCTAATGAACAAGGGAAGGGAAAGACAAAGGCAGCAACAACAGGACAAGGATTCAACGTACTCCCAGATCCTACAATCCTGACTCGGGCAAACTCTGTGACTGACTGACTAACGGGTTTAGGATCGGTCACTAGTGCCACAGGTAAATCATGGAAGTAGTATGTTCTAGCAGCTAGAGCATAGGACTGGGACTCAGGAGTTCTGGCTGCTAATCCTCAGCGTATGGCCATGGGCAAGTCACTTACCCTCCGTGCCTCAATTTCTCCATCTGTAGCGTGGCGGTAACAAGCCTCCCCATCTTTGCAAGGTGCCACGTAAGGGCAAGGTATCAGTATTTATAGGCTGACGTAATTTGCAAAGAATCATCTGATAGCAAGTCTCTGTGTTGATACATACAGATTAGTTCCAGGGAATTACCTACACTGTTTTATACAGAGTGCAACAAATCTGCCCATTGCTGCCAGAGACTGCATGCAGTGGTTACTCAGACTTTCACAGCGACATCAGGGACAGAAGCCAGATCCTTCTCCTCCAAAAGCACAGGCCTTCACCACAGTAAGCAGCATGGGACCACTGACACACAAGTGGTGCAGTTCAGATTCCTTCTAGCAGGGAGCACCAGGGCACACACTCACAATGCATTACAGTACTGAAGTGACACAAACCACCATCTCTCCAGCGGCTCACCTGAATAGAGTACATGATGATCTTAAAGCAGCGAATAGCAAACGTCTTTGGCTCCCAGAGCGAGTGGTTGTCTAGATGGCTTCAGGGAGAGAGAAGAGTGAGTTTAGCAATTACAGAGGCTTGTAGGCTTGCTGGTACGACAAGCAAAGGCATCTTTTCCCTTTGCTCAGAGAGAACAGCAAACAGACAGCATGGGAGGCAGGTGACACAGAAGCAGTCAGAGCAGGGAGCAAACTGCCAGCTAAGGATCAAACACTGTAAAGAGCTAATTTGCCTACCTTTCCCCTCAATTCCCTCCCAGGCTCAGGCGTTGCTCACTTTTAGGGGTTAGTCCACAGCTCGTGCTCACTGACTTTGCCCCTGTATGGCTGGGACTGGGACCAAGGAATTGCTAGGTCTTTATCCCAGCTCTGCCATTCAGTCCCGCTGTAACCAGGGGCAAATCGTTCAACTTTTCTGTGCCTCGGTTTCCCTCCTCACCAGACTGGGGCTGATAGCAGTTACCCACCCACAAGGGGAAGTAGTTGTTGGGAGGAGGACATTACCTAACACGTATATAGCACTTGGAAAAGTGCAATGCCCTAGGTATTGGAACAAATCCACAGCCCCCAGGACATTAGAGCTGTCATTCTGCTCCAGGGTGCGGCCACTGACTTCAAAGCACAGCAGAGATGGAACTCGGCTCGCCTTGATCCGGAAACACAGGCCCCACTGCCACTTGAGCTAAAGGAGACTCTCCAGAACCCATAAGCAGTCTAAGGTTTATGACACACAGTTGAGTAGATCTGATCACTTGATGATGACCTGTTCTGTTCGTTCCCTCTGAAGCACCTGGCATTGGCCACTATCAGAAGACAGGACACCGGGCTAGATGGACCATTGGTCTGACCCAGGCTGGCAGTTCTGATATTCTTATGATTCCATTACATACAAAGAGACACTAAGGGTATGTCAACCCTACAATCTTAAGCTGACCTATCTTAGGTCAACTTACAGCTGCTGCAGTAATTACTGAGGTGGCTGATGTCCACCATACCCTCCTTCTGTCGGTGGTGCGTGTCCTTACCAGGAGCGCTTCCATAGACTGAACAGGGGCACTGTGGGGGCCTGAGAGCCAGGGCTCTCAGCTCTGCGTAGCTCCTTGCCAGGAGCTGGGGTATAGTCACCCGGGGCTTCTCACTTTTGGCGAGGAGGTCTGCACCCGGGGTCCGGTCAGCTGCCGTACTCCTTATGGAGAGCCAGGACCCAGGGGGCAGCAGGGTTCCCAGTGGGGAGCAGGGAGCCCTGGCGGCAGCCCAAGCCAGGAGCCTGGGTGGCAGCTCAGCTTGGAATAGAGACCCAGCAGCAACCCAGCTAGGGAGCCAAGAACCAACTTTTTCATCAATTTCACAGCTCCAGCTGAGCCATGACATTGACAAGACCGCCAACAGCCTATGTAAGGAACACAGTGTTTATACAGACACTGCCTTGCCCCAACTATACCAACATAAGCCCTTCACCTCTCCTGGAATGGAGTTATTATGTCGGTGTAGCAGGGCACTTACATTGGCGGGAGTGACCCTGTAGTGTAGACTGACATAGTTAGGTAGACATAAGCTGCCCATGGCAACCTAACTCCATAGTGTAGAACAAGCCTCACTAATTCACAGCAACATTATTGTTCCTTATGATCAATAATACGAAAGGGTCCCACTCTGGGACAAAAAGGGATGAGGAAAAGAGAACACAGAGAGCCAGAGGGCCCAGCACAAGAGAGATGCGGGCAGGGTGGAGAGACAATCACCTGACCAAGTGACTTACATGAGAACAGGTTTGATGGCGTTCTTAATGTTCCCGTAAGCCGCTCGCCCCAGTAACTCTCGCAGACACCTTTCTGCCAGCTCAGTGGGACTCTCTTTCTCCTTTTCAGTTGCTTGCAGGGGAGATGGAGAGCGGCTGAGAGAGAGCAAGAGAGAGATTAAGCCTCATCCATAGAACCACTCAGTACAGCAGCAATCAAGGAGACCGATTTTAACCCACTCATTCTCCCGTCTCACAACGCGACACTCTCGTTCTCTTTCCAACACCGTGCTCCCAGCACTGCCACTCCTCTGCTGTGAAGGACGCCGGCATCCGGAATATAAACACCGCCCTTTGGAACAGGAAATCTGGGCCTACAATGAGAGTCATTCTGCCTCCCTAAACTCCAGCTACGTTAGTGGCTCCTCACATCTCCTTCCAGGCGTGGCTCTGAACCATGCAGAATAGAACTGCTGTGCTCTGCACCAGGGCAGCTGCGCTTCAGTGATAAGTGAAGGGATCCCTTGTGCGCAATGAACCTGTTCAACAGTCTGGGCTCCTTTGATACGAGAGCTGATCTATAAACAGAAGGCTGCTGACTATCGGACCCCGCCCACACGGCCCTCTCCCACCCGCGCAGATCCTAACCTTTACCAGCGCTGCATGGCTCAGAGGTACCATGGAATGGAGGCAGCCAGTGGGAAATTCCTCTCTTCCGACAAATTAGGGTTCCAAGTAAAAACCTAATTTGGTTCGGAGTTTAAGAGGTGCCTAGTTTATTCTACAATAGGCCAGTAGAGGGAGCTCCAACTCTCCCCTTCCCACCAAAACAACATGCTTTGTGCTTTATACCCTCTGCCGGGCATAACATGCTGGAATCAAAGATCCAAGCTGCTGATGAGCCCAAACAGCAAGGGCTGTTTGGCTGTGATGGCGGCTGGCACTGATTGCTTCTAAATCACCATCCACAAGAGCTATGTGCTTAAGAACCTAAGAGTGGCCATACTGGGTCAGACCAAAGGTCCATCTAGCCCAGTATCCTGTGTTCTGACAGTGGCCAGTGCCAGGTGCCCCAGAGGAAATATCATCAAGTGATCCATCCCATCGCTCATTCCCAGCTTCTGGCAAACAGAGGCTAGGGACACCATCCCTGCCCATCCTGGCTAATAGCCATTGATGGATCTATCCTCTTACTCAATCCCAGCCATCATTTTACAGACCTCTATCATATCCTCCATTAATCATCTCTTTTCCAAACTGAAAAGTCCCAGTCTATTAACCTCTCCTCATACAGAAGCGGTTCCATACCCCTAATCATTTTTGTTGGCCTTTTCTGTATCTTTTCCAATTCCAATAGATCTTATTAGTGCCACCGGAGGATGGACGGGACCACGAGGGTAAGTGGGGTCAGAACTTCCTTAGCAATTGGCCTGTGACTTCGGATCTCAGATCAGAGTGAGGAGAGACCCCAGCGCCTTGAGAACGATTTGAAAACACAAACCGATCTGCCTCAGTTTCCCGACAATAACAGCCATCGCCCTGGGGTGGGGCGGGGAGAGAACGTTAAAATATGAATGATGTTTGAAAAAAACACGCCTGGCACTTGGGTGCCATGGTGATGGACGCCGCACAGACCCCTGCGTAGGTAGCCAGACAGTGAATCAGGGGCAAGGAGGCAGCAAAGCGCACAGCTCGCTGCTCCCAGCCAGCCCTGTGCGCCTGACTCCCGGCCCACAGGGCAGGAGATGGATCTTTGGCCTGCAGTGTGTACCTGGAGGAAACTGTCCATGTGCCACAGACTCTGTAACTACAAAAACTGAACATGTGCATCTGGGGAGCCAAGGCTAGAACCCCTGTCCAAATACACAGGTCTCAACCACTTCCGCTAACCTCTTTGATGGGAGCACTACACTGGGTCCATGGGACCTGCTGTTTCCAAGCCCGGGCTTGAGTGTCCACACTGCACTACAACTGTTGGATCCAGGTGTCTCAGCCCTGCTAATGCATCCGTCCTGCACTGGGCTGACCATTTAACGCGGGTCTGCAGCCTGAGCTGTGTCCACACTGCAAAAGGAGAGGGCTTGGATTTATCGCGGCAGGACTTGGGCTCTGACCCACTCCCTTAGCAGGGGCCTGGGTCCTCACTGCTTGCTGACCTGAGTCATACTGATTTGTGTGTGGCCAGAAGGGAGACCTGAGCTCCATGCACACTGTAGGCATACCCAGAAAGGTTCCTTTATTCTTTCTGGGAGCCAACCACTAGAGGACAGTGGTAGATACCCAAAGCCAGGAGACGGCAGTGTTTTACATGCCACAGAGAAGAGAACAAGCTGAGAGTTTTTTGTTTTGTTTCATTTTGAGATGTTTGTTTGTTTGTTTGTTAGGTTTTCAAAAAAAATAAAAAACATTCTCAGGGGGGTTGTCAAATCCAGCTACATTTCAAAACAAAACCATTGTTTCGAAATTAAAAATCAAAATATTTAGTGTCTAAATGGCTAGAATTATTTTTTGTCTTTTAAAATATGTATTTTCTTCTTTTTCTTTCCACCAAATTTGACCTAAATTTGCAAACAGTTTTGGTCCCCTGGAAAATGGATGTTTCACTGAATTTACCATTTCTCAAAAGAAAAAATGTTCACCCAGCTCTACTTAAAGGCCGCCTGCAATGGAAACAAAATGTCTGGATTTTTAACGCCTCTATGATGCGCACAGAAAGCCTGCTGGGGGGTTGAGGTGCAGCTCAGAGGAAGATGGTTTTGCTGTTTACCTCCCTTTTCTGTGACAATAGTAGGAAATACGGGTCAGGCCCTCAGCTCTGCAAACCAGTGTAGCTCCACTGACATCGATTTGTACCAGCTGAGGATCTGCTTCAGCGTGTACACTGTGAATGAAACCACACAGCCTCCCAAGGCTGGTTCACTCGTTTCTCACCCAGCAAGGACAGCGGACGCTCCAGGAATTCAAACCCTTCCTCACCGCTCAAGGAACAGAACAAGAGTTTGCTGCTACCCAGACCCTAGCAGAGCCAGAAACGCTATCTGCAGCTCTGCACCCACTTCCAGGAAGGGAAAAGCAAACTCCCACCTCTCAGCCTCCTCTGCGTGCTGTAGGTTGAAGAGCAGCGAAGGCACGATTTTGTCCATATGCTGCGGGTCCCAGATGTTCGCCTGGAGTTCATCATTAACCGTCTTCCTCACCACCCCCTGCAGGCCTTTTATGCCGGACATCCGGATCCTTAAGGGAAGGATTAAAAAAAACACAAACACCACATGGATGAAACAGGGTTACCCATTCATTAGAACGTCCGAACGCGGTGACTGAACGGCTGGGGATTACCCACCCCTCGGGTGTGACAATGGGCACATTAGGGGAGAGATGGTTGTCCAAAGGTGAAAGCAGGGGACTGGCCATTCAGGATGCCTGGGTTCTCTTCCTCACTCTGCAAGAGGAATGTGATCTAGTGGTTAAGACGGGGAGTCAGGACTCTGGGCTTCCTATCTCAGTTCTGGGAGCTTGGCCTGTTGGTTAGAACTCGAGCTGTTTGGAGGGAGGTCATTCCCTTTTGTGGAGAATTTCGAGTTTTCAAAATCTGGGTTGAGAGAAAAAAATCTCTGCAAAAGGGGACAGAGCCCCAGCTCCAGGGCAGTCTGCCTGGTGGGCTGCCCCAGAGCTGCAGCCCCTGGAAGTCCAGACAGCCAAGGAGCTTCTAGGCTCTCTGCTCCCGTCAGCCCAGATGACGGGCTACTGAAGAACCAGGGGGGTGGGCTGGCAGGAAACCTAGCAGGGTTCCCACGGAACTTCATCAAATCGAACCGTCTCCAACAAATATTTCCAAGTTTGACAAACTGGCAAATTCTAGTGAAAAGAATGTTTTGCTGGCACTTTTCCAAACGGCTCTACTTAGAACAGTGTATGCCTGGCATGGACCATGCTCTGGCTCCTCCTTCCAGCTGTGTCACAGGGTGATCCATGGCAAGTCAATTTACTTCCCTGTGCCTCGGTTTCCCCATCTCTAAACTAGAGATAACGCTACTTCTGTCTTTCCCAGGGGCCGCTGTCAGGACTAACTTGAAGTTTGTAAAGTGCTCTGAGAGCCTTAGGTGAAAGGCGCCAGAGAGGGACAGAGCACCAGTAGTGTTTAGCAAGCCAGGGCCAAGGGGTGAACTCGTGCCATTATTTCTCACTTCACAGAGTGGTCAATCTGCTTAGAAGCAAAGACAGGCCCAGGCTGCAGTGCTTAGAATTGGCTCAAGACCTAAATTTCCCCAGCATGTGGGAGGGGGTTGGATCTGGGGATTTGGTTCAGCCCAATGCAAAGATAAAGGGCAGCCATGAAGTTCAGACCCAGATCTGATCTTCCTCGGAGCCTGAGGGTGTTTGGAGCCAGGATTTTGGTTCAAGCACATCTTGAATTAGAAGCAAATAAGCAAGTGGTGTTATTTCTCTGTGTCCCCCAGCAGACCTCACCAAGCAATGGGGCAGCGAATGGAAATCAGCTTTGCTCCATTGACTTTAATGGTGGCATGCCGATTCCTACCCACTGAAGATCTGGTCCAACATAATACACCTCTACCCCAATAGAACGCAGTCCTCAGGAGCCCAAAGTCCCTACCACATTATGGGGGAAACCGTGTTATACTGGGGTAGCGGGGGCAGGGCTCCAGCAGTAATTTGTATACGAACTCACGTTAGATCGGATCGCGTTATATCGGGCTACAGGTGTATGATCATTCACATCTCCCTCTAATGGCTGGCTCCTGCAAGAAGAGATTTCTGCTTTGTATCAGCTAAGATAGGTACTCCTTTAGTGTAAGCGCTGTCCTTTCTGTTCTGAATGTCCTAGGTTCAATTCTAGTGGACTACAAAAATGTTCTCTGTTCTAAGAAATCCCCCCGCTCTGCACAGAGCCCAAACTACTCAGCGGTGATGACAAGGCCCCTTTACTCAGAACAGCAATCTCTACACAGTGGTCTCCTAGAGCTAGAAAAATAAAAATAACCCAACACACTTTGTGAAACCAGTTCAAGAAACTTGAGATCTGACCAGCGCACTTATCTGACCCCGAGGCAACTCCCAAAGGAAGGCTGTGAAATAGAATGAAAACGCCAAAAAACGCAGTGCACCTCTCCCCGGATTGCAGGAGCCGCAGAACAGCTCTCTTGCAATCCATGGTGTAACTGAACCAAAATCATTTGCCCTCTACGGGTCAGGGGGAAATAATGAGTTTTCTGCACCATTAGACAGGGGAAAAAGGGAGGAGGTGTTGCCTTATATCTGGAGGTGCTGTGGCTGTTTCAGTGGTTGGTATGGAATCCGGGTCCACTACCTCTGTCTGGGTCTCTGGTAACACAGACGGGGCGCCTGTGGACGGCTCAGGAACAGGAATGGGTCTGGAAGCTTGCCTGGTTTGGCTACGTGTAACCATTCCCACTCTCTTGGCCCGCTTCACCTGGTTGGCCAAGTCTTCCCCCAGTAGCATGGGGATAGGATAATTGTCATAGACTGCAAAAGTCCACATTCCTGACCAGCCTTTGTACTGGACAGGCAGTTCAGCTGTAGGCAAGTCTACAGCTTGTGACATGAAGGGGTAAATTGTCACTTGGGCCTTTGGGTTGATGAATTTGGGGTCTACGAAGGATTGGTGGATAGCTGACACTTGTGCCCCCGTGTCTCTCCACGCAGTAACCTTCTTTCCGCCCACTCTCAAATTTTCCCTTCGCTCCAAGGGTATTTGAGAGGCATCTGGGCCTGGGGATCTTTGGTGTGATGGTGGGGTAATGAATTGCACTCGCATGGTGTTCTTTGGACAGTTGGCCTTGATATGTCCCAGTTCATTACACTTAAAGCATCTTCCATCTGATGGGTCACTGGGCCGAGGTGAGTTACTGGAGATTGGCGAGGTGGAAGAATAGTGTGTCTGTGGCTTTACTTGGGTTGTATGTGGGGTTTTTGGCTGCCCTCGGTTGTAGGGTTTATGGTTGGTGTGCCCTCTGGGGTATTCGTTCCCCTTGACAGTAGCTTTCTTGCTTTCTGCCACTTCCATCCATCTGGCTCCAATCTCCCCTGACTCGGTGAGATTTTTGGGTTTTCCATCTTGTATGTACCGTGTTATGTCCTCAGGAACACCATCCAAGAACTGCTCCATTTGTATGAGGAGGTGCAGTTCTTCCAAGGATTTAACATTGTGTCCTGATATTCAGGCCTCATAATTTTTCCCAACGTAGTAGGCGCGTTTGGGAAATGACACATCTGGTTTCCACTTTTGGGTTCTGAAACGCCGACGGGCATGATCCGGGGTTATCCCCATTCTGTATCTGGCCTTGGTTTGAAAAAGTTTATAGTCGTTCATGTTCTCCTTAGGCATTTCAGCTGCCACCTCTGCTAAAGGTCCACTGAGCTGTGGCCTCAATTCTACCATGTACTGGTTTTCAGGGATGCTGTACCCAAGACAGGCTCTTTCAAAATTTTCCAAGAAGGCCTCGGTGTTATCACCTGCCTTGTAGGTGGGAAATTTCCTGTGCTGTGGAACAATCATTGGCGCAGGATTGTTAGGATTGGCTGTGTTTTGCTTAGCCTTTTCTAATTCCATGGTCTGGCGGTGTGCCTCCCTCTGGAGTTCTATCTGTCTTTTGTGGGCTGCATCTTCTTCTTCTTGTTTCCTTCTGTGTGCCACCTCTTCTTCTTCTTGTTTACGTCGGTGGGACACCTCTTCTTCTTCTAGTTTTCTTTTGTGGGCTGCCTCTTTGGCTGCTTGTTCTCTTTTGTAGGCTGCCAGTTTGATGCTTTCTTCCTTTTCTTTCAGCTCCACCTCTTTTTGTCTTTTTTCCAGTTGTCGCCTGTGTTCAGCTTCTTTGATTTGTTCTTCTGCCTCCTTTTTTTCCTTGGAAGTCATGGTCCCTGTTTTCTTGTGTCGGGGTGCCCTCTGGTGTTTATTGTCTGAACTGCAGGCTCTGTTGCCTCCTGGCGTCTGCCTAGCAACAGTGCCTTTTTCCCTTTCTTCCTCTAGCTAATCTTTTCAATGTAAAGTAAACCAGACAAACCACTTTATTTGCATGTGTATAGTGCTGGTATTTGACTCCTAATGGGAGTGCTATTGTGTGACAAAAGACCCGTAATAGTTACTTAATGGTTGCTTGCTTAATATGCAAGCCAGAAACTGCAAGAGAGAGCAGAGAAAAAAAAATTCTCGCTGGTTCCTTTTAAAACCAAACTGTTTCTCTCTGCTTAAAAGCCCCTAGCAGAGAAAAGAAAAATATAATATTCCTACTGGCTTCTGGATTCTATCTATCCCACCGCTACCACCATATCATAACCTAGTCCCAGATTTGGACCTTAGCGTCCAAAATATGGGGGTTAGCATGAAAACCTCCAAGCTTAGTTACCAGCTTGGACCTGGTAAAGCTGCCACCACCCAAAAAATTAGAGTGTTTTGGGACACTCTGGTCCCCCCAAACCTTCCCTGGGGACCCCAAGACCCAAATCCCTTGAGTCTCACAACAAAGGGAAATAAACCTTTTCCCTTTCCCCCTCCAGGTGCTCCTGGAGAGATACACAGAAACAAGCTCCGTGAATCTAAACAGAGGGATTCCACCCTCCCCGTTTCCAGCCTTGGAAAACAGAAGTACCGAGAGCTAATCTCTCTTCCCCCCTCACCCAGAGGGAATGCAAAGTCAGGCTAGTAAATCTAACACACACAGATTTCCCCCTGACTTCTTCCTCCCACCAGTTCCCTGGTGAGCACAGACTCAATTCCCTGGAGTTCCCCACTAATGAAAAACTCCAACAGGTCTTAAAAAGAAAGCTTTATGTAAAAAGAAAGAAAAATACATAAAAAATGGTCTCTCTGTATTAAAGTGACAAATACAGGGTCAATTGCTTAAAAGAAATATGAATAAACAGCCTTATTCAAAAAGAATACAATTCAAAGCACTCCAGCAACTATACCATGTAAATACAAAAGAAAAAAACAATAACCCCTATTGTATTATGATCTCTGTACTCACAACTTGGAAACAGAAGATTAGAAAGCAGGAAACAGAAATCCTCCCATAGCCGAGAGAGAGACAGGCAGAAGACCAAGAACAAAGGACTCACACACAAACTTCCCTCCACCCAGATTTGAAAAAGTCTGGTTTCCTGATTGGTCCTCTGGTCAGGTGCTTCAGATTACCTCTTTCCAGGTGTAAGAGACATTAACACTTAGCTATCTGTTTATGACAGCTGTGAAATAGAATGAAAACGCCAAAAAACGCAGTGCACCTCTCCCCGGATTGCAGGAGCCGCAGAATAGCTCTCTTGCGATCCATGGTGTAACTGAACCAAAATCATTTGCCCTCTACGGGTCAGGGGGAAATAATGAGTTTTCTGCACCATTAGACAGGGGAAAAAGGGAGGAGGTGTTGCTTTATATATTAAAAATGTACACTCTTGAACTGACGTGGAGATGGACATAGGAGATGGAAGTGTAGAGAGTCTCTGGGTTAGGCTAAAAGGGGTAAAAAACACGGGTGATGTCGTGCTGGGAGTCTACTACAGGCCACCTAATCAGGTGCAAGAGGTGGATGAGGCTTTTTTCAAACAACTAACAAAATCATCCAAAGCCCAAGATTTGGTGGTGATGGGGTACTTCAACTATCCAGATATATGTTGGGAAAATAACACCGCAGGGCACAGACTATCCAATAAGTTCCTGGATTGCATTGCAGACAACTTTTTATTTCAGAAAGTTGAAAAAGCTAGTAGGGGGGAAGCTGTTCTAGACTTGATTTTAACAAATAGGGAGGAACTCGTTGACAATTTGAAAGTAGAAGGAAGCTTGGGTGAAAGTGATCATGAAATCATAGAGTTTGCAATTCTAAGCAAGGGTAGAGGGAGTACAGCAAAATAGAGACAATGGATTTCAGGAAGGCGGATTTTGGTAAGCTCAGAGAGCTGATAGGTAAGGTCCCATGGGAATCAAGACTGAGGGGAAAAACAACTGACGAGAGTTGGCAGTTTTTCAAAGGGACACTATTAAGGTCCCAAAGGCAAGCTATTCCGATGGTTAGGAAAGATAGAAAATGTGGCAAAAGACCACGTTGGCTTAACCACGAGATCTTGCGTGACCTACAAAATAAAAAGGCATCATATAAAAAATGGAAACTAGGTCAGATTACAAAGGACGAATATAGGCAAATAACACAGGAATGCAAGGCAAGATTAGAAAGGCAAAGGCACAAAATGAGCTCAAACTAGATAAACTAGGAAAGTACAATTTAGATGGGGCTACTATAAGGTGGGTGCATAACTGGCTGGATAACCATACTCAGAGAGTAGTTATTAATGGCTCCCAATCCTGCTGGAAAGGTATAACAAGTGGGGTTCCGCAGGGGTCTGTTTTGGGACCGGCTCTGTTCAATATCTTCATCAACGATTTAGATGTTGGCATAGAAAGTACGCTTATTAAGTTTGCGGACAATACCAAACTGGGAGGGATTGCAACTGCTTTGGAGGACAGGGTCAAAATTCAGAATGATCTGGACAAATTGGAGAAATGGTCTGAGGTAAACAGGATGAAGTTCAATAAAGATAAATGCAAAGTGCTCCACTTAGGAAGGAACAATCAGTTTCACACATACAGAATGGGAAGAGACTGTCTAGGAAGGAGTATGGCAGAAAGAGATCTAGGGGTCATAGTAGACCACAAGCTTAATATGAGTCAACAGTGTGATACTGTTGCAAAAAAAGCAAACGTGATTCTGGGATGCATTAACAGGTGTGTTGTAAACAAGACACGAGAAGTCATTCTTCCGCTTTACTCTGCACTGGTTAGGCCTCAACTGGAGTATTGTGTCTAGTTCTGGGCACCGCATTTCAAGAAAGATGTGGAGAAATTGGAGAGGGTCCAGAGAAGAGCAACAAGAATGATTAAAGGTCTTGAGAACATGACCTATGAAGGAAGGCTGAAACAATTGGGTTTGTTTAGTTTGGAAAAGAGAAGACTGAGAGGGGACATGATAGCAGTTTTCAGGTATTTAAAAGGGTGTCATCAGGAGGAGGGAGAAAACTTGTTCACCTTAGCCTCCAATGATAGAACAAGAAGCAATGGGCTTAAACTGTAGCAAGGGAGATTTAGGTTGGACATTAGGAAAAAGTCCCTAACTGTCATGGTAGTTAAACACTGGAATAGATTGCCTAGGGAAGTTGTGGAATCTCCATCTCTGGAGATATTTAAGAGTAGGTTAGATAAATGTCTATTAGGGATGGTCTAGACAGTATTTGGTCCTGCCATGAGGGCAGGGGACTGAACTCAATGATCTCTCGAGGTCCTTTGCAGTCCTAGAGTCTATGAGTCTATGAGTCTTACTAGGGGAAAATAAAATGCCCTCCCATCACAGTAAGGGGAAAATAAGCTGCAGAGAACAAATTGGCCCAAAGAGACTCTGCTCAGTCTCCAAACTATACTCCAGATTGGATCGGGCTCCCATGAGAGTTGGGCACCTGTTCTGCCTTTGACAATCCCCCGCCAGATCCGAACAGGTGCTCCGCTGGGATGCTTATTGTTTAAATTGGGCCACAAGAGGTGCCTTCAGGACAAACCGGCCAACAAGATCCCTGCCTTGACCGGTTTACGAAGATCCCGATCCTGCATTCCATAGAGGGCGATCGCTAAACATGCATGGTGTCCGCTGGATGGGATCACAAGGACCTCTGAGCCAGAGCCCCGCTGGTGGAAATCAGCTTCGCTTCACTGACGTAAATGCAGCTACGTCAATTTACACCAGCTGAGGATCTGGTGTAAATGCCTCTCATTCCTCTCGGCTCCTACGGCCAGAAGCGCCAGCCTTTTTGGCGCCCTAGGTGGCGGAAGGTCCCGCCCCCAAAATGGCGCCACTGACAGAGGCAGCTGAAGGTCCCACCCCTGAAATACTGACAACGACCACGGCGGCCGGATGTTTGGCCACCGCAGTCGCTGCCACCCAACTGCAACTGCCTGGGGCGCCTAATGCGTTGCGCCGGCCCTGCCTATGGCTTGCCTCTTTCCCCAAACACAGCAGCCCTGACCTAAAGCAAAGACACTAACCTCCCCCCAGGCCCCAAGGGAATCTGAAGAAAGCCAGCAGACCAGGCTGGAGAAGCTGTGTCTGACATGCCATCAATGCTTGTGCAGGCAGTGCCTGGGCATCCTTACTCTCACCATTGAAAATATAAGGCCCAAGGTGGTTAAAGGGACATAACCCAGAAAAACGTACCCTCATTAAGGGATGGGTCATCCCACACGGCATCTCTTACCTGGAAAATGACTGCATTGTTTAAAGACATGGCTTGAATTCCCAGCAATCCTGGGGGGGGAGAAAAACCCTGCAGTGTTCCATTACTTTTAGAGAGAGAGCACACATTATAACTTCAGGGGAGTTGTCCCAGATCTGAACTTGGCCCTGTAACCTCACTTATCAATAAACACTAAGGATCAGACCCTCTGCTGGAATAAATCCGTGAGATCCATTGATTTACAGCAGCTGAGGACCTGGTGCTGGATCACAGACTGAGCCCCCACGCAGCTGTTGACTTTCATCAGGTGAAACAGATGTGCGAGGGCTGAGACTAGAAGTATTTTGCTCAGTGTTAAAAAAGTGGATAATAAGCAGCTGTGCTCCAGGAGAAACAAAACGTCCACTTGCATTAGAGATGCAGGAGGTATCAAGGGAACTAGTGTGTGAAGTCCATGGACAGAAATGTTCGAAATACAGAGGACGGTTCCTAGTATCCCAGAGCAGGGCAGGGCAGATGGGTGGAGGGGTTGGCTGAAACCAAGTCAGGGAGAAAAGAGGCCCCATGCAATTGGAAATTGTGAGCCTGTGCGTAAGGGTTATGGGGCACTTGCTATTTTCTCCACATTTTCTAGGCATTCATTTCTCAATGAACTGTTTGGAAATGGAGTTAACCCCCCCGCCCATTATAAACTTTAATATTCCCCTGGTAAGTCACCAGCAAGCCCGTCTGGCGACCATACTGCAGCTGTGTGTGGATCAGCAAGTAATGGAGCCCAAGAAACGTAGGCCCTAATCCTGGGCTCAGACAAACTCCCCACTGGGTCACTAGAAGTAAAGAGGGGCAGCAGTCTGTGAAGACTTTCGATCAGTAAAAACGGAGTGGGAACCTCAGGACTTAGCCCACTGCAAACAGAGATGGGTCCAGACTCTAGATCCAAATGCACCTGGATGTCGGGCATCTGCAATCCCAGTGGCAACTGAAACCCACTTGGCCCCAGTCCACACTCAGCAGCTCACCCCCAGAGTGCCCCTATCCCCCAGCATCGACCACCACCACCACCACCACCTCTCGATTTAGTTGGGGGTATTTATAGTATAAGTTGTGGATAGATTGTAGGCCGTGAAATTTTTTTTTATTATTATTGCCCATGACCTGTCCATGACTTTTACTAAAAATACCCATGACTAAATAGTAGCCTTAGTGATGGCTCCTCTCTCTTGCCAATGAGCTGAATCCAAACACTCTCAGCACTGGGGCTGTTACAGTCTGACTCTCACTCCAATTATCACTCGTCACTTGGACCCAGCTCTACTAGAAAAGCATGTGAATCGCTCCTGGCACCACCAGTCCTTATCGAGCTTGGACACCAGATGAAAAGCATGATATAGGTGCCGAGTAGCGCATTATTCTTCCTTGTGATAGTTCAGCTATTAAAAGTTGATTCTTCGTGTGTGAAAATACAATTTTCAGAGCCTTAGAACTCAGCCAAATCTCATCCAAATTTTCACTACAACACTTCGAGGCATCTCTTCTCAGTCAAGGCTAGTTCCTTGTCAAATTTCAGCTTCCTAGTCCCAGCCAGACAGCTGTCAAAACACAAAGCTGCCAATGTTACTTTTCCCCTCTGGGAAAATATTTTCCCCATCGCTCCCCCTGTTCTCGGAAATGGCTGGCGTGGTTTTATTCCCACTTTCCAAAAAAAAAAAAAAAAAAAAGTCTCCTTCAAGCAGCAGGCCCCAAGAAGCGAAACCTGAATTTTACAAGTGACTGCAACCTTAGCTTTCTCTAGCCAGGTTCTCACACTGGTACCCACCGCTGCACTATTTGAGCACTAGACTATCTGAAAGGCCGGGTGGTCCAACGGAGGGAGCGCTGGACCATAGGATCTACTCCCAGCTCTGCCAATGACCCACTCTGGGTCATGTCCCCTCTATGTGTCTGCTCCCACCATTAGACTGTTTAGACTGTTAGCTCTACAATCTAGGGCAGGGATTGTCTCTTACCATATGACTGCACAGCGCCCATGACAATGTAGGTCCAGATTCTGGCTGGAGCAGCACCTACGGCTACCATAAAGCCACTAATAGTGTGTCTAGCTGCACTGAACTAGTCCAGGACAGCAAAACTTCATGCCCTCAGCTCTGGGTTTGTGCATAGTCTGAGTATTGGCTGTTCTAAGGTTCCAGACTCCAAGATCACAGACCAAACGATCACCTCTTCCTGATGCCGCTCTGAAGCACTG
Organism: Gopherus flavomarginatus; assembly: GCF_025201925.1. Taxonomy (NCBI): domain Eukaryota; kingdom Metazoa; phylum Chordata; order Testudines; family Testudinidae; genus Gopherus; species Gopherus flavomarginatus. The sequence continues at coordinate 212,540,323 of NC_066620.1, read as the reverse complement.
GGTTATTACTCTGTGCTGTCCCTGGCCTCTCCCTGCTTGTTATTCCTCGGCCTTTGGAAGGCTTTCTAGAACGCCTAACCTCGCTCAAAGATGAGGGGAAGCATCAAACTCAACAGACCGCAGCTTAACCACGGGCAAAATACAGTTATGAGAACAGCAGGACTTTACTGAAACGGCACCCAGTCGGGGTGACACTAAGAGAACCCCAGCGCCAGAGGGCCTGGAGCCCCTTGGCACGTAGCAACTGGGCTCAGCTGGCTGGTCAGCTCACTGTGCTTCACCCACTGCTCCAAAAGATGGCACATGATATATCTTTGGAAAGCTAACTCACTGCTCATTCACGGTCCTTGTGGGATGTAGGTACAGTTACCCTATGAAGAATTATACAGACGTGCTGCAAAGCGATTAAAACATGTTTAATGCGGGCACGCTAGGGGAAGTTGATAAACGGGTTTTTCCAGATGAAGGAAAGGGGTGGACACCTGAAGCCAGATATGGCCAAGGACAGGGGTCTATTCTTTCATACTGGACTTTGCAGGAAGATCATTTGCATTGCGAAAATCACAAGCGGGGTAGAAGCCAGGATGGCATCTCCACCACACAGCATGGCATCTCCACCCAGCATGGAAAGGAACTTTATGTGGGGAGTCACTTCAGAAGAACACATTTCAAAGGCTTAGTGGTCTATAAAGAGAGGGGAGGAAAACCCGTAAGTGGCCCTTCACCTAAGGAGACAAAGGGCTTGTCTACTTTTAAAATGCTACAGAGTAGACACTACTCTAGGGGTTCTCCTGTCGGTGTAGGTCATCCATCTCCCGGAGAGGCAGCAGCTAGGTCACCAGAAGACTTCTTCCATCCACCTAGCGCTGTCTACACCCGGGCTTAAGTCAGCGTTACTACGTTGCTCAGGGGTGTGGATTCTTCACACCCCTGAGCGATGTGGCTGGGTCGAAGTAACTTTTTAGTGTAGACCAGGCCAAAGAAACCAAGCGCTTTGAACTCTGGGTTGGGATCCTGGCTAAGGACTAGCCAGCCATGCTGGAAGAAGGACTGCGGCGAGACAACTTCTCTGAACAAAAGAAAGACTCTCTTTGCTGAATTTCAGGCTTAGCAGTGTATTTTCACTTTTGTTTGTTTGTAACCATTTCTATCCTTATGGGATCACTTCCGCCGAGGTTCTCTTTTCACAAACGTGGTTTATGTTTGCTATAAACCAGCTCAGTGCCGTGACTGAAGGGAAGGCTGTGTTAACCCCAGTTAAGCTAACAAGCTGCTGTATATTGTCTCGCTAAAGGAGCAGTGACTTTCGTAATGGTTGTGTGAGTGTTACAGCCAGAGGGGCTGGGAGTTGCAGAAAGATGTTGTGGGAGGAGAACTCAGGGCTGGAAGGGTTATTGAGTTCCTCTGCACACAGGTGCTGATTGAACCTCTTCCTGGCCTGGGTGACCCCCAGAGCATCACAGTCAGTTATGGAATGCTTTGCAGGGGACGGAGAGGAGGTCATTTTAAATGCTAGTTGTTTTTAAATGCACTGCGGACGAGTTCACCATAAACAACATTAATCTGTCTGTGTTAGTCATAATTAATCCTCCCGAGGAGCATCTTCCCAGCACAGGAAAGTGAGTCGCTCATTAACACTCATTTTCCGTATTTCAATATTATAATCAAGCATTCGGTCACATTAGTGGATTTTAATGCTGCTCTAAGGAGACAGCTCAAGAGCACTGGAGACCGAAGTCCTATGTTGAACCACACACTAAGTGCACATTTCCTATCTATGTGACTCAACCCTGATCTGAGTCACTGGGTCACTACCAATTTGACGGCCTCTCTCTAGTGAGTTCTGGGGCTCTCTGGGAGGTTGTCCTAGAGAGTGAATTTGTATCCTCTATGCCCAACAGCCATTGGCAAAAGACCTGGCTTACTCTATTAGGTGGCTGGGAGTAGATCCAGGTGGGAAATGGTTTTCCTCTCCTGCGAATATTTTCAAGAGTTCAGAAACTTTCCCTTTCCAAATCAGAACAAAACAGAAAAAAAACAGGCAGAGCCCCATTCACCTGGGATGAAGGAGAGCTGGATTCAAGTCCTGTGCTCTGACCACTGAATTACTCCAGGGCATCTGCCTCTTTCAGTTCTGCACCCAAGAGACCTCTCTTGATTAAAGTTCTGGCAAACCCGGTATGTTTCTTCAAACAGTTTTGCTTCCAACACATCGGCATTTTCCAATTAAAAAAAATCATTTTGCTGAAAAATTCCCAACCAGCGCTAACTGTGGGATGGCATGGAGAGCCACTGGATTCCATTCCACAAGTGGCTGCAGCTTCGAGAGGTTCTTCACAGGCTCCATTGCACAGTGATCCCAAGATGAAAAGCATCATGTAACAGCTTGTCTACACGGGCACACTCAGGCAAATTAATTTCTAAAACAGATTAGTTAAACTGCATGAAACCTGTGTGGACATTCTCGTTCACAATAGAGTGGCCTTAATTCAGATTAATTTAATTCACTTCCAGATCAATTAAGATGAACCAAATTAAAATTGAAGTCTTGATAAGAGCATCCACACAGGTTAATGAGGTTTAACTCATCCCCTTTACATTTTAACCTACAGTTAATTCGGTTTAACTTTCCTGACCACCCCCAGATAGACAAGCCCTAAAAGTTTCATTCACTTGTTCAGTCGTTCGTTTGCTAGACAGGAGTGGGGGCTGAAGTGTTTTCTTCCATACTCACTTTGTTCTGATCTCCAGCTCATCGTGACTGGAGTGGCACATCTCACTGAAGCGCGACACAAAGAAGTCGTAGCTCCTGTGGTAGGAGGGAGTGTCCTCTTCAATGTTCGCGAACTTCACAAACTGGAAAAGGGAAATTGAAGGAGAGAAAGAGTCAGCGCAGAGGAAGGAAAGCAAAGGAGGGAGGGAGAAAAATGATTAGTAAGCCTCACCAAGCTCACCATCAGAAGCAAGCTCCTCACAGACCAGGACACACCAACTCAAAGCAGCACCAGACCCTGCCAGAACAACAGATGCCAAACCGGCAGGCATATCTCCACCGCTACAATGATCAACAGCCCCCACACCACACCCATCAAGATCCAGGGGTCCTAGTCACGCCTATTGCAACATGTGAGGTACCTCTTCCAGTGCAATAAACGCCCCAACAACAACTTCGTGGGTGAAGCCAGATAACCACTACGTTCTCGAACAAACTCGCACAGGCAAATGATAAAAGACAGACACTGTATCACCTGTGCGGGAACACGTTTCACAAAGCCATCGCTATATAGCTGACCTCTCAGTCCTCGTCCTCAATGGCAACCTGCACAACACCTCAAAAGACCAGCCTGGGAGCTGAAATTCATAACTTTGCTAGACGCTAAAAATTACAGTCTTAATAAAGACACTGGTTTATGGCTTATTAAAACAAACTGCCACTCGCTAGCCCCCCTTTTTAGACCTATGACTGCAGAGGGGTTAACAGGTCACTTCACCTTCACCCACGAAAGCGCATGCTTCAATATGTTTGTTAGTCTATCAGGTGCCACAGGACTCTTTGCCACTTCAGCTTGAATGTTTATGCTAATTTTATGCCAAACTATCTGTCCCACCAGCTGGGAGACTCTGAGCACCTTTTCCAGACCTGAGGAAGAACTCTGTGAGGTGCAAAAGCTGGTCTCTTTCACCAACAGAATTTGGTCCAATAAAAGATATAACCTCACCTCACCTTGTCTCTCTAATATCTTAGACCCAACGTGGCCACAACACCACTGCAAATAATACACATCTCTCTTTTATCACTCTTACAGCTTTTATGGGCTCCAGTGATACAAAGAGGGCTTAAAGCTGCATTAAAGGCATCAGCTGAGGATACCGCTAATGTAAAAGAATCCTGAGCTGGATAGCAAATCCTATGCCAGCCCTGACCATGGAGGGATAGGCAGGGGATTGGGTGAGGGGTGTCACAGATGGCAGTGACATGTGCTCTGGTGATCCTGGCTGGGGGAACGGCACCTTGAGGACCTTTTTCCGCTGACAAGTTAGAGCACCCCTGAGGCTGCTCTAATTTGCATTATTGGCTCGTTCAGCCTCAGTATCTCCAGGATCTGAAAGGATGGAAAGATGGCATAAAGCCATCTCATGCCCCTGGAAAGGCACTGAGCTCTGCTCTAGCTGACCTAGGAATCTAGGCCTGAAAAGTGAAGGTTTAAAATAGCATTATGAGACTCTGAAAATCCAACTGGATTCTTCCCACTTTTAATATCTCCACCAGGAAACAGTGGAGATTCTCCCCGCAGAACTTAGCTGACAAGTCTGCTGCTGCTGATAGAATCCAACTCAGAGCTGCACTGCTTCCGCAGGGCTAACTGGAGTGAAAACTTCTTGTGTCAGTCAAGTCAGCAGATCTACAGCTCAGGTCTTTGAGAGAGAGTCACATTTTCAAGCTTTTCTCTGCAGCCATAAGGGCTAGAGACTTAGCCGACAGTCTCTGCAGTTTCTTTCCAGGACCTGAAGCTGCAGCTTTCAGAAAAACATCAAATACCACAAGACTCAGTATAAAACTGCAAGCATTGGCATCTAACCTGAACACCCAGGGAGTAGCTGCATTGAAGAGAAGTTCATTGCTTTTCTGAGTGTAACCTCAGACAAACATCTTAGAAAGTTACCAATGCTGTGATACTTTGAACACACGTTGGATTTATTTTATCCCCAGGGAAAGGCAGAGTCCTTGATTATTTTTTTTTTCACTAACAATGCCACATGCTTTATTTTTCCAAAACGCAGACACAACCAATTCCCTGGTAAGATTTTGGCTACTGTAGCCTGACAGACAATTGTGCTAATACTACGCAGCACCTATAAAACTGGGCAGATAATGATTCGACAGCACATGCAATTTTCCTTCATCACAAGGGCTGTGTCAGTAGCAGCTGCACTTGGATGGCATTGTGAGGCACAGCCAAGCTATCTCCAAAACTGTCCTAATTCCTAGTGCAACACAGCAAACATCCAGAGAGGAAAGACTGCTCGTGGAAGAAGGATCCAAAAAATGCAGCCAGCACATAGGCTCTATGCTCCAAGCCACCATCTGTCCGTTAGCAAAGCAATGAAGACTACACAGACCCACTCCCTCTGCCAGAAAGAGACATTTATGCATCACTTCTATTTCAGACTCGCTTACTTTCATTACGGTTTTATCATGGCTGGTGTGGAGAAAGTGAATAGGGAAATGTATTTACCCCTTCACATAATACAAGAACCAGGGGTCACCCAAAGAAATTAATAGGTAGCAAGTTTAACACAAACATAAGGAAGTATTTCTTCACACAATGCACAGCTGTGGAACTCCTTGCCAGAGGATGTTGTGAAGGCCAAGACCATAACAGGGTTCAAAAAAAGGGCTAGATAAGTTCATTGAGGATAGGCCCATCAATGACTATTAGCCAAAATGATCAGGGATGCAACCCCATGCTCTGGGTGTCCTTAAACCGCCAAATGCCAGAAGCTGAGACTGGACCACGGAAGATGGATCACTTGAAATTGCCCTGTTCTCTTCATTCCTTCTGAAGCACCTGGCATTGGCCACTGTCGGAAGACAGGATACTGGGCTAGCTGGACCATTGGTCGGACCCAGTATGGCCGTTCTTATGTCATCATCTGCAAAATGGGGAGAATACGACTTACCTCTAAAGCGTGCTAGGTGTATCTAGCTTCTAATATGGTGCCCATCACCATTGCAACTCAAAGTTATAGCGAGCATGTCCAGTCCTTCTCTCTCCCCGCACAAGCCAGATGGGGCTAGACTTGATTCTCTCTCTTTTTTCTGCTTGCCTATCCTGCGAGGCTGCTGGGAGAACAACATCCAAATTGTCCATCTGTATCATTTATGCCACTCAATAAGAACAGCCATATTGGGTCAGACCAAGGTCCATCTAGCCCAGTGTCCTGTCTTCCAGCAATGGCCAATGCCAGGTGCTTCAAAAAGAATGAACAGAACAGGGAATCATCAAGTGATCCATCCCCCATTGCCCATTCCCAACTTCTGGTGAACAGAGGCTAGAGACACCATCTCTGCCCATCCTGGCTAATAGCCATTGATGGACTTATCCTCCATGAACTGATCTAGTTCTTTTTTGAACCCTGTTATGTCTTGGCCTTCACAACATCCTCTGGCAAGGAGTTCCACAGGTTAACTGTGCGTTTTGTGGAAAAAATGTAATGAGATTCAAAAAAAAGAGTTAGATAAGTTCATTTTGTTTGTTTTAAACCTGCTGCCTATTAATTTCATTTGGTGACTTCTAGTTCTTGTGTTATGAGAAGGAGTAAATAACACTTCCTTTATTTACTTTCTCCACACCAGTCATGATTTTATAGACCTCTATTACATCTCCCTTTTCCCAAGCTGAAAAGTCCCAGTCTTATTAATCTCTCTTCCTATGGAAGCTGTTCCATACCCCTCATCATTTTTGTTGCCCTTTTCTGTACCTTTTCCAATTCCAATATATCTTTTTTGAGATGAGGCGACCACATCTGCACATATCATGGATTTATATAGAGGCAATATGATATTTTCAATCTGATTATCTATCCCTTTCCTAATGATTCCCAACATTGTTCACTTTTTTGACTGCCGCTGCACATTGAGTGGCTGTTTTCAGAGAACTATCCGCAATGACTCCAAGATCTCTTTCTTGAGTGCTAACAACTAATTTAGACCCCATCATTTTATGTGTCTAGTTGGGATTATGTTTTCCAATGTGCATTACTTTTCATTTACCAACATTGAATGTCATCTGCCATTTTGTTACCCAGTTTTGAGAGATCCTTTTGTAGCTCTTCGCAGTCTGCCTGGGACTTAACTATCTTGAGTCGTTTATCATCTGCACATTTTGCCTTCGGTGTTCAAATCATTGCACAGGCAGAAGGGTCTGATTCACCTCTGGGCGCACGATTTTTGCTCTCTTAATAAAATGTCAGATCCAAAGGGGGAAATGAAAGACTGGCTTTGTGCAATCCAACAAGCCAGCTCAGCCACATTGGGAACTGTTCCCAGAAAAAAAAAAAAAAAGAGATCCACTTTCAACCTATAAATGCATCCATTATTTACCAGGAAAAGCAGCAGTGTTATATAATGAACCTTATACCACTGGCTGCACAAGAAGGGAGTTGCTTGCTTAGCTTACCGTACATCCGGGTGCCGACATGGCACAAGACTTTCATCCCTGGGTGAGAGAACTGGGAGGGATTATCCTGCCCATCCCCGCACCGAAGAAGGAGCTAGTTATCCCAGCAGAAGACACTGATTTTAATTAGTTTCCAGTGACTGTCACCCTAGAATCCTAAAGCTCCCTTCAATGTCGGCTGGCACCAGCAGTGCTGGCTGCAGCATCTCCTGGCTGAAGCAGCCTCTCCTTTTCGGGGAGAAGGTTTGTTTAAAGTAGGACGACATTTAGTGCTCCCAAAAGATGCCCGATTGACAAACTCCAGAGTATGACATACAGGCAACATGAGCTTCTTGCTGCCCGTCTCCTGCCAATCTGCCTCCTTCCTGGCCTGCAGGGACCTCCTCCGGGGGCTGAGAAAGGAGAACATCCCCCAGGGCTCACTTGATCCGTGGCCCCTCTGCTCTGCCTGCCAGCCAGGGCTGCAAAGTGGGGCCAACTGCAGCCTGAGCTGTCTGAAAGCAGGGACGGTCTCCCTCTGTCTGTTTAGCCAGCACCTAGCACAACGGGACCCAGATCAGACGGGGGGAGGGTGGGGCTTCTGGATGCCACCTTAATACACATAATCCATTGGGATGGCAACATCTGTCCATAAGGAACTAGATTCAGACCAACCGTGCATTTCACTCCAGTAGACAGCCATCAGACCAGAGTCGCTTTGAGCTCCGCCTGCCCTGAGACGGACTGGAGCTAGTGACCTGTAGATGAAAGGCTCCACCAGCCATTAGCAGTCCCTGATTAACTGGATCGGAGACCCAGGCTCAAACCAACCATTGTGAGCGCAGAGGAACCTGTGGTTTTTAATGATGCTCTTTCTCTGCTGTACATAGGCTGAAGCATATCTGAAAACACCCAGCAGTATCTCTGGGCTCAGAGTGAGGCTGGCGCCAGCCACGCATACTTCAAAGTCCTCCAAAGCAGGAGAAGCCAGAGACAGGTACCCAAAGATCAAAGCATCAGCTTTGACAGACACTGGAAAATTTTTAGGACTTAAATTCTTAAAAATTCCAGAAACTAACTTCAATGAGGTTTTTTAAATAAACATCTGCAGGTAGAGCGGGTGGGATTACAATCCTTCCCTATCTCACAGGATGGCCGTATTGAGAAACCGCTGCAGGATTCCACCCCCTACGCCATCACCCCAAACTCACGTTACTCCCCCCAACAGCTATTGGAAGTCTCATGCATGCATCTGAATGCCACTGTAAGCTCCTGGAGGCTCAAGCCTTTACGTATAGCTCTGAGCACCATTGCAGATTTCAGTATGGAAACCCAACAAAATTAACAACAGGACCTGCCCACGTCTCTGCTGAACCCTAGGACCTCCGAGCCCTGAGAAGACCTGCTTACGCAGAGGTACACTAGCATCCTAGTGCAAAGCAGAGCAGTCCACGTGGGGACAAACACCAAGCAGCTGCACTTCAACCAGCGAGTTGCTTCAGGCGCGTAGGAGGCAAGTTGGAAGTCGGGATCTAGAAGGGCTGGAACACGCAGACCCTGGGAATTGTGGGATAGAGCTGGTGTACTATCAGAACACAAGCACCACAACCGTGCTATAGCGCTATGCCCTCACTGCAAAGTGGGCAGGCTGGGACAAGGGTTGGTACCTATACCCCTGGCCAGCAAGCCCATGTGCTAAGGAGAATGCAGGCACGTGTCAGAGGACTGGGGGTGGGGGGGCTTTTACATGTGTCTGAGCTGGATTTCTACACTACAGAAACTCCCCAAGGGTACAGAATCTGCATGGGTGAATGGATGTCTTCAGGGATACAGTAATAACAGGATAGAGTAATAACATCTCTGCTAGACACCTTGAGATGGGCACATTCGAGACAGATGTGGAACGAGCCTCCCACCCCCCCCCGGGGGCGTGTGAGAATGATCAGTATTGGGGATTAGCAACACGTGACTCAGCGAAGGGAGACATTTCGAAGGCGAGATTTCACAGGCGTGACTCAGCCTGGCTGTCTATGAACAGCATCCTCCCGCCTCCACCATTAGCTCCATGACAGGAGGGATTGTTTGTGACAATACCCTTTAATTAAGCATGCACCTGAAACAGTTTCTCCTTAGCAGATAGGGGAGGAAGCATCTCATTACCGTTATCCATTTCCCAGCACAAACACACCACAGGTTCTCCGCAGAAATTGTCCTGAGCATTCCTCTGAATTATGGAGTGCAAAACACCACATGGCAGGCAGAGGGTCCCCTCAAGTCAGACCAGAACATAGTTGGGATAAATTATTAAGAGTCCATTGCCAGCAACGCAACTGACTGCTGGGGTGGGGGGCGAGACGGGGACACACCACAGGGAAATACCACAAACCAGGCAGTAGCCAAATCCTCAGCACCCATCATTATTCCTAAGGCATTTCAGTACCTAAGCACCAACTCTCATCATGTGAGCATCAGTCCTCTGCTCTAACCACTAGACAATTCTCCCTCAAGGCTGTCCTGCTTCGTAATCTGAAATGCTATTGCATACGGCCTGCACTGCTAGAGCAACAACAGGCAAGGAATGAACGGGCGGGGACAGCTTTCATGATCCTCTCCCCAGGCCCTTGTTCCTTGGGTCGGAGGCACACTGGCCCGGCGCTGTGTCAGGGGAGAGGTTTCTAGCTGACCTACATGCTGATTCTAATCTGTGTAGACACAAAAGACGACTTCAGGTCCAATTTCTGCTCTCAGCTGCGCCAGCAACTTCTCTGAAGTCCATGGAGAGTGTCACAGGGTGGACCTGGCCCTTTAAGAGGGAACTGATCCAACCCACCTGTGCCTCATTAGCAGCCTCTCCGATGGAGGGCAGGTGTTCCCCATGATGAGCCAGAGGGGAGGAGGAAGCTCCTGCAGGAGACCCTAACTGGGAGAAAGGGAAGCCAGAGGCAGAGGGCTAGACACCAGCTGGGGGGGACAGCTTCACGAAGAGCAGGCTGGGAGCCAAGAAGAGGCATGGCAGGAGGCACTACAGCTGACTGTGAAGTTTGATGCTGTGCTGGACTTTATTTGGACCTGGAGAAGTTGATCCAATGAAAGATATTACCTCCCCCACCTCATCTCTTGAATTATTTCTGTTATTCACCCGTCCCCAGGCAGGGCTGGCGTTAGCCATGAGAGACTGTGTGGCGTTTACAAGTGCCCTGAAGAGGGGGGGTTACTGAGGCTGGCCTGCTGCAGAGCAACCCCAGGCCAGGAAGGGATGCACAGGAGGCAGGGGGCCTGCTGGCACAGGGATTGAGATTAACATTAACGGAGGGATTCAGATTAACAGTAAAGTGCCTGAGAGCAGCATCCAAGCCTGCAGCCGGCATAACCAAGAGCAGCCTCTGACCCTTCGCTTGGCAGGCATGACAATCCAACCCCGCTCAGCAGCAGTGAATTACCCTTGAGCCCAGTGTTTTTCCACTGTGCCTGGATGAATATTCCTCATGTTCACTGGACTCTACGGCTCCCCTTTACTCTCCCAATTGATCGCCGATCACAGGAACCCTCGAAATCCACCATTATATCAACTGAAGGGAACGGAGCTGCAAAGGCCATGCTCCAGTAGCGATTCCATGCTTCCCAGGTACAATCAGCCTCCCGCCTTCAGGGGCCGGCCAGCTCATTTAAAAGGCTGTTGATGGCCGCTTTCTCCCCTAGGGCAGCTCAGCTGCTGAGAAACCCGCTCCTTTCCACCAAGTGACTCATGCAGGGTCCCACTTGCTGTAGCCAAATCTCTGCCCCTCCATCCTAGGCTGCTCTGTCCCCATTGCGTCTGGCAGGGGAACTGGACTGAGACAGTCCCTGTGTTTTCTTTGGGGTCTGAGCCTCCCGCTCGCCCACATCTCCCCGTTGGCTTGAGTGAGTGCGGAGAAGGCTTTGATCAGCACAGCGCGAGCACTGGGATGAAATGTCTGGAGCCCAGCAGCTGACGACTGTCACCTCCAATCCTTCGGCAAGCTTAACATTTACTCCCCCACATGGACGCGAGCCAGCCTGAAAAAACAGCTCCCATTATAATCACTACACTCCAGGCAGCCCAGGAGAGGAGGTGGCTGCTGCCACAAACTGAAATACAGGTCTGTCGCCTCTCACTTCCCTTCTGCCTCCATGGCTCTCCCATGGCCTGCGCAACACCCGTGCAGGTGGTGAGCAGAGACTTCAGCCAGCTGCTGTACAATGAACACACTTGGCAGGCCCCTCATCTCTGCCTCCAAGCCCCATGTGGTTTGCCTCATCCACCTTCTGGGGGGGAGGAAATGTCACTTTACTGCGTGTCTGTACAGCCCCTAGCACAATGGGGCCCTGAGCCCTGGGATACAGGCTCCGGTTTATCAGAGTTCCTAACGGTTAGGGGCATTTGGACAGATGTCCAATTTTGACCTAGGGAAGCAGTGTTGCTGAGTGCTTTGAGCACCGGACAGGGAGCCAGGAACTTCCAAGTTCTAATCTCAGCTCCGCCACAGACTCCTTCTGCAGCCTAAGGTGAAACACTTAACCTCTGTGTTTAGGTTTTCCTGCCAGCAGAATGATGCCACAAAGGTAGGGAGGCAGGGATGAGAAGTAACTACTGTTCATAGAGTGCTCTATATTACAGTATATCAGAATGAACTGGGGTGCGGGGGGGGGGGGGAGAGACCACTGCCTTCTACTGGATGGACCCAGAACAGCTCAGTTGTGTGTCATAGGCCATAGACAGCTAGTGGAGATTCTCCTTTCCCTGAACAGATATGCGCTTTATGACTGGGAGAATATGATTCTATCCTATGATTCCAATCAAGCGGCTATTGAGGACTGTGGGTTAACGGCAGAGTCATTACAGTAGGAGATGGTGCCGCAATGTCTCTCCAGCCTGCCGACAGCAGCGTTCTGCTAACTTAGCCCGACCGATCGATGATCTTGCTTCTCTGATGTCTGTGGATTAATAGTTCTGCTGATGGATGCACCATGGCAGTTTCCCATCACTTTCAATTTGGAGCAATGAACATCGTTGAAGAACAGAGTGTGAAAGCTTTTGATTCTGTCTCTGGTTTTTATGCGGTGATGTTTATAACCCATGCTGCTCTTGGGAACGTTCTGTTCCGCGGCGAGAAAGAGGCAGAACACAACTCAGGGCTGTCCGGTCTGCCAGCTGGGATGCAGCCACTGGTCGTAACCCAGGAGCAGAGTTCCCCATCCAGCCAGAGGGTGGTCTATTACATGGGCAAGTCTCAAGCCAGGAGCTTTGAGATGCATCCACCAGAGTTCAAACAGGAGAGCGGTAAACAGAGTCACTCACCTGCGTGGCTAAGCCAGAGAAAGCCAAGGGTCTCCAATGCCTAAAGGGTTATAACTAGCAACGCTGAAGCCATCAAGCCAGAGGTCCTCAGAAGCCTAATTGTCACACAAACCTAGTGCTCCAGAGAAATGAAGCAATTGATAAGTGGATCCAATCGTCCCACCAAATGCAGATGTGAAGAGTCATCCTACAAACAGTTACACAGCTGGAGGCAGCACCGTGTAGTAGTGAGAACAGGGGATGGGAATCAGGACTTCTGTCATGTGTATTTTGGAGGAAGTCATTTCACCACTCTGTGCCTTGGTTTTCCCATCTGTAGAATGGGGGTAATGTTACATACTTGAGCTGGTGAAAATGATTTCTTGCAAATGCAGTCACTGGGTAATTCAGCCCTTTCTCTGCTCACAAACTGCACACGAACCCAGCACGATTTATAAGAAGTTTACCTGCTGTTCCAAATTGTTCATGGTGAGCGTTCAATATTCGTCAGAGGATCTCAAAGCGCTTTGCAGGGCTAAGCAATGAGACGATCCCTGCTCTACAGAGGGGAAAACTGAGGCACAAAACAGTGACGTGACTGCCCAAGGCTGCACAGCTAGTCAGAAGGAAAGAAAGGAAAAGAACCCAGAACTCTCAGCACTGGGCGATACTAGTTAAGGATGGGGAGAAGTAGTATTCCCCATGATGTGCCTGCCAGTTACTAGAACAGATTGAGACAACGAAGGGAGTCTTGATCCTGGCAGCTGGGCTTGCTATGCCAGCATCCGTCCTTCTCGTTCCTGCAGCTGTGACCCTACCGGCAGCCTGTAGCTACAAGATGAAGGAAGGGAGCTCCCGGGGCAGTGAGCCGTAGCAGCTGGGCTAGGCTTGCTTCAGCTCACGTTGCTCTCTGCATGTCTATGAAGTGCATGAAAAGCTGCTGTTAAGAATCTGCTTTGTACAACTCCCTTCTATGGTTCAGCCTTTGTCCAGAGGGATGGAGCTCTAACAATTCCCCAGCAGGGCTCAGGTGTCAGAGCTCATTACACGGGGCACGAAACCCCAGCCTGGGATTTGTCTAGGACCGTCACAGCTTAACATAAAGGGAACGATCAGCCTCTGGCCACACAGACCAGCAATCAGCAGAGCCCTTCAGCTAGGATTTCACAGGCAAAGGGCTCTTCTAAGCTTGGAGAGGAGGGTCCAAAGAAAGAGGACCAAGATCAAGCCACACCCTGCAGCACTGTCCCCTGCAACTTCTTCCCGATTCAAGGCGGGTATTATTATCCCCTTTGTACAGAAGGAGAAAGTGAGGCACAGAGAATTGACTCAGCCAGGGTCCCGCAGGGAGTCTGTAGTGGAGCTGGGAAGAGAAGCCAGGTCTCTGATGTCCTAGCCCAGCATCTTATCCACTGGACCATTCTAGATGTACTGAAATGAGACCAGCAGCATGTGAATCAGCCAAGGAGACTAACTGGTCTCACTTCACTATATCCAGCATGTTTTTAGCTAAATCTGACTTTCTGAGCCCACACGTGGTCATGGATTTCTTGGGTGCGCAACTTCAGACAGCTTGAGCCTGATTTCTAGAGGTGCGGGGTACCCATCAACAGGCTTACCAACTCTTGTGACTGCATCATGAATCTTGTTAGATTGGGGGGAGTTTTCCCCTAAAAGCCCCAACTCCTGGAGTCTCATTATTTCATGAAACTCTCACGAAACTCAGCCTTTTAAAAAAAAAAAAAAAAGTTTCTCGCTGCTAGGGTTTCAGAAAAAGAAGCTTGAAGAGGTGCCCCGAACGTGACCTAAAAGTTCAAAGAGGAAAGGAGACAATGTTTTTTCTTTCAGTCTCATGGTTTCTAGGGACCTGACTGCTGATTTTTGAATGCTGAGGTTGGCAATATTGCAGCAACTCCTGAGTGAAGGCAATGGCAGCTGCAGGTGCCCCCCATCTCTGATTATCAGGCCCGAGCTGGCTTAGGAGAAGCTCCTAAGAATTGAGCATCCCAAAAGAGTGGCCACGTTTGCAAACTTTGCCCTAAGTCACCATGTCCCTTTAAGACCCTTTCACCTTTCTGACACTGCACGATCCCAGCCACTGAAAGTCAACACCAATAGGCACCATCTTTCTCGCCCCACGTCTCCCCCTCCGCCAGTGCGCCCACCCCACTCACACAGATGCCACTTGCAAGGCAAAAATGCAACAGAAATGATACAGGCTCCAAGTTTCCCTGGGGCTGCTGTCAGGTCGACAGCAGGGACACACCCAACCCTCACCCCATTAAGGTCCATTTGAGCAAGGCCACGAGCTTTGGGCACTGGCCCCTCGGTGTCCTCCAGATCCAGGACAAGCTTAATGCTGAATACAGCCCATTCCCTCCCTCTTTGTCCCGTCTTCATTCATTCCATCCCCTAAATTCAACCCACTTCTCTCAATCCCCCTCCCGCTTTCACTGGCTCTCTCCCCATGTCTCCACTCCCCCTCTCTGCTACCGATTCCATTCCTTCCCCATCTCATCTTCTCCTGACACCTCTATTCCTCCTGCCCTTCCCCTATTACCCCATTGGCTCTCTCTTACCCTTATCCCATCAGTCTCTCCCACCTTTGCACTGGATCCCTTCCAGCTCTCTGCCTTCCTGTCTGTCTCACTCTACACCCCTCGGTCTCTTTCTCTGCCCCTCACCTCTGACTACACACACACACACACACACACACACACACACACACACACACACACACACACACTCTCTCTCTCTCTCTCTCACTGATCTCCTGGACACAGAACGAGCTATTCCCCCCTGCCAGGTTTATGTGAGGTAAGCTGCAGGGACTTTCACTGCTTTCCCAGTCCTGAGCTCCCTGTACAGCTCTGATGATGCCCCTCAATCCTGATCCACAGCCCCTCTGCTATTCTCGTCGTGAGCTCTGCCCCAGCTCTACTCATGCCCCTTCATCCTGGCCTGCAGCCCCCTTCACACCAGTATTCCAGGCCTGAGTCTCTCCCGACAGGAGATTTTCCGACACACAGGGTGTTTCAGAGATATGGCTAGAGAAGGATGAGATTACGATCCACTTGTGATCTGGGCAAGGCTTGAACCTGGCTCTCCGGGAGAAACACCCTCTTGTGCCCCTGCGTATTGGAACGGGCGGAATCGAACCAGGATCTCACTACACTGCAAAGGATTTCTATGGGGTGGGGGATGGGAGGAGTGGGGGGGAGACAACCACTGTGCACGAGAAGATACGACAAAAGGCTCGGCCTTACCCAGGCTGCTACTTACAGAATTTGTACCCAGGATCTGCAGGTTGGGCTTCTCTGACTCCAACAGCTTCGCCACCATCTTCAGGAAGCTCTCCACAAACAGGTTGATGCTTTGGCAGTGACAGGCCATTAGCAGCTGGTCCAAGGCTTCCATGGCAATGCACACGTATCTGAGGGAAACGGCATATTGCAAAAGTAACTCACCTTGTAGGAAAGGAGGCCTAGTGATTAGAGCAGAGAGGACTGGGCCTCAGGAACCCCGGGGTCGACTGCCAGCTCTGCTGCTGACTCACCGTGCAATCCTGAGCTAACTTCACCCCTCAATGCCTCAGTTTCCCCATCTGTAAAGCAGGGTTAAAATTGACCTACTGCACAATACACCACCAGGGAATCAGATCCTCTGCTAAATTCATTAATGCTTGTGTACAAAGATCTTTGGATGCTACAGTAGCACAGGGCCCAGTCCTCAGCTGCCAATGGAACCCTGCTGATTTACACCAGCTGAGGATCTGGCCCAGGCAGTACTACAGTATTACGGGGAATCTGTATCCAACCATCATATTTGCTTCTGAAAGGGTTAATCTGCTCCCAGCGCCCGTTACTCTGCAAGACGCTGCTGGGGAAATAATTGCAATGGTGCAAACTGTGGGTTAAGATGACTCGTGGTGGGGAATAAGCAGCAGGAAGAGCTGCTCGGTAAAGCAAAACAACGATTCTCTTTACAGGTTAATTTCTCTAGGAATAACAACAGCCCCACAAGGCCCAGGGGACTCCAGGAGGCAGCAACAGAACAGGCTCTGAACAGTGTTTTCCAAAGCTACCCACCCAGTTCTGGATTTGGTCTTCCTGCTTAGCATCTCCTTACAGCTGAGGTGATGAGGACACAGATTCTTTGGTCTTTTGCAATATCCTGAGCCCCGCGACAGGAGGCAGGGGAGGGAGCATAACCCGATAGTGAGATGGAGCACTTTGGGAGATGGCCCACCACCCACAGGGATGGCTTAGAGCCCTGCTCCAGCTGAACGTCTGCGAGCACTGGCAGCTGGACTCGGATCTCTTCGCTGGAGGGGGAAAGACCATTTGCCACCTCCCACCTAAGAGCAGCAGGAAACAATCGCCTGGTACTAGTCATGCTACTAATGACTCGCCCCATGTCTTCTCCATCTTCAATTGTACAATCTTCAGGATGGGGAATGTAGCCGACAAAGGTCTAACATGATCCAAAGGCTGGAAGTTGCAGCTAGACACATTCTGACTGGAAATAAGGCGTAGGTTTTATAACAGGGAGCGTAATTACCCATTAGAACAGCTTACCAAGGGTCGCAGAGATTCACTATCACTTGGCGATTCTTAAATCAAGACTGGATTTTTTTTTTTTTTTAATTTCTAGTATGCTCTAGTTCGAAAGGAATTATTGTGGGGATGATCTCTGGCCTGTCTTATAGAGAAGAGGTCAGACTCCAGGATCACAAGGGGCTCTCCTGGCCTTGAATCTATGAACCTAGTCAGTGCATTTTGTGTGCAGTGACTAAATCTGCTCGGAATCTGATTTAGTTGAGCTACCTGGGTGCAACCCCCTTGTGTTTCAGTTTAAGGGAGTTTCCTAGCTCTTTAGCTTATTCCAGTTAGAAAGCTTACTCCACTTGTAATGAGGCAAGCGGACTTCACTATCGTGCTGTACATGTCATCTGTAATGCTGCCCTCACAATCCACGTGCAGCCAGAAAACTCTCCAGGCAGCCCTGATTTTCCAGAAAACAGCTGGGTAAAAGTATCCCTTGCACTGCCGGCCACGCCACCCCCCCCCCCAGCTCTGACGGCTCATGAGAGAGGGTGAACTCCACATCAGGCATCTTGCACCGCCAGCATGCCCTCCAAGGTCAGGCCCCTGCCACTCACTGACGTCAATGAGCCTGGCAGGTGCGTCTCAGCTCCAGGGGTTGAGCCCAGGAAGAACACCTGAGGGAGAAGTAGAACGATGCCTCACCAGACCGTTTGCAGCGAGTTGTCACAGCAGATCTTTTAAGGTCACTTAGTAAATTGCTTTTCTAATGCTCCTATATTTGAACAGGAGAGAAGAGACTGAAGGAGACACTGTGAACATCAGGGTATGAATCTTTATTGGACTCACACCACCAGGCAGGCTGCCTGATTATGTTCCAATTTCAGAATTTGTTCTCTGTCACATTTGGTTTCCAAGACAAATTGAAGCTGGTTGTTTCGATGCGACTCTGGAGGTGTCTGTGCGTACAGGCTGCAGATGGCTCTGGTCTCTGGATTACCTCCCTGTTGGCTAGTTATACAACAAAGAGACAGGCCGAGCAGCCTTTGGACTCTGCAATCGTGGAAGCAGTCGGCTGCTCCAGAAATGTATGTATTTCCCTTCCCCAAATTAAAGGGCACTAGCAACACAGAGTCAGGTCCTGAGCGGGTATAAATCAGCGTAACTCCATTGAAATCCATGAAGCTGCGGCAGTGTACACCAGCTGAGGATCTGTCCCGATACCCTCAGTGGCTATTTCACAGCCAGACCCAGGTCTGACAAATGGACCTGGGACTGGCCAACAAAGCTGGGCTTTCCAGACATAGCTGTTGGACTGCTGAGTGACTCCAGTGAAATCAACTCAAATCCCACCAGCTGACCAAAAGAGTCAGCCAGCCCCCTGGAAAGATTTACGTACAGGGAAGGCAGATCTAGTCCCAGACCCCTGGCAGCAGACAGACTAGTGGTGAGGGCACAAGCCCCAGGGTCGAGAGTTTGTAATTTCCAATCCGGCCTCAGACTCTAGCCCCCATGCGTGGCCCAGGACAAGTCCCATCACCTCTCGGTCTTAGTTTACCTCGCCTTCTGGAGCTGTTGGGAGGATGAGTTGGCTAACGTCCGCAACATGCTTTGCAGTAAGCAAGAAGCATTACTACCACCTCCCTGGGCATCCCTGTTCCATCTCTCAGATGCTGGTACCAAGGCTTTTGCTTTTCACATAAGTGGCCCAGCCCGGCAGGATGTTATTTTGCAGGCCGCCTGCCCCCCTGAGCACGTCATGAGAATTATTTGGCTCTTTGCACAGCTCCTCTGGCTTCAGCTAACAGATGTTTGGCATCAGGTGCTGCAGCACAGATTCAATTAAAATCATTAAAAAAAAAAAATAAAAAACCCACACACACTGACAATCTTCTGTCTCCCAGCGTCAGCACCTTCTCAAGCCGTCTGTGCTCGGAAATGATCAGTGCAACCTCCAAGCTAGACTCTGCAGGCCCCATTCGCTATCTATGGTCCTTATATGGCTCCTATCACTGTAGTATCCTCACAACGCCCCCCGTGAGGCAGAGAAGGGTGTTATCTCCATTGTACAGATGGAGAAACTGAGGCACGGAGCAATTAAATGACTTGTCTAAGGTCATATAAGGAGTCTTTGGCAACACAGAGACTTGAACCTAGGTCTCTGAAGCCCCAGGCTACAGCCCTAACCACTGGGCCATCCTTCCTCTTCCCCAGCAGCAGGACAGGAGCTCCTCCCCTAAGCCTGAACAGGAGTTACTCATACCATAGGAAAGGAAAATAGGGTCACAGGGACTTCCAAAGGGCTTTACAAGTATGAATTCACTCAGCCTCCTGAGTTACAACCCCGCTGGAGAAGGTAATAAACGTAATAATTGGAGATATACCAATCTCCTAGAACTGGAAGGGACCTTGAAAGGTCATTGAGTCCAGCCCCCTGCCTTCACTAGCAGGACCAATTTTTGCCTCAGATCCCTAAGTGGCCCCCTCAAGGATTGAACTCGCAACCCTGGGTTTAGCAGGCCAATGCTCAAACCACTGAGCTATCCCTCCCCCCTAGGGGCTTCACTTTACAGATTGGGACATGCACAGAGCAGTCCCGTGGAAGAGCCAAGAAGAGCTCCCAGAGCACCTGGCTCTTGTCCCGGAGCATTAAGCACAAGGCCACGGCTGAGCAGCGGGGATCCCTGCAGTGCACCCCTTCCCCCAAGCCATGAGGCATGGGGGAAAGGAAACTGGGCTGGGAGGAGCCAGCCAGAGAACGAAGCCAGGGAACAGCTGCAGAAGCAGCCGAGACCAAGTGCCACAGACACGGATGAGATTTGCTATAGTTTTGACTGGTGCTGATCGGCTGTTTGCTCCCACTTCCTCCTTCACAGCCTCTTCACCGTCGCGTCACTCCACACCTGCCCCTTCCTACCTTCCTCACTCCTTCCCTTGCCGCTTAACCAATCCCCTCCCAACTCCAACCACCTACCTCCCAAACAACTCATGGTACCATCACATCTATTATACTCCTTTCCCCCAGCCTTTGTCTGGCCTCTCCATTTACATCGTAAGCTCTTCAGAGGCAAAGGTTATGTACTACGCTGGGTCTGCACAGCGCCTAGCCAGGGCCCTGATCTCAGTGTGTCCCTGGGCAGGACCATAACAAAACATGATTCCTAAGAGCATCCTCCTTTATCATCTCTGTGCTTCAGCTCCCACTCTCCCCAGTCAAAGAGGAAGGACAATATTTACCGGCCTCCCGGGGGTGTCCTGAGCCTTAATTAATGTTTGTAAAGTATCTCAGGATCTGGGGATGAGGACACTACTCATATTATTCTAGAGAGAGGCTCTCTTCATTCAGCAGGGATTAGCCTTGGCTTTCAGAGAGGAGAAGAGGGTAAAAAACAAAAGAAACTCCAGTCCATTTCACTCAGAGTTAGAAAGAGTTCACATGAAAGGAAGACATAGGCTGGCCGGGTGAGTCCCACCTGGATAGAGCGTGTCACAAAGCAGTCCAGTGAGCAGCCAAGACAACCATGGATACAAGAATACAATTAACGTAAATTTCATGTCCTGGCTCCTTAAAGAGCCTAGATTTGGTAGCCTTGGTCACATGCAACAATGACCATATCACTCTGTAAAGGGGAAAAGCTACGAGCATCAAAGGAAGAGACTCTCCAAGCAAAGATTTCTAGTACGAGCAGAAAATAATCTGCAGATGGAGGCTCTATTTGCACAGGTCACCGTCCTGCCTGAATGTTAAGATGATGCAGATAAAAAAAAAATGCATCCTCAGACACAGCGGACAGAGTGAACAGGCGATCAGCTACTAAATACGTCAATGCACCAAGTCCCTTTGTAAAAGGAAACTAGGAAATGTATTGCACAGCCTTGACTGTCAACACCCAAAGATGCAGAGGAGAGAGACGGAGAGCCCCACACAGCCAGAAGAAATGAGTTACTCTTCAATAGACTTTAACCTTCTACCTTCAGAAATACTAAAGATTTACATAGTGGTAAAAATCTGTCCGCACACTAGTGCCAAGTGCCAGCGCAGAACTGCTGATCAACGGAGTGCCACAGCAGCAGAGATCTTCGCCCACTACAACGGGTCTGTCTGCAAGCAGAGACAGTTAGCCGCAATGCAGGCAGCATATCTGAGATGCCTCTGTGCTAATAAGACACCCGCGGAAGCCCCTCCCCGTCTCCCCAAAAGGGTGGATGGGGTGTAAATGAAAGATGCACTGTATACAACATGCAAAGCCAGCTACAGACATCTATCTGCAGGGGAAGAAGAGAAGAGAAAACTGCAGTAGATATAGGGTGACCAGACAGCAAGTGTGAAAAATCAGGACAGGGGGTGGGGAACCTATATAAGAAAAGACCCAAAAATCGAGACTGTCCCTATAAAATCGGGACATCTGGTCACCCTAAGTAGATAGCCAGTTACCCCACAGAGACAGACACCCCACTGCTGTCCTGCACTCCCCAAAGGGGGCCAGGCTTAGTTCATGCAGTTGCCTCTCAGTTCTGCAGCAAAAGGGTGGATTCTGGTGCTAATGCCAAGGCCACAGAATCAGGGAGCACATGGGGTCCTGGTAACAGCACATAAGGAAGGTGTGCGTTTGACAAGTTGGTACCAGGCCTGATTCTGCTCTCACTTACACCAGTATTAGACCAGTATCGCTCCACTGAAAACACTTCTATTCACACTGGTGTGGAACCCAATGGGACTGAGCCCAACTGTGTGTATTTAAAAATTGGTGTCCTGAACCAGATTACAGTATTTGAAAGTTTGTTTTGGGGACAACTGAACACAACGGTGGCCCAGAGGGCCAAATGGGACTCGGGAAGTCCTGGTGTGTGATCAACACCTGCTGCCTGCCAGTAACTGCTGGGTTCTATTGCAGGCGAGTTCAAAAAATAAGCAATTTGTAGAGGATTAGAAAAGGAAAAACACAAGTGCAAGCAGATCAGATCAGATCACATCACGGGGCTACTAGATAACCAACCATTGCAGAAGGATTCTGAAATAAAAAGAATATAACCTCATTTTACAAGGCAGGAGATCAGCAAACAAACTCAGCTCTGAAGATCTCCCGTGGCTGTTTATTCTGAACCGACAATTCATTGCTTTTGAGTTTAGGTCACAGCACGACGCTGGTCTGAAGAAGCATGTCAATTCCAACTGGTGATGACCTGAGCTTGATTTCAGGGATTAGAGAAAGACTTGAGATCTGCCCTTCTGCAGGGAATTAACCGATGCACCAAGTTAATTCTATGCCTGTACACTGGAGGGGGGAGAAGGGGGTAAACAGTGCCCAGAAAGTCTGGCATCAGATGTCACACTTTCTTCAAGTCGTTCTTCTGGGTAGCATGCAGAGCCCCGTTAGCAGCCATCAGGCAGAGCTTTGGGGTGTCTTGTCAGTCATGATAGCTCATGGATAGCAGGCTTTTCCCAACTTTTTCACTTCTCAGGAGCACCTCTCTGCCTCCTCTTCCCCAGAGGATGAAAGCCAAACTGAATTTCCCACTGCACCATGGCGTTAAGATCCATTCGTCAGTCGTGGCTTTGTTCCCGAGACAAAGAGAATGACTCTCTCCATTATTTCAAAGAGCGATCCCTTCTGCAGTCTTCCAGCACTTGGCAACTCTAAATCAGAGCATCTGTCTAGTCTTAGCAACTGCTCTGCTACCAAAGGGATAGGTTTGTAAACACCACAAGTCCCAGACATGGCACTACATAAAAGACAGACGGAAAAAGAGAACATAGAATCCAATTGACTGGCTGAGCCAAAAATGCAACATAAAGGGAACAAATGAAATACAGTTTCTCTTCCTTAAACAGGTCCCATTCTGTATTGCCCCAGAAAGAAATGTTAATCTGAGCTCTATAACAAGGTAATAATTGGTACCTGGGGGGAATCTTACAACCATAGAACCACAGAAATGTAGGACTGGAAGGGACCTCAATACATCATCTAGTCCAATCCCCTGCACTGAGGCAGGACCAAGTATTATCTAGACCATCCCTCACAGGTATTTATCGAACGTGTTCTTATAAACCTCCAATGACAGAGATTCTACAACCTCCCTAGGCAATTTATTCCAGTGCTTAACCACCCTGACCGTTAGGAAGTTTTTCCTAATGTGCAACCTAAACTTCCCTTGCTGCAGTTTAAGCCCATTGCTTCTGGTCCGATCCTCAGAGGTTAAAGGAGAACAATTTATCACACTTCTCTTTATAACAGCCTTTTACGCTCTCGAAGACTTATCACATCCCCTCTCGGTCTTCTATTCTCCAGTCTAAACAAATCCAATTTTTTTTTTAAATCTTCCCTCATAGGTTTCCTGGACCTTTTATCATTTTTGTTGCTCTCCTCTGGACTCTGTCCAATTTGTCCACATCTTTCCTGAAATGTGGCACCCAGTGCCCCAGTTGAGGTCTTATCAGTGCTGAGCAGAGTGGAAGAATTACTTCTTGCATCTTGCTTACAACTCTCCTGCTAATACAATGGTTATGTGAAAAGCAAATTGTGGGCCTAAGTCACCTCCTCTTCCATGCATCTTGCCTCCTCATTGCTGCCAGTGCGAAGTGAGCAAAAAATATTACCTGTGTCCTCCCTTACGCACTTTGCAAAGTGGTGGATGGTGACCTAATAGCCAGGAGGTGGAGAAGCCGTCCCGATGGCTTTATTAAGCAGTGATTTTGATGACCATTTATGTATATAGTGGACAGCCAAAGGGGCAGTGTGGTTTGGTGTGATTCATGAGGTATGTACCCATCAGCAAACCCCCATGTCTCGGTCCACCAATAGCAGGGGGAGTTCATCTTCCCTGGAGGCTTCGTCACCCTCCGAAGGAGCCACTGCTCCGAGATTGCCTGTATTTCTTCTTAGCTGGCTGGGCCCCTCTGTCCACAGCCAGGGGTACAGTCTGATGGAACTCCATCTGCACAGAGGCGCATGGGAAAAGGAATGGGCTCAACAGAGACAGTCGGACTTTGGGCTCCATGAACAATTAAAGAATTAGAAAATGCCTGAAAGTGATAGGCTCAAGGAGTTCAATCTATTTAGCTAAACAAAGAGAAGGTTAAGTCTATAAGTACATACATGGGGAACAGAAATTTGATAACAGAGGGTTCTTTAAGAGGCGTAACAAGCTCTAATGGCTGGAAGCTGAAGCTTCAGACTAAAAATAAGGTGTGCATTTTTAACAGCGAGGGTAATTAACCATTGCAACAACTGGGGGATTCTCCATCACTGGCATTTTTTTAAAACCAGGATTGTATGTTTTTCTAAAACATAATTCAAACAGGGATTAATTCAGGGCAGTTCTCCGGCCTGTGTTACGCAGGAGGGCAGACTGGATGATCACAATGGTCCCGTCTGACCTCGGACCCTACAAAGGCCACAAGGGCCCATGATTCAGGATACACCAGAAATGAGGAGACTCAGGTTTCATTTAAAAAAAAAATTAAAAGTTACTTGTAGCCTTTTCCCTAAGCAGAGTCTTGGAAAAGTAACTGACAGAAACCGGTCACCAGGGCTAACAGCAACACGCCAGCAGAGCTCCACTCCTGCAGCAAGAGAGGAGGTGGGGAAGGTTCTAACGGCTCAGACACTTGGTATGAAAAATTAAGCCGTTAAGAGCCTGTGGTGTAACCTAGCATCAAATCACTCACTGACCCACAAAATCCTCGAGCCTGTCTAAGCACAGTGCTCTAGCAATGGTGGGCAGGAATCAGATGTGTTTTTCAGTCCTGCCCCTCACTCCTGTGGATGACTTTGGATAAGCAGCAGCTGTTGCAAGCCTCTTAGGGCTTCTAGCTACTACAGGGAGAAGTGCTTTGGAAATCCACAGGCATGGATGAATGGGTACTTTGAGCTTGGTGCAACTCAATGCTCTGGGGCTGGAGCACCCACGGGGAAAAATTGGTGGGTGCTCAGCACCCACTGGCAGCTCCCCGCCCCGCCCTCCCTACTCCAGCTCACCTCCGCCTCCTCCCCTGAGCGTGATGCATGCCCGTTTTTCCCCCCCTAGCTCCCAGCGCTTGCGCCAAGAAACAGCTGTTTTGCATGGCTGGCAGGGAAGGGGGAGGAGGGGGAACACAGCACGCTCAAGGAAGAGGCAGTGCTGGGCCAGGGGTTCAATGGGGCAGGGAGGGGGCGGAGTTGGGGCAGCAACTTTGGGGAAGGGGTTGGGATGCAGGTGGGGCAGAGGCAGGGGGGCACAAGCACCCACTGGCGCCAGAGAACGTTTGTGCTTATGCACAGTAGTTTGAGTGTCCCCCAGGACATATGTCTATTTCAGTGCTCGGTGCGCCGATCCATCCCATTAGCTTCAATCTTTCCTGGACCTTCTCCCGTATGTTCTGGGCCCTCACTCTTTATGCACACAGTGTAATTATCGCTGAGAGTCAGTGTCATGCTGTCCCTTACCCATATCGGTGCCTGCCCACATCTCGGATCAGCCTTTCCGAAAGGTACGCGCCGATGCGGTCCAGCTTCTCCGGCGCAGACAGTGCGTAGAAGGTCAGCTTCTCCATGTTCGTTTTTACCAGCCCATCCTGGAAAACAGACCGACACGGGGTTTGATCTCCTTTGCATTTCAAAAGGCAACTCCCAAGGAATGGCACAGGGAAGGGGCTACGGAGCTTTCGGCCTCCAGGTTGAAATCGAGAGCACTGGAAGTCACGCGAATTGCCACTCTGGGTCAGACCAATGGTCTAATTAGTCAATTAGCGTCTCATATCTTGGACACTGGCCAGATTCTTGATGATTCAGAGGAAGGTGCCAGAAACCCTACAGTCAGCTGTAAGTATGTTAGCACTGAGGCGTCTGCTGTCCAGCAGCCTATGTGAAATGAGTGGAGGAGTCACTGCGGTTCCCAGCTGGCACAAGCTGGCAGCCTCAGTCCAGAGTCAAAGGACTGACTAGACGAAGGCTGAACTAGCTGTATAGTTCAGGGTCATGCCTGAAGCACCCTAGTGAGGAACTGGTGGCTGTGGAACCTGGGCTGGGAATAAACAGAGACCTCTGCCTCCAGGGCTGACAATCCGTCAGCTTGCATCACCATTCAAGAAACGCAGCCCGTCTGTTAGATCTCACCTCCGCTGTTGCCCCTTTTGTCCCCAAGCTCTATCTCCAGCTGTGGCAAACCACACACTTTCTGCATGGATAGCAGCTACTCGGTGCTGAGCTCAGGTCACCTATTCAGGTGCCGAATGTTGGGCACTTGGAGCTCCTCAGATGGGAGATGCTGTAGAAATGCAAGATCTCACCACTTCACCATTTTCCAAAGAGGATCTTTAGAACCAAGTGATCTTTAGCAACAAAGGTGGAAGATACCAGGCCTGATTCTGCCTTGTACCTTGTGTGGTTTACACCTGCTGGGGTTGCGTAAGCAGCCTGGGATAATTACCTGCCTTTTCAGCACAAGTATCAGTCTCCCAGCTCTCTCTGAAGATACTGTTGCCATCCCATTATGAGACCACCAGCCACGCATCCCAGGTTCAATTCCTACATGCATGTGGTCACAATTAGTTACCCAGGGATGCTGCTAGCTTGCATCTTGTTCTCCCATCTATCCATGGCATTTATTATATATCTATTTTATAGACACCGCCAGCAGAACATCTCTTTAGGGAAAAGAAAATTACATCTGTTCCTCCAGACAAAATTATACTGCAACGTATTAAAGGAGCAGTTAGTTCTTCATTCTACCAGATCACAAAGTTGTTGAGATAAAAATACATCTCTTAGTGGGACGATGACAGCATCTTCAAAGAGAGCTGGGGGATTGACACTTTCATTGAGTGGGCAGGTAATTATCCCAGAAAGCTGCTTATGTGTCATGGAAAGCTTTGAAAAACAGTTTTCTTTAGAAATTATTCTGTTCCCATGTGAGATGTTTTCAACATTCCTCCTCCCTTATTCTGTACTGCCAAGGACTTCAGCATGAAAACAGGAGTCTTGAGTCTGGAAACGCTTCTGCCACTCCTGCTTCCCTGTTTATGTTCTCATCCATCCACCTGTGACATTATCCACTAGATGTCAAAGAAACAAGGTCAGGGAGGGAATATCTTTTATTGGACCAACTTTTGTGGGTGAGAGAGAGAAGCTTTTGAGCTTACACAGAGCTCTTCTCCAAGTCTGGGAAACGTACTCAGCGTCACAGCTAAACACAAGGAGGAACAGATGTCAAACAAAGACTTTATGTCATAATGTGGCAAATAAGCAACCAATGTGAGATGCTTTTTAACCTTGCAGTGATGTGTATTCCCGGCTCTGTTGTCTACTGTTCAGGACAGTCCTGGGAGCCAGGAGTCCTAGGTGCCTTCTATTCATGGCTCTGCCACTGAGTGAGTTTGAGACAAGTCACTAGCAGCCAGTACTTCCGAATGAGGGGACAAATGGTGCTACAGACGTGCAAATGATTGCAATTAACTCAAGTTAACGAACGTGATCATGAACACGAGGCTAAACACTCCAATGATTGTGGCAGGACTCAGCCTGGGGTAAACCACACACAGTTGTGTCTTGAAACAAATATTTGGGGAGTGTTTAGACTAGCATTTACAGCTGTGGTCATCACCTTGAGCTGACAGCAAATCTAATTAAACCCTAGTCTAGACAAACCCAGAGAGGCCATTATAGCTCAGGGGCAGGGCTGGCTTTAGGCAATTCCAGTGATTCCCGGGATTCGGGCCCTGCAGTGTCCAGAAGAGAGGCCCCGCACCCTCCACTGAAGTGCCTCCAGAAACAGCAGCAACTGATAGAGCTGCTGTAGCTATCTTTGGCAGCAGCTCAATCACTGCCACTGTCTTCGGTGGCATTTCGGCAGCAGCTCTTTCAAATCGGGTCCCTCACGTCCTAAAGCCGGCCCTGCTCAGGTGGTAGGGGCTTGGGCTTTTGGTACCAACACAAAATGCTTCTAACAAAAATTAAGGGCATATTACAGAACACGAAACCCTCTGTGTATGAACCAGAGAGCCTTAAAAGGTCACCTCTTCTACCACAGCATTTCCTGGCATACAGGTGAATACCACTGAATGACAGTGAGTTTCTGCAATCCCACACGCAGGAGAAACGTGAAAACTCTGGGACTGGTTCCAGCAAGCAGAGGGCTGTTAAGTTATTGTGCTTGAAGTAAAACAGGAATCTCATTTACCTCTGGATCCTCCGGAAAGATATTGTCAACTAGTCTCTTGTAACGGGGACGCAATGCGCCACAGCAGCCGCACACACCTGGAAAAGAAAGGAA
Organism: Gopherus flavomarginatus; assembly: GCF_025201925.1. NCBI lineage: Eukaryota > Metazoa > Chordata > Testudines > Testudinidae > Gopherus > Gopherus flavomarginatus. The sequence goes on along the minus strand of NC_066620.1, from coordinate 212,512,073 downwards.
AAGCTGTTCAGCAATGCAGCAGGGCCATGGTCCTCCTCATTACGTGTCCTTCGTCAAGAGCCAACAATGTGCTCGGATCAGAGAAGATTCCAGGGAGAGGCATGTTTGACAGAAAACTCGTACCCCGCTAACAAAAAAAACCCAACCAACCACCACTCATAGCATTACTCAGCGACTGCTCAGGGCCACGAGTGCCTGCAAAGGGATGAATCACAAAGATTAACGCCACCATAAAGTGTCATGAATGAGAAGATGAGGGAGACGCTGGAAGCCCCGTGCAGAGCAGGAGGGAGCTCTCTGTATTGTTGTTTTACGAATATCCTAGGCCCTGCAGTTTACCTACTGGATACGATCCTGCCTGACTGCATGGAGTTAAATCAAAGGCCATTGGGGAAAAACAAGCAGGTAAGGAAACAATGACAGATATTGTACAGTGGGACAGAATACCCAGGATCTGTAAGGGAATGATGTGGGGGTCCATTAATTGGGAAATGCCCACCTGCCTGGCTCCAAACAGGCTGGCAGGTTAAATCTTCCCCAGGTCCAAGCTTAGGATCAAAGGAGCATTATACCATTAAAGACCCTGGCCTAGAGAGGAGTTGGGGAGTAAGGCACAGTGGGCAGCAACAGCTGGAGATGAGTCTCTGACACAGGCACACTGGGAGAACATGGCTGGGGCAGTCTATCTCTCCAAGGCCATGAGTCAGGTGTCTGGGCTGAGTGAAACTTGCCCAACACTTGCAAAGAAAGACTAAAGTTTTGGGAAGACCCAGACAGGCCTCTTGTTGGTCAATCCCTTTCCCCTGCTTGCTATGTACCTCTGGGTGAATAAATAACGCTTGTCTTTAAAGAACCTGGTTTTGAGTCGCTTTGATCAGCTGCTGCCACAGAACTCTGGTGGAAAACGTCTCACAGTTGTACGCGAGGCAGATTCTGACTGTGGCATCAATGTAACCTGAGATCCTCTTACATTGTTAGGCACAGAAGGTTGCACCAATTTCCCTTCGGCTGGCAGGGATGCCTGTGATTTGACCGGGACCTGAATTCCATGAGCTGCATATTCGTTGCAATCAGCTGAAGTAGTAAAGCTAAAAGCTACAGCCGCTTCAGCCAGGAAAACTGGGGGTGGGGGTTGGGGAGGACAAGTGCCAAGGCATTTTACCAAATGAAGCACTCTTCCTGGTAGAGAAGAGACAGGGTTCACGTGTAGTGACTGGACACAGGCTGTCCTCATGGGTCTCTCTGACTCGCTTGCCCCTAAGTGACTCTCACAGCTCACGTCATCTGCTATCATTACACAGCCCACCCACCCCCCAAGTCCTGGCCTGGCCTCAGAAGAGATGGAAGGGATGCTGACTGTCCTGGAACTCACTTCCCACTTGGGCTAGGAGAATCTGCATTTGTTGGTTTCCAGGGCACCCTGCAAAGGTTATGTATTCTTCCAGGCTTACCTGGGGAGGATGGGGGTTAAATGGGATTAGAGCTGAGAGAGATGGAGAATGCAGTTGGTGGCAGACTAGGAGGTGGATTTTTTTTTGTGGGGGGAAGGAGGGAGAATCGATCCAGATTAAATTCAGTATGTGTTACAAGAGAAAATTTCAGACACCTGCATGATCAGGGTCCAGTTCTACCACCCCAACTCATAGGAGTAAATTTTACTCATGCCAGTAAACCCACTGACCTCTGTGAAACCATAAACATTGCTTGTGTTTAGCGAGGGTGGCAAGAAGGGACTGTCACATGGGAGGTTTTGATATGCAGAAATCAATATAAATTAAATTCCCTCAATGCAGGCAATTTACAGGCACACTAGCATGGCACCATTTCGTAGGATTGCTGAGATTTTACTTGCTTAGAAAGGCACGTGCAACTAGTAGAACTCAATCTCTGAAGTTCATAGGCCAGATCCTTGGCTAGCTACACCGACCATGACTCCACTGAGGCCAATGAAGATGTACTGCCATGAAACTGATCTGTCCATCTAGCCCAGAGTCTTCTCCCAGACAGCGGCCAGCCTAGATGCTTCATAAGAAAGTACAATAAACCCTGCGACAGGCAGAGGTGCAATAATTTGCCCCCGTGAAGGTCTCATCCCAAACCCAACTAGTTAGAGATTAGCTTAAACCCTGAAGCATGAGGTTTTATCTCCCTTCTGGGCGTTCTTGTTCGCTATATAAATGCCCAATCCCAATCGAAGATCCAGCCTAAGATACGCAGTATGATAGAACACTAACAGTGGCTTGTTCGTCCTTGCCAGTGAAAGCACTTAGCATTCTCTGTATAGCACTCAATGTTTGCGAACAGAACCGCGCTCAGAGACCTCCAGCGAGAGAGGGCAGATCTCCAGACCTTCGGTCTCTCCTCATTGTTTCCTGGGACAACACGAGGCATGACAAGTGAGCATCAGCAAAGGCAGCTGAATTCAGCTAGATGTTAGTTTGCAGCGTTTCTCAACATGCATCTTGCTGACCCACTCAGCTTCTCATCCCGCTCGTGAGAACAATCCCCTCCGCAGCCCCACCCCGGCTGGCCAATGCATGAGTGGCAGCAGGGAAGATTGCTCTGAAGAGCTCAGCAGTTCCCAACCTTCCTTGATTGGAGATGCCTCTACTTGCAGCGGACGACACCTCATCTAACGTCACCTCACATTGTGAATCAAAGCATTTGCTGCATCTCGCCTGTTTTTTCAGCCTTTCCCCCGCTCATCACCCGGCCCTCTTCTCGTTTCTTCCTTTCCTCTGCATTTTCCCTTTTTGTCCTCTGGCGTCCATCCTTGGTTTAACTCCATTTTTTCCTCCCCATTCTTCTGTGGTTCCTCCCCAAAGCTACTCCGCTCTCTCCTTTCCCACAGCGTTTCACTCTCTCTCACACACTCACACACACACAGTCTCTGTCCCTGTTCCTGTCCCTGTGCCATTGCCTGATATTTCCTCCCTCTCTTCCCCTACAGCTGCAACAAAGCCCCACCTTGGTCATCAACACGGTCTGAGTCTAAACCCTTCCAAGCTAAAAGCATGAGCTTCTATCCCTTCAGCTAAAGTAGAACTCCATCAGCTGCTAGCTGTAGTAGACTCTTATCCACTCATGTGGACCAGCCATTAGAGAGAGAGAAAGATCCACATTTTTCTAGTGCAAGTCACGCAGCTATGGGGCAACTGCAGATTTATAAGTATAAGGGAAATCAGAACCTGGGTGGGTGTTCTCAGCAAAGAGCATTACCTCCATGGCATGCAGTGAAAAGGCATAAGCCAAGGACTTCATTCACTCCCCATAGAGGTATTACCAATGCCACAGAAGAAAATGCACCCAACCAGAATTGGAGCAAGCAACTCATTACATAGGGTTAAGTAAATCATTATTTACACAAAATGATGGGCAAAAGATGAAGCACCAGATCACTGGGCCTAGCACCAAAATGCTGGTCTGTAATCAGATAGCCTCATCCAACAGGTGCCTGCCCCATATTAAAAAAAAGTCATCTGCTGTCCAACATACTGGTCAGGAGTTTGGTTGGCCCTTTACTATTGACAGCATGTATTACAGAATCAGTGACAGATGAAACAGAATACAACCCATTGAAATTACAGAGGGGATGGACCGATTAGTTCATCTAGTCCTTCCCCTCTCCAACCTCCCTGCCAATGTAGGACTCTTCCCCTACAATATATTCTTGACCATCCAGAGGTCCCAATGGCATGCTGATGGAAGAGTCTCTCAAAGAGGTGAGTCCATTACAATTTCACTAATGCATCAGTGCATAAGGGACCCCGCACCAGATTGATCATCCATGCCAGCATTGGCTATTTCCTGAAAAGAGGTCCAGTTAAATGGTACTGGGTCATCCCATAGAGTATTGTGGTCAGGTAGGAACCATCCAAAGAGACCACAAAATCTAATCAAGGAACCATCTAAGGAGACCGCAAGACCAAGCTCGTTTAAGTCTTCTGACCTTCTGCTGTACCACAGGAAAGAGAGTGGACTTTAAATTACTCACCCCCCTCTTCCCTGCCCCCTCTGAAAATAGATCTGAGCACAGAGAAAGACAAAACAACAACATTAATGCATCCCCGCCTGACCTGTTTTGCAGCTTGCCTGTCAAAACATCTCTCTCTCTCTCTCTATGTCTAAACATTGTACTCGAGTTGGTTGATAGTCATCACTCACATTCAGCTCTATTCATTGAGTGATGAAGTTTCCATTGTTATTGCACAGGGTCTGCTCTGCAGAGAAAACAGGTACTCAGTAGCTTCAACGCAGATGACCCCTTCCACCCTTTTGTCTCTCCAAACAAGCTGCATGCAGAAAGCAAGGTCAGGAACAACCTAAGCAAATACTGGCACTACAGTGAATTAAGGAACAAATTTCCAAGGAAGATGTCCAACATCTTCACAAGAACACATTCAATCGTTTCTGCAGAACATGAGCAACTTGATAGGTGTCCCCAAAGAGAATTTTAAAAACACAAAGACCAATGTGTTCACACACAAGACCTCATGAGGAGATGAGATGAGATAGCTGGGGGTGGGGGGCGGGGGAGGTGGCGTCACTGGAACCTAGTCTTCTAGGTTACCCATCCCAATCTGTTCCATATCAGTGGTAGCCAAATGTTACAATCCGATGGCTGTTTGGAAAGCAATGGAAGCTTGGGGGCGGGGGTGTCTCAGTCCAGATCTAGTGAAGAAGCATCCACATGGCAAGAAACAACATAGGAAAAAGTGGCCCCGATACTATGCTTTACAGACAACAGCGAAACCTCACAACACCCCTCAAGGTCGGTATTACTAAGAGACGAAGGATGGGCCAGTGGTTAGAGTGCCTACTTGGAAGACTACATCCCTGCCCTTCCACAGACTTCCTGTGGGACCTTGGGTGAGTCACTCAGTCTCTCTGTGCCAGTACAAGGGGAACATTAGCACTGCCCTACCTCAGAGGGGAGTTGAGAGGATAAACGCATTAAAGACGGTGAGGCAATCAGACACCAAAGTGACAGGGGCCATGTAAGTCAGATTGTCTTAGACAAGACTTTCTCCATCTGTTTTACAGATGGAGAAAGTAAGACACAGAGAGATGTGATTCGCTGACGGTCACCAAGAGCCAGGGCTGGATCTGGGAGTGGCACCCGGGAACCCTGTCTCCCAGTCCCCTTCTCTAGTGAAGAAACAACACCTCCTAGAACAGTGGGTCTCCAACTTCTTTACTGGTGACCCCTTTCACATCACAAGCCTCTGAGTGCAACCCCCCTAATAAATTAAACACACTTTTAAATATATTTAACACCATTATAAGTGCTGGAGGCAAGCGGGTTTGGGGTGGAGGTTGACAGCTCATGACCCTCCATGTAATGACCTCGCGAACCCCTGAGGGGTCCCGACCCCCCATTTGAGAAGCCCTGTCCTACAACATCCCAACTGGCACTGATCGGCCCCCGTGTTGACAAGCCCAGGGACACAAGACAGAATGCTGAAGTCCTGATCTCACAGCATCTCTCAGTGTCCTGATCAGATTCCAATTTGGAGAATGAAATTCCATCTTCTTAAATTTCCCCCTCCAGTCTCTGCTGAATACAGTATTATCCTTCACTTTCTGTCCTTAACTGTTGCTGCGCACGAACGAACAGACGTCACAACACCCCACACAGGCTGCTAGACTGATTCCTTCAGAAGCCCTTCAGGATGAAAGGTGTTATGGGAATATAAGATTTTATTATGTTGGCACAGTCAGTTTGCACTATCAAAAGTGCCTTTATTTGATGGGTGTTTCTTAGCCCACAGGAACTACCACAACCCAGCTGATGATGTATGGAAGGACTTAACAGTCAGTCAGCCGGGGCTGCAAAATTATTCTTGAGGCAATCAATAGAGCAGCCAACCCACAATGTTAAATCGTTTACATTATCAAATGCCCAGTGCTCGAAGAGCTCTGTATCCTTATTTTACTTACATACCCACACCCACACCCTCTCTCTCTCTCTCAGCTGGCTTAGTAGCCTCAAGGACACAGTCCTGCCTTAGGATAGAATGCTCCCCACTCCACCCACCTGGATCCAGCTTACCCCACTCCTTCCACAAAAGCCTTTGAGGCTAGACAGTCCTTGCAGGGTGCTCTGATGGGCAACAAATCCAGGGTGGTGCCCCTCCAGAGAGGAAGGCCTCATTGGACCACCAGCCCTTCCCCATTTAAAAGGAGATTCTAAGAGTCTGAGCACCCGATAGCAAACGTTGAAGGATCTCATGGAGAGAGATGGTGTCTCTGCAGAGCCAGGACTTACACCGTTTACAGGTCAATGCTAATGCCTTAAATTTCATCTGAGAAATCACTTGGAAGTCAGTGCAGACCACGGACACTGAGAATAAAATACTCCCTGAGCCACATGCAGGCTGCACTCCACACCAGCTGAAGTTTCACAAAGGTTCTCCCAGCACAGCACGTCATTTTCATAGACTCATAGACTTTAAGGTCAGAAGGGACCATTATGATTGTCTAATCTGACCTCCTGCACAACGCAGGCCACTGAATCTCACCCACTCACTCCTTTATCAAACCCCTAACCTGTGTCTGAACTATTGAAGTCCTCAAATCATAGTTTAAAGACCTCAAGGTGCAGAGAATCCTCCAGCAAGTGACCCCTGCCTCACCCTGCAGAGGAAGGCGAAAAACTCCCCAGGGCCTCTGCCAATCTGCCCTGGAGGAAAATTCCTTCCTGACCCCAAACATGGCCATCAGCTAAACCCTGAGCATGTGGGCAAGACTCATCAGCCAGCACCCAGCAAAGAATTGTCTGTAGTAACTCAGATCCCACCCCATCTAACATCCCATCACAAGCCATTGGGCATATTTACCACTAGTAATCAAAGATAAATTAATTGCCAAAATTAGGCTATCCCATCATACCATCCCCTCCATAAACTTATCAAGCTCAGTCTTGAAGCCAGTTATGTTTTTTGCCCCCACGGCTCCCCTTGGGAGGCTGTTCCAGAACTTCACTCCTCTGATGGTTAGAAACCTTCGTCTAATTTCAAGTCTAAACTTCCTGATGGCCAGTTTATATCCATTTGTTCTTGTGTCCACATTGGTACTAAGCTTAAATAATTCCTTTCCCTCCCTGGTATTTATCCCTCTGATATATTTAGAGAGAGCAATCATATCTCCCCTCAGCCTTCTTTTGGTTAGCTAAACAAGCCAAGCTCTTTGAGTCTCCTTTCATAAGACAGGTTTTCCATTCCTCGGATCATCCTAGTAGCCCATCTCTGAACCTGTTCCAGTTTGAATTCAATTGAAGAGTTTCCATTCAGCACGTTCACATCAGAGGTGTTTATTATACACCTGCTGGGCTGTAATAATTGGATATTATCAATGTTACACTTTGCTTCTTTGCACACTACAACAGACTCATGCTCAGTTTCTAAATGTTTGGCAAGTGATAAAGGGATCATTTGGCCCTAGAAATTTGGCCTTGTACCATATCCAGGTCCTCAGAGTCTTGCTGTATCCCTCATGGCAGAGCAACTGATCATGGAGACAAGGTAATTTCACTGGTTTGGTGTCGTGAAAGAAGAGGTTGTTGGGAATCATTCAGATCGCTCCCATTTCCTTGGCTATGCTGAGCACAAGTTGTCTAGCGGCAGGAGCATGGAGGAGTTAAAACTTGTGGATTCTGGTCCCATCTCTCCAACTGAGACACCTTATTGTGCCCCTTGATCAAGTCACTTCACTTCTCAGTCCCTCTGCATCTCCATATGGGCTGCAATGGGGGCATTGCAGGGCTCAAGTGAATTAATATTTGCAAAGTGCTTTGAGAGGTGCTATTGGTATTACAGATCAGGTATTTTGCCTACCTAAAATTCCCTTTGCTAGCTACACTACACTACAATTCTTTTCCAAGCAGCACTGTGTGTTATGCAGCTGCTGCAGTCCCCCCGCAGAGGTGGCTGCATGTCAGCAGCGGCTGAAGTGACTGCTGTAAACATACTTTGTAAAATGCTCAGAAAATTTGAAATGTAAGTGATCAATGTATTTTCTCTTTGTTCCCCCAGCTTTTAGAAACAGACCACTAGTGAGAACTAGCTTCTGATCACACTGGAATGCACGAAGTCATAGGCCACTCGCGCCAGCCCTTGACTCAAGTGTTCCAAGATTTCATGGGCCTGTTTTGTTTCCTGAAAGGTGTTCGCTCGCTTTCTGAATGCATCACCTCTGAGCAAAGGTGGCCCTGTGAACAACAGCACCTGCCAAAGCTACAGCCACTGCTGCCTGCAATCCCAAGGGTAGTAAGACCCAAAAAGCTCACTCTGCCGCAGCGGTGTGAAACTGGCGGGGCTGGTGGTGAATGACTGAGTGCAGCTCTCTTGGCCTTTGGACTTTTTGTACGCTCTTCCGACAAGCCCCTCGGTGCCTTTCCCACCATTGATTTTTGTAATTCTCCTTACAATTGCTCGCTTCCGCTCTCTCTGGCTTCTTCCTTCAGATGGAGTCATCGATTTCTCTTTCTTTCCAATACAAAGTACCTTTAATCTGGCCTCTTAATAAATTCTTGTTTCCTATTCACATTGAAACTGGTGTCTTATGATCTCTTAAAGCCGCCTAATAGATTCCCTTTATCTCGGATCTCTGAGTGAATACCTTCTTTCCATGATTTATCTCGTCTCCGCATTGACAATGTGCATCACTGACGCAGTCTGAGTCTCTGAGCTAGCTACAGAGCTGCGCCCATTTGCACCAGCTGAGAATCTGGCCCTTTGACTTCACTGGAGTTATATCAGGGACGAAGCTGGCTCATCTGTTCACAAGCCCTTCCTCTACATGTGTCTAGAATCTCCAAGTCTTCCTGTAAATCATCCCATTAGCTCTGAATCTCCCCCACAGTCTCAACATACATTATCTCATCTCCATAAATGCGACTTCAGAGTATTTTTAGGTCTAATTCAGATTTCCCTCCTTCCCCCCCATAAGCCCTGGGAAAGGCGCTAGTACAACCGAGCTGCAGCCTTGATTCAGGGCTGCTATTCATTGTGGGGAAGGAGAGTGAGCGGCAGATGCATCAAGGATCCCATTAATATTAACAGCATAATCATGTCTAATGCTTTCCCGTCACCTGACATGACCTTCCTTTTGGAAATACAGTACAAGAGTTCAAGATGCCTTTAAAGAACAGAGCAGGCAGGACAAGTGTTAAAAGCCCCCCAAACCTGCTGACAGGAAGGAAGAATAGCCTAGGTACAAACACTGAGCGGAGGAGGGGGAGGTTATTAATCAGGAAAAAACTTGGTAAATTTTGTTAACTTCCAAGAATAATAGATTCTCTCCCTCCTCCCCAGGGGCATCAAGAACTTGTGACATCCCCAGATGGAGGGACACAGCCAATGGGTCCCAATGGAATTAAATTAGCTCATTTCTAAATTTCTTTTAAGAGCCAAGCAGCTCCATTGCTAGGATTATTATTAATTATTCAGATTGTGGTAGCACCTAGAGGGTCCCCAATAGGGATCGGGGGGGTGGAGGCATTAAGCACTGCACACACATATATCAGAGACAGGCCAGGTCCCAGTCTTACAGCATTTCAGCTCCAGTTCTACAGCATCGCTTTTAAGCGGAGACCCTTCAAGACATGTTCCGCGGTGGAAAACCCACCATAGGTTGGGGGAGAAATAAGTTGCAGTAGAGCAAAGTGGCTGCAACTTTTTCTCCACAAGGGAGCCCCAAAAAGTGAGCTGCCTAGATAAGGGGGTGCAGCCAGGTGCAGGATGCACTGCTAGAGCCCACTGCAAACCAGCTGCCTCTCCTAGGCAGCCCTGATCATTGTATGAAGTGGATTCTCCCTGCGAGGCAGGGTTGTGGCTGTCCCCTCTCTCACAAGCAGCTCCTGCCAATGCAGGAAAGTACTGGTTTATATCCCTAGAGATATAAAGCACCACTGGTATGCAGCTACTGAGGGTGGAGAACATCTGACAGGCAGAGCCAGGCACACAGCTTGCTACGAACCGTGGGGTGGCCGGGAAACCTCTAGGGTCCCAAGAAGTGCCATGGGATCCCCCCCATGCAGAGCCAGCAGGATCCTGCCTTAGGAAGGCCCAGCCTCGTGAAACACATGGGACTCAGCAGACCTGCCAGAGAAGGACAAAGTCGGCAGTGCTGGCGACCAAACAGGCTGCTCCGCAGACCTCTCTCTCCCACCCGTTGGCACGAGGCCTGGCCCCCTCTGGCCTTCACTAGCAACCGCCTGCTACCAGCACTGCTCCCCAACTCCTAACCCCTTCCCCTGGTACATGGCAGCCGCCCACTCCCAGAACGACTCTGGCTTCTGCCTCCCACCTCCCAGGCAGGCCCCAGGCCCAGCCTCTGTTCCCTCCCCACCTCCCAGGCAAGTTCCAGGCCCCAGCTCCCTCTACCCTCCCTGGCAGGGGAGGGGGCTGCTCTCCAGGGATCCGTCCTCCTTCACCCCCTTCCCACTGGGGCCGCCTTACCCAGCTGATGCCCCATTCCTGGGAGCAGGGAGGGTGAGGTCTTGGCTGCACAAGGCCTGCTCGGGGCAGCAACCTCTAGCGGGTGTAGCGGGTACTTCAGTCGGCACCGGCGGCATGGAACGGCCGCCCTGCGATGCCAGGGCAGGCGCCTAGCAAACAGATGCGTCTGGAGAGAGCGCCACTTCCCAGGCCCTGCCGACCTGGGCCAGATCTGAGCTCCATTAGCCCCAGTCCTCCGTGTCACTGTGCTGCAGTCACTCAGAACTTCAGAGCAACATGGAGGATAAACTCAAGAGCTTCCCGCTCCAAAATCCCAGGCCCCTGCCACTTGAGTTAGAGGGGAAATCTCCATTTGCAGTATAGGGCTTATGACACAGTTCAGCATACCCAATTCCATCTCATGGCCTCCATTATCCAAATCATCTCACACTCTTGACTGTGTTTATATCCTCACAACACCCCTGTGACGGGCACCATAGCACAGAGGGCAGGTTTGAAAAGCTCCCTACCACACTGCCCTGTCAACATACTATGTAATTATTAGGTGACACTGCTGAATGCTCCACCACCCTTGCCATTTGGCTTCAGATACCATGGAGACAGGTGCAGGCTCACAGCCCAGACAGAATAAAATCCCACACATAACCCTGGCAAGCATCCACTCCTTCCCCATCTCCCTTCCTCCCCCGCAACACATTTGCAGGCCCTCTGTAGACAGGGTTTTTTCACTGAGGGTTTGATGAGTTCTCCCCAATGCATGCCGGTTTCTGTCATGTCTCCGCAAAGCCAAAGAGTCCAAAAATTCACAGCAGGTCTTAAAAAGCCTGGAAGACAATAGTTATAATTCCACCCTCCCCTTGCTCTTCCCTTCTGCTGGGATAGACATGCTTGTACGCTGCCTGCATTGCCTGTCAAGCACAGGCATCACACTGTGGGGATGGCAGAGTCTCTTTTATTCTTTCATCTCAGAGGCATCCAAGCTTTCCCCACGAGGGGGGCTACACTGGCATCTTGCAAGGATCCAGAGGGCTTAGCCTCATTTGCATAATCAGGCTTAGCCCTTATCTAGTGCTTGACTTGTTCAACACACTTCACAGACATTAACGAATTATCTCACAGGGAGCTTGGGAGGATTAAGTCAGTCTCTTCATCTCCATTTTGTAGATGGGGAAACTGAGGCATCAAGTGACAAAGTGACTTGCCCAAGGCCATAGGACAAGTCATCGGCAGAGCTGGGATCAGAATTCAGGCAATATTAGCTCCCAATTCTATGCTCAAGCCACTAGAGCACCACCCCATGTGCAGATGGCACAGGGGGCCTTCACTGGATATCCTCCTTGCTAACGATGGGAACAGTCATTAGCAGGGCTAGCTCCAGGCACCAGCTAAGGAAGCAGGTGATTGGGGTGGCCAAAACAAAGAGGTGGAACTCCATCCACTACTGGGGCGGCACAGCCGGGTCTTCAGCAGGAATTCGGCGTTGGGTCCCTCAGTCCTTCTCTACCTCTTTGAGCTGCCGCCAAAGAGGAAGAGAGGGAATGAAGGATCCGCCACCAGCCTGCCACCGAAGAATGAAGCAGCACATTTGAGCTGCTGTGGAAGTGCCGCTGACTGGCTTTCCCCTGCCCCCTCACCACTTGGGGCGGCAGAAACCCCAGAAGTGGGGCTGCGTGGTCCAGCTTAACTTCAGACCTACAGGACATAGACAGATATTCGTCCATCCTCAACATCATTAAAGCTCATTTTATAAATGGAGAAACTCCACAGACCCGCTAGATCGTATCAAAAAATATATAAGGAATATAAGCCACAGGTGTATGGCAAATATTTTCCTGCCTACTGAAAACTTCAGTTTATTAATGACAATTTTCAGCTGAAAATTAAATTTTTCCCCCCAAGCCCCAAAAGTTTGATTCAGAAATGCCCACCCCAAGGCTTTATGGGAGATATAGTTCAGGTGCCCCAGGCCCCCATACTTCTCTATAGAACAGACTCCTTGGCCAAACTACATCTCCCATGATACACCATGGTCCACCTATTAGTTGTGCTGCCATGGTGCATCATGGAAGATGTAATCCAGCTGGGTGACCCAACCCATAGGGGAAAATGGGGGGTATGAGCCACCAAAACTACAACTCCCAAGAATCAGAGGGGTAGCCGTGTTAGTCTGGATCTGTAAAAGCAGCAAGAGTCTTATAGACTAACAGACGTTTTGGAGCATGAGCTTTCGTGGGTGAATACCTACTTCATCGGATGCATAGGAACTCCCAAGAGACATCCAGGCAGCTTTTCCTATTGGAATTGCTGGTCCAAAAACTGAACATTTTGGCTAGTTTTTTGATTAAAGGTCAAAATTTTCTGCACAAAGTAAATTTTTTTTTTGCAAAAAAAATGTTGTTGAGTCAAAAACCTCCGTTTTCCACTGAAAAACAGTTTTGATGGAAAATTTCCAGTGAGCTCTAATATAAACCCTAATGCTTCAGGTCATAAACTGAGAGGAGCTAGGAAGAAACTTCCCCCGAAGCACAGTGGAAATTTCCACAACAAGGTTTTCATTTTGCGCCTTCCCCTGAAGCTGCTGGAAACAAGGCATGGGTCTAGATTAACCCCATGCTGTGATCCAGGTTGACAATTCCCGTGCTCCTTTCATTACAATCAGCAACAAGACCCAGGTGTTACATTTTCTCCTGTCATGGATCAGCCCCCAAGGCTAGAGGCACTGGCAGGACCAGAGCCTCATGCAAGCCAAGCTTCAGGCCTTTACAAAATAGTTAGAGAAATTGCTTTGTCGAGTTTGCTTTGTTAGCAGAGGATCAGCAACAAGTGAAACAACAGCCTGCACAGAGAGGTGGGGGATGGGGAGGGATATCGACCAGAAACTTCTGCACAGAAAAGGCAAAGAAATCTCTATGAAAGGAGCTTCACAGGCTCAGCAGCATCACCCCACGCAATGTTGTGAAGCCAATAAACAGCTAACTACACAGCATCTAGGCAGGCACAAAAAGTCTCCCCGTCCCAAACCTGATTTACTTGCGGCGTCCATCTGCCCGGGCTGGATCGTGAAGCCGTGATCGAGGACTGCAAATCTCTAGCCCTTGGGCAGAAACAAGAGACAGCAAGGACAGCCCATCTCCATCCTGTGTCACCCTGTACCAAGAGCCAAGGCACTCAGCCGTCAGCCAGACCACAGTCACTTTCACCTCATAGTGCCCAAGCTAACAATGCCTTAGCAGGAAGCTGTGTGCCCCTGCAGTCGCCTCTGGGAGGTGACTGCCTGAGATTTGTCAACGTGCTGCCCACCAAATGGTTTCAGTGGTGTCTATTTAAAAATCACCTTTTCCCAGTGAAAGAGGAAGGGGTTTTTTGGCTGCATTTCCCTCCTATGGACTGAAATCACTGCTGGCGGAAACAGTTGGGAGGGACGCCCGGGATGTTAAAGGAACTGCAGCTGGTCTGATGACAGTGGTGAGTTCTCTCTATGCCCAGGCCAGGTAGCATGGGCTGTAGGATTCTCCAAGCCCTTACACACTGACTAGTCCCAAAAAGCTGTCTCAGGATTAGAAGATATCCCATTTATAGGAAGGTTTCCTTTCAGAGTTTCTTTTGGGCACCGACTCCATTAAGCATCCAATTCATTGTCAAGAGACTCCTGTATATTTGGGAGCTAGTCACCTCTCCTCTCATTGTTTGGGATCGGTCTCTCCTACCCATCCCTCACTTCAACCGAGCTACAATTCCACAAGCTATTCTGTTCAGTTCGGGGTTTTCTGTCATGCCTATTACCTGATAAAGTAGGGGGCAGGAGAAAGAAGGGGAGGGTACTGGAGATTTAACAGCTGGCTCTTTTCACTCCGAGGCCTGGTCTACACTACAAGTTTAAACCGATTTTAGCAGCGTTAAACTGATTTAACGGCGCACCCGTCCACACTAAGAGGCCCTTTATATCAATAAAAAAGGCTCTTTAAATCGGTTTCTGTACTCCTCCCTGACGAGAGGAGTAGCGCTAAAATCGGTATTACCATATTGGATTAAGGTTAGTGTGGCCGCAAATCAACGGTATTGGCCTCCGGGCGGTATCCCACAGTGCACCACTGTGACCGCTCCGGACAGCAATCTGAACTCAGATGCAGTGGCCAGGTAAACAGGAAAAGCCCCGCAAACTTTTGAATTACATTTCCTGTTTGCCCAGCGTGCAGCTCTGATCAGCATGGGTAGCGATGCACTCCCAAATCCAAAAAGAGCTCCAGCATGGATCGTACGGGAGATACTGGATCTGATGGCTGTATGGGGAGACAAATCTGTTCTATCAGAGCTCCGTTACACAAGACGAAATGCCAGAGCGTTTGAAAAAAATCTCCAGGCTACACAGTGCTGCATGACAAGCGTAACAGAAAGCCAAAGAATCAAATGGACGCTCATGTAGGGAGGGAGGGGGTACTGAGGACTCCAGCTATCCCACAGTCCCCAGCAGTCTCCGAAAACTATTTGCATTCTTGGCTGAGCTCCCAGTGCCTGTAGGTTCAAACACATTGTCCGGCGTGGTTCAGGGTATAGCTCGTCAATTTACTCCCTCCCCCCACCACGTGAAAGAAAAGGGAAAGAAATCGTTTCTTGACTTTTTTCAATGACGCCCTATGTCTACTGAATGCTGGTGGTAGACGCGATGCTGCAGCAGTGAAGAGCAGTATCCGCTCTTCTCCCCTTCCCGGTGGCAGACGGTACAATATGACTGCTATCCGTCGTCATCATCAGCCCGTGAGTGCTCCTGGATGGCCTCAGGTGAGGCTGGCCGGGGGCGCCTGGGTAAAAATAGGAATGATTCCTGGTTATTCCCAGTAGATGGTACAGAACGGCTGGTAACCGTCCTCATCATAGCAACTGGGGGCTGAGCTCCATCAGCCCCCTCCCTTTCCTGTGTAAAGAAAAGATTCTGTACTGCCTGGACTATCATAGCAGCGGGATGCTGGGCTCCTCTCCTCCACACTGCTTAATGTCCTGCCTGGACTGTCATAGCACGGGGAGGCTGCATCCCCCTCATTTTATCTCACTAACAAGTCACTGTTTCTTATTCCTGCATTCTTTATAACTTCATGACACAAATGGGGGGGACACTGCCATGGTAGCCCAGGAAGGTTGGGGAGGAGGGAAGCAACGGGTGGGGTTGTTGCAGAGGCACCCCCCATGAATGGCATGTAGCTCATCATTTCTGTGGGATCTGACACGGAGCAGCTGCGCTTTCTGATACACTGGTTCTCTAGTACACTTGCCCCATATTCTAGGCAGGACTGACTCTATTTTTAGATACCATAAAGGAGGGATTGACTCGGGGAGTCATTCCCATTTTTGCCTTTGCGCCCCCGGCCAACCTCAGCCAGGGGCACCCATGACAGCAGCAGACAGTACAGAACGACAGATAACCATCATCTTATTGCCAATTTACAATGGCAGCAGACGGTACAAGAATGACTGGTAACCGTCTCTGCTATCATGCAAAAGCAAAGGAATGCTGCTGTGTAGCGCTGCAGTAATGCCTCTGTCAGTGGCATCCAGCACACATACGGTGACAGTAAAAAAAAAAAAGCTGAACAGGCCCCATGGTTGCCGTGCTATGGCGTCTGCCAGGGCAATCCAGGAAAAAAGAGCGTGAAATAATTGTCTGCCGTTGTTTTCCCGGAGGAAGGAATGAGTGACGACATTTACCCAGAACCACCCGCGACAATGATTTTTGCCCCATCAAGCACTGGGATCTCAACCCAGAATTCCAAGGGGTGGAGGAGTCTGCGGGAACTATGGGATAGTTACGGCATAGCTACCCACAGTGCAACGCTCCGGAAATCAACACTAGCCTCGGACCACGGACGCACAGAGCCGAATTAATCTGCTTAGTGTGGCCGCGTGCACTCGACTTTATACAATCTGTTTTACAAAACCGGTTTATGTAAAATCGGACTAATCCCGTAGTGTAGACGTACCCCGAGTCACTGACGTAACAATGACAGGGTACGTCTCCACAGGAACATGACACCAGCGCTCTCGGATTTTCACGAGCTGGCTGTTGGTTAGATGATGTTGGGTTTGACGATGTAATCCCTACCTGACCTGAGAATATGGCACTAACATAACTCCAGCTACACACCGATAGAAGTAAGATCAGAGTCTAGTCCAACAGCACAGACACCTACATGTTATCTCCGAACGAACCTGAAGCAAGGACTAAGGAAGGTACCTCCAGCCAGATGGAATCTTTTCCAGTACAATGCGGGGCTCTCACCACACGAATCCACTGCAGAGAGAACCAAACAACCCAATACGGCCATTAGCAGCCACTACCTCGATAGCCCACGTCTGACGGTCTGACACGCACTTCTTGCAAAACAGAAGCTTCCCTGCGGAAGCAGAAGCGAGACTGCTGCCTCCGCCGGGAGCATCCCGCGGGAGGAGAGGGGCATCTCAGGAGGCCAGCCCAGCAAGCAGCATGTTAAATAAATAAATAAAAGGTGAGCTTTTACTGCGGGTCTGGAGCAGATGTGCTGAATCACCAAGTCAGCTCAGATGGCAGCAAAACAGAAGGATCCTGGCTGTAACAACACAACCCTCTTCGGGAGGCTGATTTATTCTGCTGGCGTTTCACACAAGGCGGTATAGTCACTTGGAGGGGGGCGTTTGTGCCTGCTCTACGCTGAAGCCTAAAAGCAGCGGAGGAACTGCAGGAGTGAAAACGAAATGCATTCTTGTGCAGTTTGGAGGAGTTTAACGTTGACACAAGGGAGGGACAGAGAGCTGGGAAGCAGCGGGCAAGCTTCTTGTACATAGCTCCTGTATCCTGACCCACAGTACCTGCCCCTACCCTCCATATTCCAGTCCTGGATCCACTCATGAGCCTCTTACGGTGCATCTCAATCTGACTTCTAGCTTGGGTTGCCAATTTTGGCAGGATGTATTCCTGGAGATTTCATCACATGACATAATCTTTAATTCCTGGAGACTCCAGGTCAATCCTGGAGGGTTGGCAACTATACTTCTAGATGCACCCTACTTTTCCAGTCCTCCCCCTTCCTGCTGGTCCCAAAAGACACAGTTCTGCTGATGTGCCACCATCCTGACCTGCAGCTCCCCTTGCTCTTCCACCCTGATCCTGTCCAAGTAAACTACACTGTGCTTACTGAGATGCATAATGACCATGGGAGAAGATCTCCAGACTTTTTTTCCCCACTTGTGTATGAAGTCCAGATTTGCTTCGGGGGACCATAATTCAAACACTCCCATAGCACAAGCCCTTGGATCACAAAGCCCCAAAAGTCTTGCCTTTAATTCGCTGCCCATTTCCCCTGAAGCACTTTAAGATGGGGAATTCTACAAATGCAGCACCTCTTACTCCTTGCCCCAGGATATGCCCATAGGACGTACCAGCAGGTTATATGGTATATGCAAACCCAGGAGAGAGGCAGTAGCACAGATACTTTGCATGTGCATAGCGCTTTGCAGCTGGGCATCAGAAAGATTTTAAAGAGGTACATGAAGAGTTAGCCCCCTTTTTACTGATGGGGAAAATGAGCAGAGACAGACATGATTCAGGTCAATCCACAAATGTGAACACTAGTTGCCCAACCTCCCATGAAAGCTGCTCATAACAAAATCCTGCTACTAGGCTGCAGTCAGCCAAGGAGAGTTTGTCTTGGTTATGTCAGCTATGCAACCCAATATCCTGCAGGAAGGGCTTTGGTGCTGGGTGGGGATTCTGTAGATGTGTGTCTCATGCTGTGTAGTTTCAATTAAACCCAGGTGAATTAACCTCTTTTGATAAACTCAGTTATTTTTTAGTCTCAGAGACTGTAAGGCCGGAAGGGACCATCATGATCATCTAGTCTGACCTTCTGCACATTGCAGGCCACCAGAATCTCACCCACCCACTCCAGTAACAGACCCACACCTTGGGCTGAGTCACTGAAGTCCTTAAATCATGGCTTAAAGACTTCAAGTTACAGAGAATCCACCGTTTACATTAGTTTAAACCTGCAAGAGACTCCCCACAACTCCTGTAAAACGCAGGAGATTCCGTCTGCGTTTGTGCCAGGGGCAAGCTAAGGTAAGAGGAAACTTCTGCTTTGATGTTTTAGTGCCAAGAACATTGATCTAAGAGAATAATTATTGTTATTTAGCTCCAAAACACACAGCTCAGGCTTATAGTCTTTATTTAGCTGCTTTGGTGCCTGCATGAGCAATTTCTTTATTAGAAACCTGTTAAATACATTTCCCGATTCTAAAAATCATCTCCGTGCTTTGGGGCTTGCTGCAGCTCCATTTGGTAACAAACCAACTCTGCTGTTGACAAAGGGCAAACCCCAGGGCTCCATTTCAGGAGAAAACTATTTCCTTTCTAGAGCAAAGGAAGAAATTGGCCAGTCTGAACAACGCAGCCAGTCGGAGCAGCGATACTGACGCAGACACACCAGTTTCCAGCAGGTGACGAATGCGGCTTCTCCCAACTCAGACAGCTCCACCAGCTCTCCAGCCACTTCAGGATCCACTTCAAATCTGCCCTGCTCGGGGACCTGGTGTGAATCAGCAGAGCTGCAGAGAAGTCCATGGGGGACTATGGCAATTGAGCCCAACTGGGAAGTTGGTCCTATTACTTCAATCACAACAGCCCAATATAAGAGCTTAGCAGCTTCCTACACAGAGTATAGACCAGGGGTAGGCAGTCTATGGCATGTGTGCCAAAGGCAGCACGTGAGCTGATTTTCAGTGGCACTTATGCTGCCCGGTCCTGGCCACCGGTCCGGGGGGCTCTGCATTTTAATTTAAATTTTAAATGAAGCTTCTTAAATATTTAAAAAACCTTATTTACTTTACATACAATAGTTTATTTATATAAGAGACCTTCTAAAAAGGTTAAAGTGTATCACTAGCACGCAAAACCTTAAATCAGAGTGAATAAATGAAGACTTGGCACAGCACTTCTGAAAGGTTGCCGACCCCTGGTGTAGAGTCACAGCACAGAAGTTTATTTGGGCACCTAAAGTGACTGGTCCCAGACCTCACTATGCCTTGGATCTGGAGCAGGTTGCATCTGCTGAGGAACATTTTTAGCTTTCAAAATGCAGTTTGTGCCAGCCAGAGGTGCTGCCTTAATACTCCTGGAGACACAGAAGCCCTCTGATTATTCACAGAACAGATGCAGCAGGGCATGATTCCATCCGTCTTCCACTCCCCCACCCATGCCAGCAGGAACGGTCGACTTCCACAAGGTGTTCACAGGAGTACCAGAAAAATGCAGGTGACAGGGACCCACTCTATGATGGCTACGGAACGGATTCAGTAGCCAGTGTTAAGTGAGTCCTGAGGAGCCCCAGCTTGGACCCAATGCTATCGCTATTTTCCAGTAAGAAATTGTAGGTTGCAGTAGAAAAGACCAGTCCCAAAGTCACACACAGTGAGAAGCTGGGGAAGAGGACACAGCCTTTGGAAGATGGTATTAAAACAAGAGATCCAAAGCCTGCTGAACTTCAGCTCCACAAACCTGCCCTGTTAGTTTAGAGACTGGGCAAAAGTCCAAAACCAGCAGGGATCTGTTTTCCAGATCCAGCCTGGCTGCAACCCATGTTGGTGGGAAGCTCGCCAGGACAGTGGATCTCCCAAGATTTATCTGAGATGGCAGAAATCCCACAACTGATCGGACCCAGATTTCAGCCACATGGGGCTAAACCCTGGGGAGAACAGAGTCCACAATTTCAGTGCCCCTTAACCCAAACCCTAGGCCTGACTAGGCCTCAAACTCCCAAGCTCCAGCTACAAACTAATCAGGATTCAGCTCTGAACACTGGCTATTCAGCACCGCGTGGCTCTGAGGCGCTCGATAAGATTCATCACCAGCCAATGGAAAATGGTTCACGAAGGAAGGAATAAATCAGATGCAAATACACAATGGGGGCAGGGGAGGACAGCGACAGGGCCATGGCATCACAGAATCGGACATGGAGAAGCACAGCTGGTTTCAACTTGCAAATGCTACACTGGGTGCCATTAAGCGACTGACAGCAGTTATGTAAGAGGGGGTAGCAGGTGGAAAACAAGCAAAGCCAATTACACTGCTCCACTCGGCACCAAGTGGGCCTCAGTGCCGAGTTCTGCTCTGGAAGCCACGCAGACAAATGGGAGAACAACCATCAACGGCAGCAGCGCCAGGGCTGGGAAGCAAGTCCTCAGAGGAGAAGGTACAGGGACGGGGCATGTTTGCCAGAGAGAAAATATGACAGAGGAGGCGTAGGAACAGCCCACAAAGATGCAAGCAAGGATGTTCTGAAGTGAGCAGGGACCAATTAGTGTCACTCGATGGCAAGGGCAGAACAGGAAGTGACAAGCCTTTCTCCACAGGGGAAAGCAGCATTAATGATCTGGAGGACAGCGTGGACTGCACCCTCAGCAAGTCAGCAGACGACACTAAACTGGGAGGAGAGGCAGATATGCTGGAGAGTAGGGATAGGATACAGAGGGACCTAGACAAATTGGAGGATTGGGCCAAAAGAAATCTGATGAGATTCAACAAGGACAAGTGCAGAGTCCTGCACTTAGGAAGGAAGGGTCTCATGCACTGCTACAGACTAGGGACTGAGCAGCTAGGCAGCAGTTCTGCTGAAAAGGATCTAGGGGTTACGGTGGACAAGAAGCTGGATATGAGTCAACAGTGTGCTCTTGTTGCCAAGAAGGCTAACGGCATTTTGGGCTGTATAAGTAGGGGCATTGCCAGCAGATCGACGGATGTGATCATTCCCCTCTATTCGACATTGGTGAGGCCTCATCTGGAGTACTGTGCCCAGTTTTGGGCCCCATACTACAAGGAAGATGTGTAAAAATTGGAAAGAGTCCAGCGGAACACAACAAAAATGACTAGGGGGCTGAAGCACATGATTTATGAGGAGAGGCTGAGGAAACTGGGATTATTTAGTCTGCAGAAGAGAAGAGTGAGGGGGGAGGGATTTGATAGCTGCTTTCAAGTACCTGAAGGGGGGTTCCAAAGAGGATGGAGCTCGGCTGTTCTCAGTGGTGGCAGATTACAGAACAAGGAGTAATGGTCTCAAGTTGCGGTGAGGGAGGTTTAGGTTCGATATTAGGAAAAAAACTTTCACTAGGAGGGTGGTGAAGCCCTGGAATGGGTTACCTAGGAAGGTTGTGTAATCTCCTTCCTTAGAGGTTTTTAAGGCCAGGCTTGACAAAGCCCTGGCTGGGATGATTTAGCTGGGAATTGGTCCTGCTTTGAGCAGGGGGTTGGACTAGATAGCTCCTGAGGTCCCTTCCAACCCTGATAGTCTATGATTCTATACCAGGCGGAAGAGCATGTTCCTCAGCCGCTAGCTGCCCAGGAGGGTGCATGGAAGGATCCCATCAGGCCTGACCTAGGCCCCATATACTGAGGATGGTTTAGAGAGAGTGAAATAAACCCTGCTCCAATGCAGGGTAACAGACTGGAGACCTACTGCCGCATCCATCGAGCCAGCGGCGCTGAACCAAACACTCAGTGCATGATCACTCCCACCCAGGGCCGGCTCCAGGGGCTTTGCCACCCCAAGCAGCCAAAAAAAAAAGCCACGATCACGATCTGCGGCAGTTCAGCGGGAGGTCCTTCGCTCTGAGCAGGAGTGAGAGACCCTCCACCGAATTGCCACCGAATAGCCGAATGTGCCGCCCCTCTCCGAAGTGGCCGCCCCAAGCACCTGCTTGCTAAGCTGGTGCCTGGATCCAGCCCTGCTCCCACCTGCAGAACACACCTGGAAGTTATAGTGGAGAAGGAGAGGCAGCTTGCAAAATTCCTGGGACATGGACATGAATTATGGGGCCACAGAGAGGACAGGAGGCCCATCCCTCTGACTGCACACATCCGAGGGCCTCAGAGAAACGCTCAGGACAATGGGGTATCTGTGCAAAGAGCCAGGCCATCCGCTATTTGCCATCCAGCATAGCTCCCAATAACCACCCTGGCACTGCCTCCATGTCCACACCCTCTGTCCCTGAGGCTGGCAGAGAGAGTGGACTGCATGAATCAATAGTGACAGGGTCCCCATTAACTCCCACTCGAACTCCCGGGGATGCCTCAAAGCTGCTCTACCCTAGCCATGCTCCCCCTCCAGCTGGCACTCCAGAGAACCCTCACCATATGGCATTCATGTGGAGGGGCTTCCAGAGCCTTAGAGAACAGGGAATGTCACTGCCTTGGTCCCACTCTTCTCGAAGACTGCTCCGAAGCCACTGCTCCTTTCACCCCACTGAGGCCATGCCATAGAGGGGGTCTGTCACAGACTGTAAGACCACACCAGATCTAGCTGACCTCTACATCACAGGTCTGCAGCACCACCCAGTCCCCATACGCTAAACCCAACAACTGGAACTAGACCAAAATACCACAGGACACTTAACTATTGAATGCCACAGGCAGACATCCCCTTAGCATTTCTAGCATACCCAGCACGAGGGGTGTCTAGGCACTTTAATATGAGCTATAATGGTGCCATGGAACCGTGTGCTAAACTCCCATGGACTCTGCCTGCAGAACAGCTACCTGGGGGCCAGATCCTAAAATGGTGCAAGTCAGCATCGCTCCATTGAAGTCAACTTAAGAGCATGAAACAAAAAAAGATTATATTTTCACTCTGGCGAAACCGAAAATCAATGTGGCCAAACATCCAGCCAAGCAGGGGACGCAAATCAATACTAACTGTGATAGCAGCGGTTGTGATGGGTTCCCTATCTCCTGAAAACTGTGCTCAGACCCAAAAGCAATGTCACCTGTTGGCCACCTGACAGCCCTCAGATGGATCATCAGTGCTTTGATCTAGTGCCTATTTGCATTAGTCTCTCTCCTCCCCAATTTCAATAGCATCTGTGTTTGAACAACACATGGAATAGCATTAGGTAAACTCCATACCCAAAATGAGGGCACTCGAATTAGAAATAAATCCGCAAAATAGTCATTAAACCTAATATTCCATGAAGGTCATTCCCCCAATGCTTGCCATAAATGCCATACCTAAACCAGGCTGAATTAGAGCCTTCTCCTAAATCTGCTTAGCGGAATCTAGTTTACGTGTCTGATGAGGGTCTTAGGAAAAAACTAAGCTCCTGCTGCACTGGTTTCTTTCTTTTCTATTGACTTTCTTAGCAGTTTAGTTCCCTGGCTTGGTGGGGAAAGAGTGAGGTCTTTCCAAAGAGTGCCTTCTGCTAGCCAACTCATTGAGCATTAGAGTCAGCTGAGGAGACCACCATCTATCTATCTATCCCAGTGTAGGATGAAAGATTGAGGGAAGGATCTTCAGGCCATTTAGAAAACAAAGAGCAGAGAAGAATTAATCCCAGAACAACAGTGCAGCAGGAAAAATTAAAAAAAAAAACCACTGACAAGTATTTGGCAGGCTCCATCAGCGAGATGGTAGATTTTAGCAGCAGTCGGATCAGCCCCACAGCTGGGGCTCTGAGAAACATTCTGCAAATGCCTTTGTGGACTTGCCTGATTGCCTTTCTCCAGTGTAAATGTGTGTTCCCTCAGGAAGAGCAACAAGGCAAAATACAAATGGGGCATTTCTCTGGGGTTTTATTTAGCAGCTCGTAAGAGGGGGTACCACGGATTTAAAAATGGTAAAAGTCAGAATACAACAGGGCAGTATCTTCTCCATCCACCACAGGGGTAGGATTGCTTCCCTTCCTCCCCGCACTAAGAGACAATGGACTCAGCGGCTGTAAATCGGTGCAGCTCCCTCTAGGTCAGTGGAGCGGTGCCAATTTACCCCCAGCTAAGGATCTGTCTGGACATCTAGAGTCAAGTTTAAAAGAGCCACGAGGGATGCAACAATACCACAGCCTGAAGTGTCTGTAAACAAAGAGCCTAATCCCAAGATGGGCTGAGCATCTGCAACTCGAGTGCTGAATGCCATTCCGGATTTGGCCCCAAGAAAAGGCTGCATCCATACGGGTGGCTGGGGCTGAGAATTTAGCCTGGCACGAGCTACAAGCAAATGTTCTCAACAGTAAAGTGCCAAGGAGACTCTTCCTCTTCAAACTGGGCCTGGCCCAAAGCTGGCTGAAGCCAGTGGCACGGCTCCTGTTGACTTCAGTGGACCTGGAAATTAAAAACATCCTGCAGAGATGAAGGGGCTTGGCTGCCGTACCAGACGGGGACATTGCCCGGAAGCTCAGCATGGTTCTATCGGATGATTGTTTGTCCAAGTCCCTTTTCCTGACTGGCCCTTTGAACAGCAATGTAAGCAGCAGCCATGGTTAGTCGCACAAGTCACATACACAGTGCGCCAAGGGAGCAGGGTTTCTAAAGTGCAGAAAAACCTTCTTTCGTTTCGCCGTCAACAACAAGATCAGCTCAGCACACGCCGGCAGTGCTGCTAGGGGAGCTGCTGAAAGGGATTTGCTAAACCAGGTTCTTTTGTTCTCTGCTCTGGGGGTTCTCCTTCCATTTGCACTGTCATTAATCATGGAGCAGAGACATCTCGGGATACTGCCTCACACAGCAAACCTTCTCTTAGCCCAGACGGGGAATTCCAGCAATCGGCAGCCTGTGCCTTGTAAGGGCATCACCCCAGCCCTCTAGTCTCACCTGATACCCCCCCAAAGGTGCCCTGCAAGCTACAACTGGGGTTAGCTGGACTGGACAGCACCAAGGCAGGAATGGGGATGGGTAGCCCAGGGCTGTGTAATTACGTTCTGTTCAGTTGCACTCTGCTGGTTGAGGTTGGTTTGGGTGGCACTGGGGTGTCTGAGGTCACGCTGGCTGCCCAGCGACCTTGGCGAGGTTACATTGGGTTGGATTCCAGAGTGTCACATACACTTGTGATGGGTAGGAGAAGGTCCGTTTGGGTTGGGTTTGGGACTGGAAGGCTGCGGATTAGGTTCACACTGGGTTGAATTTGGCTAGGTTCAAGAGCACTGTCGTGGGAAGGTAAGTATGGAGCTGAGTCAAAATACACTGGTGGGGCTGGGTCGGTTCTGGTTTGGATGGAGAGGAATGAGCAGCGAATTGGGTTACACAGCCAGTACCAGCCCTGTGTATGGTAGGCCAGTTTTTTGCCCTCCTATGCCCCTCCCCCACGCCCACCCAAATAATTCTGACATCATAACTTGGGATTTCTCCAAGGGACGATCTGTTTCTAGTATCAAGCATGTGTCACTGTTTGGCTTTGGAGTTTGCTGTCTAATAGGGATGCTTTCCCCAGTGTGCCCTTGTGCATTTCCCCTGGTCCCCCTCACGGGAGACAGGAGATTTTTTTCTCCAAATGTAGAGAGGCTGTGGCTCCAAGACACAAAGGACATTCAGAGGGGTTAACCCTCTGTAGAATCCGGGCTCCCTTGGGGCACCAGGAATTCTATTAATAATAAAGAAATAATAATAAATAATAATAATAATATCTGGCACTTATATCATGCTTTTCATGTTCCCGGGGCACTGCAAACATTAAATAATCTTCCAAACAGCCCACGTAGGGAGATAAGAGCTGGATTCTGCAGTTCTTCCTGGTTCAAGGATTTCAGGACTGAGCCTGCACGATTATTCCCATTTTACATCTGGGAAACTGAGGCAGAGAGATTAAATGATTTGCCCCTGGCTACAGAGCAAGTCACTGTCAGAGATGACAGTAGAATGGAGGAACTTCTGGCTAGTTCACCACTCAGAGAATTGATCCCATCTCTATACAATAGTCCAAGTGGCCTGGCCCTGGTAGATACAACATAAGATTGGGAACCAGGAGACTTGGGTTCTAAGCCTAGATCTGCCAGTAGCCTGCTGGGTGACCTCAGGCAAGTCATTTTACTGCTCTGTACCTCAGTTTCCCCATCTGTAAAATGAGGATCGTGAACATTCTCTCTCTGCACAGCACTTGAGCTCAGCTGATGAGAACGTCTACATAAAAGCGGGGTGTTATTACCTCAATATCTAGCATCCCGTTCAATGAAATAGCTTATTTATAGTTTAAGTGCTGGATGCACAATACTCATTACATCATGAATGGCTTATTAATAGGATAGATTCACTGCAATGTACATGGGGAGGGGGCAGAGGAAGGGAGATGGCAGTATTCAGAACCCCGCTGGCACAACATAATTAAAGGCAGTCCACTGCCACTAATTAACAATCCTTGACCTTTCAAGATAGTGAGGCACAAGGAATAAAAATTAAAAAAAAAAGTGATTTTTAAAATCCAGGCTAAGCTTCAGTAATCTGATGGTGTCCTTCATTAAAAACAGGGCTTTGGAAAGCGGGAAATAATACCAGATTTTTAAAATGATCAAATAATCAGTTGTAGAAAAATCCTGTGGGATTTCATAGAAAATTATATCCCCATGGAGCTCTGTGAAGGTGAATCAAACAGTCCTATGTAAGAGAGAGAAAGTTCCCTAGATATTCAGAGAGGTATTTAATAAACAGGACAGACAGACACTAAATTTAGTGAACCAAATCCTCAACTGCTGCTGTATGTTGACTTCCGCAGAGCTACGTCAATTTATACGAGTTGAGGATCTAGCCTTAAAAATATGTAAAGTAACATTAGAGAATCTTATTAAGCTTCTATAGTACTCAATTAGTGTCATCCCTATGAAGTTCCAGAGGACTTTAGTATGATGTGTTACCACTTATGGTAACTTCTATAAATGGAATCTGGTACAATGCACTTAAAGTGCATTATACCAGATTCAAAACAGTTTCCCTTAAGTGAAGTAGGTCTGACACTTCCATAAGGGGTGATACCTTCTGTATTATTTCCACCAATAGCTTGAATCAAGGGTGGGGACATACCATATGTTCCTCTGTTCCATGCTACAGAATTTCCCTCCCTATGTTCTACTCCATATAGGTCCCACTGACTCATTCCATCTGTGTGATGCTTGGCAAGTCACTGTGTTATTATTACTTATCATGCCTTAGGGGCTGATAGCGTGCTTGGAGCTGCACCCAACACAAAATGCAGCCCTGACCACCTCCAAGCCAGAAGGTGAAATGGAGAAGGCGGGAAACCCAATGAAGGATGGATTTTGAGTTGCTTGTGGCGTCAGTTACTCCTTGCGACATTGCAGAAGCTACAAGTCTACAGAATATGGTGGGGGCGGGGGCAAGGAAGGACATTCCAAGCCCAGTGGGACAGCATAGAATAGACACAGAGAGAGGAGACAGATGGTACAGCCAGGCTGACTCAGCAGGTTAAAAACCTTGAGTTCTGCACAACTCACCTCAGCCTATTTCTGATTTAACCTCACACACCCCCTTCTTGTCTACGAAGTGGAAATTGTAGGATATCAGGGTTGGAAGGGACCTCAGGAGGTATCTAGTGCAACCCCCTGCTTAAAGCAGGACCAATCCCCACACAGATTTTTACCCTAGCTCCCTAAATGGTCCCCTAAAGGATTGAACTCACAACCCTGGATTTAGCAGGCCAATACTCAAACCACTGAGCTATCTCTCCCCATAACCATGACCTTCCTCTCTGGGGAAGTGGCAAAGCTTGATTTATTAACGTTTGTATCTGCAAATATAAGTCACTCTAAAGAAAAGCATAGTCCTGTCTCGAGGGATACGTGGGGGAAATCACTGGCTCCACAACGGAAGCAGAAGAACTGCTGAGAATTTAAATTAGCCATTGGTCACAGGACTGTGGAGATGCCAAGAAGAGCAAGCCAAGGGGTGGGTGGGGCCATAATATTTTACAGCCAAGTTGTAAACTGCTGCAAATGTGCTTTCCAGAGGAGATGTTGACCTCACATTAACTACAGCAGCATGGGCATGGGGCTGGAACTGCTGTGCCACCACCAACTTTGAGATACCAGGATGCTTTTATCTGCCACTTAAGTCATTTTAAGCCAGTTGAGTGCAAATGACACCCTGAGGAGAGGAGCAATGCACTTGGTTCCAGAGCAGAGGGGGGCTGGTATATATCCCTGACTATGGAGTCTAACTAGGTGGTAAGGGGAGGACAAGGTGCAGCTGGGAGAGAGAGATTGGTGGGGGAGTCTATCCAAAAGAGCCTTTTGTCTGGAACCCCAGGGAGAGATAGGGGTGAGGGGGGGGTTCCAGAATATTTAATAAGTCTGTGGCTCGTGCAGGGTCTGCTCTGAAGCCACTATCCCTCCATTCAAACAAATGAGAAGAAAAATATATCACCACACCATCACAATCTCTCCTTCCTCCCAATTCCATTAGAGATGTGACATGCCAGCACATCTGGCCTCACAGCCCTCGCCATCCACACACGGATCCTGTATCTACAATGGGCTGAAGCCAACCCCCAGGATTCCAAAACACACCTAAACTTGGGGTTGACATTCAAAACCCAAATGTGAATTCTACAGCACTTCCATGCACCGTTCGTGGGCGGTGAGTTACAGCAACATACTCACAGCCAACGAGTCTCACACAGGACAGACTGAAACGTCCAACAGCTTTCCCCTGTTACCTATTGTCTTCTCTGCAGGGTCACCCTGGGATACTGCCAGAGCAAAGCTGGCATGCAACTGGGTTATGTACAGTGAAGTTCATGGTCTGTCGCATGGTAGACATACCTCTGCACTGATGTCAGTCACTCAGAACAGCAGCTGCCAGATATCTGATATGCCCCCAAAGACACAGTGAAGTCCATGCTACTCTGAGCTTCCAGGAATCGGTTCCTGCTGCTTTTTACATAAACAGAATCCATGTGAGGGTTTTTTTTTAAATCCAGACTAGAGACACTTTTGTTAGACACCACAGATAATCAGTTCTGGTTGTTCTATTCTAGGGCTGGAGCACTTCACAGAGAAGTGTGACAATTAACAGCACTTGGCTTTCATCAGATGCTTTACACTCATGGATCTGAAAGCAGTTTACAGAGGGAAGCCAGTATCCTCACTGTCTCCATTTTACAGATGGAGAAAGTGAGGCACACATAGGAGAAGTGACTTGCCCAAGGTCACATGACAGAACAGAGGACAGAACCCAGCTCTATTGACTCCCAGTCCACAGCGCTAGCCCCTGGCCACATATCCTCTCCAACAAATGCCTTTCATGCTGCAAGTGCTCCCCAAACCACAGCCAGCTTTTGCAAACCCAGGCGTCGGAACATCAGCCTCCCTGACTTTCAGAGATGCCGACTGCGCTCAGTTCCCACTGACATCAATGGGGCCCAAAGGTGCTCAGTGCCCTGCAGGATCAAACACAAGGTGCACCCATCACGCTAGCAGGCATTGCTGCAAACCCTGGAGCTACAGCATCCAACCAAGATGCTGAAAAAGACAGATCAGTTTCACCTGGCTTTGAAAGCATCTTTATTTGCTCTGAGCTCCAGAAGCCTTTGGTATAAGGGAGTTTTGCTCGTTAGCGTTAACTTGTTATTAGCGTCTCAGCTTCAGCGTTTAGAAGAGAAACACACTTTCTATTAAGCCGCCCGCGTGGGGGAGGAAAGAGGTTATTGGGGACTGTGTAACAGCCACACCAGCTGTGCAGACAAAGAGCTGAATTATATGGTACATTACATACCGTACAGTAAGGGTACACACACTTGATACATGGCTCATAACTTGGCTTTCTCCATAATAACCCCCTTTGACTTTGTGTTGTGAGAACATTTGCTGTATTGCTCCCAACGTTAAACAGGTTTTTCATTCGCTAGGCTTTGCAAATTGTCTGATCTGCAATACGAAGTCTGCATGGGAGACCTGTTGTCATCACTGGGCCAACTGATTTACCCCACGGGTGGGCAACTGTGGGAAAGTGGATAAAAGTGGATAAAGGGTCACAAGAAGAAGAAACGTGGACGGGAAAAAGGGAGACAGACAGACTGACTTAGTCCAAAAATAAGAACTCCGGATAGAAGCCAAGGATTGTGTTAAGGTCATGTCTGGAGAACACAATCAGTGAACCAAAATTGGTGTGTTGGGAATTAGCCCTAATGAGTGGGCAAAATAACGAGAGGATGTTATTCTGCCCCCCGCTCCCTTTCCGAGTTCTTAAAGAAAAACCAGCTGGTGGGGTGGAACTAGCAGATGTCTGCCAACAACCACCGCAGCAAGCTTTACAATCTTGGCTACACCCCACCACCTCCCGGCCCCCAGGATCCATTGTGACATTGTTGGGCCATCTGCCTCCTGAGCCTGAGATGTGTCCTGACCAGCTTCCACCACCACCTCCAGCTAAATCCCAAACACCATCTGGGATGTGAGAGACTCTGTTGTCCCCCCACCCCTAATGTGTCCTTTTTCTTCCCTATCACAAGCGCCAACTTTCTAATGTGCCGGAGAGGGGAGGGATACTCGCCCCCCAGCTCTGCCCAGGGTCCCGCCCCCCAGCACACCTCACCCTCGCTCCCAAAGCCTCCTGCACACCACGAAACAGCTGATCCCAGTGGGCTGGAGGTACAGCGAGGTACTGATCAGCTGGGCCTGCCACCGGACGGCAAACACTGGGGGCTGGAGGGAGGAGCCGATAGGGGGACTGCTGGTTCCTGATCCCTGCACAGAATGGGCCAAGCCAAACTCAGTGTCTTAGGAGGTACAAACAGATCCCTGGCCACACTGGAATCAGGACTGTACTAGCAATGGTCTAAGAGTCCTATTCTGAAAGGAGCAAGACTCTGCGTCCTAAATATGGGTATAGATTGCAAGGTTCAAGCAAGACTAGTGGACACAGGGATTTTTCCTTTCCCCTTGAGAATCACAGTAGCCAGGATGTTTTTCCACAGAGACTTTCAGCCCCAAATGACTTATTTTAGATTAAAAAAGAAACCACAAGAAGAAGGAGCCACAGTTAAGTTTCTGTGAGAGAGAGCACAACATATGCATCTCCTCGGTGGCAGGCTCCGACAGTCCCAGGAACAACATGGCTGCTGGACTCTGCACACAGGCTGAGCTCTTGGAAACATAAAGATACAGTACAGAAAAAAAGGCTCAACAGTTTCACCTATGCCACAGTGGCCAGATTACAGCATACAGCAGCTGTGGAGCCAGTCAGCACTTTCCACACACAAAAAGGTTCAAGACCCTTTTCAAAAACGCTAAAACCAGATGTGACAAAGTTCCTCCTCTACCTTGGTGGGTCCTGTGCTTATTGGCGGATTTGCTCACCTCAGTGATCTTCCCCACAGTGTGGGTCAACTCCTCCTGTGTCTGATCAGGAGTTGGAGGTTTGGGAGGAACCCGGGCCCGCCCTCTACTCCGGGTTCCAGCCCAGGGCCCTGTGAATTGCAGCTGTCTATAGTGCCTCCTGTACCAGCTGCATGACAGCTACAACTCTCTGAGCTACTTCCCCATGGCCTCCTCCAAACACCTTCTTTATCCTCACCACAGGACCTTCCTCCTGGTGTCTGACAACGCTTGTACTCCTTAGTCCTCCAGCAGCACACCCTCTCACTCAGTTCCTCGCGCCTCTTGCTCCCAGCTCCTCACATGCACACCACCAGGGGCGGCTCCAGGCCCCAGCATGCCAAGCACGTGCTTGGGGTGGCATGCCGCGGGGGGGCGCTCTGCCGGTCGCCGGGAGGGTGGCAGGCGGCTCCGGTGGACCTCTCGCAGGCATCCCTGCGGAGGGTCCGCTGGTTCCGCGGCTTCGGTGGACCCTCCGCAGGCATGCCTGCGGGAGGTCCACCGGAGCCGCGGGACCAGCGGACCCTCCGCAGGCACGTCTGCGGGAGGTCCACTGGAGCCGCAGGACCGGCGACCGGCAGAGCGCCCCCCGCGGCGTGCCGCCATGCTTGGGGAGGCAAAATGGCTAGAGCCGCCCCAGCACACCATAAACTGAAGTGAGCTCCTTTTTAAACCCAAGTGCCCTGATTAACTTGTCTTAATTGATTCTGGCAGCTTCTTGATTGGCTGCAGATGTTCTAATCAGCCTGTCTGCCTTAATTGTTTCCAGAATCTTCCTGATTGTTCTGGAACCTTCCCTGTTACCTTACCCAGGGAAAGGGGACCTACTTAACCTGGGGCTAATATATCTGCCTTCAATCACTCTCCTGTAGCCATCTGGCCTGACCCTGTCACACAGAACACCATCCATATTCTCCGTTTTCCATTTTCAAAAAAATGAAACATGACATTTTTAATCTAGAGCATTTTCAAAAATGACTTACTATTTTTGTTTACCCTCTTCTCCCTCTCCCCCCCGGCAAAAACCACACACACTCCACACAATCTGGTTTTCAGTAAGAAAATGCTTTTTAGAAACTGGCATCCTGGACTTTTTCCCCAAAGGACTGCAGTTGGGGCCAGCTGGAACCCTGCAAAATGGCAACAGCTTTGACATTTCAAATGCTTTTGTGAAACAGTTTTGCTGCTTTGCAGCCAGCTCCGCACAGTTAATGCAAATCAAAAATCCCTGTCCCCACTGGTCCAGCAACCCACATTAGAATCACAAGCAACAGGTCTAAGTAGGGCTGTACCTAGCACAGTTCTATTCTCAACAGCCTTGTCTCCACCGCCAGAGCCTGTACTTAGCCCTGTCCACACTCACATTCAAGCCATCGTCTACCCACCACACCGGTTATCAACAGAATCTGCTAGTGGAGACACATCGAATGTGGACAGGATCTAAAACATTGCCACCTTATGCCCTGTTCTCACCCCAGGAGTAGGAAGGAATGTTTAAACATGGATGGGGTCCAACTCTGTTGCAAGGTGGATTTGAGTTTCCCCCGAGCTCTGCCTACAGCAGAGAATTTCTCCGTGGGAGCTGTACAGCAGTATGGTTCAACTAGCTGCCACAGTGCAGCGATCACACTAGCCATCCTCTTACGGGCGTTCACAGTACACCACATCCACGCGCAGCATGGAGAGTCCCTACCCCATAGCTGCCAGCACAGCTTGCAAGCCACTGCCCTGTCCCATTTTCCCCCAGAGACAGACAAGCACTTCTATGTAAAACATTTTAAGAATCAAAATCTCTCCTCTCTGCTTGCTGTAGCATGGCATGGACACAGTAGGAGGACCCATTGCACCAAAGCAGCTGAAATGCCAGTGCTTTCTGTCCACATTGGCACTGCCCAATGGCACGGTGACCCAGAGCAGGCAGTCTCCCCGGGAAGTCTCGCTCACAGCAAATGCCATTGCAATGGTGCCAAACACTCATGCACAGCTGGGAGCACTTGCAGGCACGAGGTGTGTTACAAGGGTCACAGGGCTAAAAGTCTCTCGCCTGGTGGGGTCAGGAAAGTAAAAGGATGCTAGCTACACGAGAAGATGATGTTTCAGTCTGGTTACCTCCCTGGATTCACCCATGGTTCCTGAACTTGGTTACCACATAGTTTTTTCTATTCACAGAGGGAATAGAAAGTTCATCGCAACCTGGGGCCACAGCCATGCTCCACACTGGGTGCTCTGCCTACACAACCGAAATAACCACCAAAGGCTCGGTGTGGTTCCTCAAACAATTGCTACAGTAGATCTTGTGCAAGACACCGGCTCAGATCAATGCAGTCCACTTTGCAGGTCCAGGCCAATTGTGATACACCAGCCAGAACAAACGCAACCAAATGTGTCCTTCCCAATAGCTCTCTGGTAGCTACATGCTCCAGGCATCACCAAAGAGCTTGTTTGCTCTTTGGAATGTGCACTGTGCTTTCAAATTTAGAGAAACTGATGCATCAGCACATCCCCCAACCGGTGGAGAAGATCCTCTAATTGTACGTCCCAGCTGTATTGTCTGGGTTTATAAAAGGAGCAGGACTCTTCCTATACATATGGTGCTTCTTTGATATTCACAAAGTGTTCGCCAAGCCCAAACCACAGCCCTGATTAAGGACCATCTGATGCTATTGGATGCCTGCACAAAGACACCTGAACGAGAACACAACTGTTCAGACATGAGACCTCTGAACAGGACTACAAGCCTAACTTGCTCCTGGTGGAGAGGTTAACGTACAGACAAGGGTCACAGGACATCTTGGGTCTAAGTATCAGAGGGGTAGCCGTGTTAGTCTGTATCCACAAAAACAGCGAGGAGTCTGGTGGCACCTTAAAGACTAACAGATTGATTTGGGCATACGCTTTCATGGATAAAAAACCCCACTTCTTCAGACACATGGAAAGAAAATTGCAGATACAGGCATAAATATATATTGGCACATGAAGAGAAGGGAGTTACCTTAGAAGTGGAGAACCAGTGTTTAAGGCCAATACAGTCAGGGTGGACATGGTCCACTCCCAATAATAGATGAGGCAGAATCAATACCAAGTTTTGCTCCAGCACAGCCTTCCGGCTCATTGCTGGGCAAATTACCTAAACGCTGCGCCTCCATTTCCCTGTTTGTAAAATGAGGATAATGAAACCTCTTTGGCACACTCGGTGCTGTGAGCGGTGATCTATGATGTTCTTAAAGTTCTGTGAGATTCTCAGACAGGTGGTGCCAGAGACAGGCCAAAGACTGGAGAATGCTGCAAATAATCAGACTGTAGGCACTCAGCGTTGATCACACAGGGAACAATCCGTAAGCATAAGTACTGATGGGGAACAGGTGAATGTCTAGTGGCCTCACAGGACTCAACCAGCTTGGTTAGCAGAAGTTCATGTAAGTCACACAAAAATTAGTTTCCATTCCCCCCTCCACTGTCTACTCCACATGGCAGAAAATAGTCCTCTAGTGCTTCCCTCTAAGGGAATTATTCCTTTAGCTCAAGTGACAGAGTGTGCTTCAGTGTGATGAAGGTCTAAGGTTCAAATCCTGTTGATGACAACCAGGACTGGAGTTATTTCATTCATATTCAGGTGCTCAAATCCCTTGAGTTTCTCATTCAAAACACGGATTGCAGCCAAGTTGGCCAAGGCTTGCTCAAAACTTGAGTCTGGGTTCATCCCAAACCTATTGATGAAACCATGATGTGTCAAGAGTTTGCAAGAGGCTGAAATCCAGGGGAATTGTGGGTGGATTGAGGTATCATAACAAGTGTCTTATATAGGCACAACTCGGCTGAGCAGCACAGGCCTCTGCTCTAGAGAAGGCATAAGACGGGAATAGCAGGTGTGTGAATTACCGCGTGGGAATGAGGTGCAACGGAGGGCTCTCTAAGGGAGCCAGCTCAGACGCTGCCTGCACCATGCTTGAATCAAAGACAGCGCCATCAGCTCCTCACTTTCAAGAGCACTAAAGTAACTTGTTAGGAAATGAAGTTGGACTTTGCATCCCCCTCTTCCCGATCTTTGGACCCCACCAGTCCCACATAGTGCTACTGAGTTAATGCAAAACATGTTGTTATATTCCTGCTGCCTATGAGTCAATGACTCGCTCTCGGCTGGGGGTGGTATGAATGAATATTATGAAACTGACGCACCATATGGCAGTCACTTGTTCCAGCAGTGGTCAAAGTGGCTGATTTTCCATCGTCGCTGATGTTATTCAGAAGAGATGGTCTCTTTTTCAGCTCTGCTAGCGTGGCAGGCAGCAGTTTCTGCTGGTGATCAAAAACCATGGTGATGATGGGCACAGTAGAAACAGACTGTAGCAATACAGTAGATGGTACGACAGGATAGGTCCAACCCTGACAGCCTGTGACCATCTCACTGCAGCCTTAATTGTCATTAATATTAACATATCAACTCTGACTTCACCTGGGCTGTACAAGGCCCACAGGGATCACAGCATCCTAGAAGTGAGATATGAGAACTTGGGAAAGTCACTTAGGACCATGTTTTCAAAAGTAGGTGCTCACTTTGGATGCATGTCTCGAGACATGAAACCACAAACTGCTGCTGGAACTGAGGGTGTGCAATCAGGTTGGGCACCCAAAATGAGTGGGCACTTGAAAACGTGGCCTTAGCCTCCAGGCCTCAGTTTCCCCATTTACAAAATGGGAATAACGACCCTCTCGGACTTTTGGAGGGGAATGGATGAAAAAAACATTCTCTCACCCAAGCTGTTCTCCCAACAACCCTTCACTGTGCTTCGATAGCATTTTCCATCTCTCCACGTTACAAGTATTGACTTATTAAGCCTCACATCCTCCCTGCGTGGCAGTAATTATCTTTCTCTCCATTTGAGCCGGGTGGGGAGGTAGGGGTGGGAAACGGGGCAAGGTAAGTGACAAGGCACACAGGAAACGTGTGGCACGCAGACCCTCACAGGGACAGAAATAAAATCCACAACTTCTGAGGCTCAGTCCTGAACTTTAACCAAAGACCAAAGACCATTCTGCCTCCTCCAGAAGAGGAGTTGACCTCACTGCCAATGCAATAAGAGAAAGACTTTTGGGCCAGAACCTGAGATGGTGCACTCAGTGACACCACACTGATTGCTGGTGCAGCCCTATAGCCACAACTGAAACAAGCCATTTCCTTCTGTTTTAGCCCTCTCGGGGTATATCTGCATTGTTGCAGCTACGCAGCTGTAGCGTGGACACTTCCCACAGTGACGGAAGGGGGTTTTCCATTGCTGTAGTCAATCAACCTCCTTGAGAGGTGGCAGGGCCACCTCTAGCCATTTGGGTGCCCTATGCAGCCCCCCAAGGCCTCCCCTCCCTGGGCCTGAGAGGCAGCAGCTGTGAGGCCCCAAACTGGGGCCCCACAGGCCCAGTGTGGCCCAGGGGATTGGCGGGGGGCCGGGAGCAGTCCACTCCACTTCCCTCACCCCAGTCCCAGCCGTGTCGCTCAGGGGAGGCAGCTTGGGGGAAGGGATCCCCCTCCACCCCTCACCGGCAGCAGCGGGAAGTGGAGCAGCCTGGCCCCAGCCCACTTCACTCAGCCACCTCCCAGCTGCAGCGCTCCGCTTCCCGCTGCCAGTAAGAGTGGGGGGCGGTCCTTTCCCCAACCCGAGCGACATGGCTGAGGCCGGGGCAAGGGAAGTGGAGCGGGCTGGGGCGTCGTCGCTCCTCTTCCCATCACCGGTTGGGGGTGGTGGGGCGCGTGATCCTTTCCCAGCACTCACCTGTGGCAGGAAGCAGAGTGCCGTGGCCGGGAGCTGGCGGAGTAGAGCGGGCTGAGGCCGCGTTGCTCCACTTCCCGCCACTACCAGTGAGTGTGGGGAAGAGGTGGAATGGGGGCAGGCCGGTGGCGGAGCAGGGGGAAGGGTAAGAGGTGGAGCGGAGGGAGTTGTCCAGGGCTCCACACCCACCTAGGGACAGCCCTGCTCCTTGCAGTGAGCACAGGGGGGCTGGCCAAGGGATAGGGCTGGACGCCGGGGTTGGTGCTGCCACCTATGCAGCATGTAGCTGCCTAGGGCACCATGAAATTTGAGGCAATTTGGTGCCCCAAATTTCACAGTGCCCTATGCAGCTGCGTATGCCCAAGGACAGCCCTGTGGAGGCGGTAGCAAGACTGAGGGAAGAATTCTTCTGTCAACCTAGCTGCTGCTACAGCGCAAGTTAGCACAACCTAACTACAGTGCACAGGGCGACGTAATAACGAGCTCAACCTAAGCTTTAGGTGTAGATCAGGCCTGAGCCTGATCTACACCTGTCTCCAGTGATGAGGCATACGCTGCTTCGCTTGGGAGGTCGTGCCACAGCCAAGCAGATTTCACTAGCCGAGAGGCACCGAGAACACAGCAGTTTGGTGCGGTTCCTATGGTGCTGTTGTGGTAACACAGTTAGGAAAAACAGCTCTGCCATTTCCTTTGCTGTCTTTGGACTCTCACTGCTTTCCTCAGCTCGCTGTGTGGCCTGTCACTTGGGGGGAGGGAAGAGGAATTGGAGACACATTCCACGGGCTGGTGAAGGGAACGAGGGGGTCAGAGCTACGCCATTCTCTGCAGCAGAGGTTCCAACTGCTCCGGTTTGTCAGACTAACGACGCATTACACTGCTGTAAAAGACCCACAGCCCGGCCACAGCTGAAGCCCACAAGAGGGGGTGGGCCTCAGAGCCTAGGCTCCTGCTTGACCCTGAATGTCTACACTGCAATTTTTAGCCCCACAGCCCTTGTCCCATGAGTCCAAACCAATTAACCAGGCTTTGAGACTTGGTGCCATGGGATTATTTTACTGGAGTGCAGACGCACCCAAAGACTTCAGTTCTACCACCCAGTGCCTGGGAACCCCTATTACGTATTATCTAACGCATCACAGGGTGATACTTCCCCAAAACCCAGTCCCGCAGCACTGGCATCAACCTACGCCACACTGCAGGTGACAGCTCACGCAACGGGAGACAGTGCTGGTGCACCAAGGGCTGGCACCAGGATTCAAAGGAGAAAGAGCCTAGGGCAGAAAGCCCCAGTAATACTGGGAACTGCTACCCTGGAAGAGAAAGTCCTGGCAGCCATTGCTAGGGTGAGAATGCCCATTGCGAGTGAAGTCTTGGGCTGCAGGCTGGTTTGCGTTCGACTGGCTTCCCGAATCTGTGCTGCTTGCTGGCCATGCGCAGCCAGGATCTACAGCTGGCTGTAAAAGGCCATGAGACCAGGCTGCTGAATACAGAGCAGCCGAACAGCCATGCCCACTGCCTCAAGCATTTGCAACCTGCATCCCGTCCAGCAGCGCAGAGGGGACAGATGTGTGAGGAGCCACCGGGGAGGACAGAGTCTAACAGAGGAGGGTAAGCACAGCATCTTGGTATCATAGCAGAAGGAAGTGGACTGGTGAACACTGCCAGGAGTGACTCAGCACTAGTCATGCCTGGTGTCTCAACACTTCAAGATCATCGGAGCCAGGAGAGGCAGGACAGTAACTTCTGCCCACACATCAGCAGGACGATAATGTCCACCTGATCCTTACTGACATCTCTGCTCAGCACTGCAGAAAAGAGTGAGGAGAAACTGCCAAGGTCACTAGGGGACAATTCCCTGCCAGCCCCGATTGTGGTAAAAGCTTAGTCCTGTGCATGAACAAAGGGGGAAAAAAATCACCCAGAGTTAAATATCTAATCCTTGCTAGAGCCCAAGAGACAGTAAAAAGATTAAAAAGACACCAGTAATCCCTTGCATTTCTAAGGCAACTTTCATCCAGAAGGATCCCACAGCACTTTACAGATTTATGGGCCTGGATCGCTTCCAGACAACAGGGACATGCAACAGCTGAGAAATTGGTTTCCAGTGCTGTTCCAGGCTGGAATTTAAGTGGTGACATCTGGGGAATTGTGCAAAAGAATTTCCTTGTGTGTCCTGCAGTGCATTGCAATTTTCCCACCAGTCCTTGCTTGGAGGGAGAGCTCGCTGAGAATTCTGGAGCAGGTGCTTTAGGAGGGGCAGAATGCATTAGCCCAGCAGTAACCATAGGGCATGCTGTGTCTGGTAAGAGCTAAATGCTTTCTCCAGAACTGAAGAGCCGAGATGGCAGGTGGCACCACTGCCTTGGCTAATGGTGCCATCTCAGAGGGATGGGTCATAGGATGGGAGAGGGAAGCTTGGCAAGCAAGCATGGAAGCCTGGGCCTTTAAAATCTGATAGATGAAAGGGCACTGCCAACTGGGGGCTGGAGGGGGTCGGTCCCACATGGTATTTTATACAGTGGAGTCAGTGGAGACTTTTTGAAGACCCTCAATCTCTGTGACCCCAGGGCTTCTGATACCTGTAATTAAAACTTTTGGTCTGGTTTTTCAGAGGTGCTGAGCATTTGCAGCTCCCAGACTCCAGTGGGGCCAGGGGCGCTCTGCTCCCAGTTATAGGGATGGCTCCAGTCTAGAATTAAGCGTCCCCTTATAAGCTCCTGGGAAAATAAGTTTGCAGCTAAGCTGCAGAGTTCAGATCCCAATCTGGATCCAGTGCCCAGGCCCAGGTGGGGAGGGAATAGCCCAAAATCAAACAAGACCTCAGCCCCTCCAACAGCCACTCCTGGGGGCAGGATACCTGCATGACCGGCTGATGCTCGTGGAGGACTCCGAGCTTTAGGGCATCCCGAGGCAGGTGCAGAGCTGAGGATTTAGAAATGCCGCGAGAGCTTCTGCAAATTAACAAGCAGCTTCAACCAGTCCGTTTCCACCCACTGGTGCAGTTTCTCGGAGGAACCAAGCAGGCCCGTGGAGAGATGTAGCTGGAATCCTGCCCCAGTCGGGTTGGCTCCAACGGCAGACCCTTTCCTGTCACTGCGCCATAACCAAGAAAGCAGGGGAAGAGGGTGCCTTGCCAAGCAGGGCACTTGCTGCCTGCATTAGCTCCTCCGTCCTCAGCAAATGACCAGGGTCAGGGGCCAGAATCTAGGGTCACAAGGACGCCACCAGGCCCTTCTCAGCAGGTTTCATCCAAAGAGCTCAGACAAGGATTCTTTATGGACAAAAACATCCCTGGGAAGTGGGGAAACATCACCTCATACCACCTAGTGCCTAGACAGAAAGGTGCCGACACAGAGAGGCAAAACAACTAGCTCAGGCCACCAAACAAAATCAGCCGCACAGCCAGGACCAGAACCTGACTGCAGAGGTCCTTCATCCGGCTCCCCTGGGCCAATCCCCCAATATTACCTCCCTTAGGAGATTATCCCTATGGGCTAACACGTTCCAGGGCATTTTCCCTAAAAGCTCGTTCCAAGCCGAGCAGCCCCGCACGCTGCAGGGAAGGCAGGCAGCCCGGGGTCCCAGCCACCCCAAAAGCGTCTACACGAGCCAGAGCGGCCCCACGATCTGCGCCGCGATTTCGGGTTCTCCCCCAGACGCCGGAGTTTTCCCCGTGAACTTCGCAACGCGGCGGCCCCTGCAAGGCGAGCGCGCAGCGAAGCCAGCAACCTGTGGGGGGCTCCCGGCGGGTTCCTCAGCCCTGGCTGGGGGGCAGGTGTGAGCCAGGGCTGATGCCCAGCCAGAGCGCGGCTCCCACCGCAGCTTTCCGCCCAGCCGGGCGGCAGACGGGGCCAGCGCACGCAGCAGCAATTTGGCTGGGGACGGAGCCAGACGATCAAGCT
The DNA here is from genome assembly GCF_025201925.1 of Gopherus flavomarginatus. Lineage (NCBI taxonomy): Eukaryota > Metazoa > Chordata > Testudines > Testudinidae > Gopherus > Gopherus flavomarginatus. Next base: position 212,470,847 of record NC_066620.1, on the reverse strand, counting down.
GGGGGGCAGGGAATCCCCCAGCCAAACCGAGCTGCCTTGTCCCCAGCTGAGCCTCGCCCCCCGGGACCGTCTGTGCGCCCACGCCAGGGGCCCGATCCCCTCTCCCCCAGCCCGGACCGGGCAACCTGCGGGGCCGGAACGCGGCGCTTGGAGGAGCCCGGGGCGCAGCGGGGGCGCACGGGGCACCTCTGCTCCCACCCCGCCCCTGGGCTCCAGCCTCGCCAGGGCCGGGGCGGGGGGATGCGCCCCGGATCAGGGCCAGCAGCCGCCCGGCTCTCTCACCGTACATGGCTCCGGCTCCCCGGGCTCCAGCAGCGGCCGCCGCCGGCTCTGCCTTTCATTCGCGGGCGCGCCGGCGAGTGGGCAGGAGAGGGGCGGAGGAAGCATGAATGGAGCCGCGCGAGGCTCATTGAGCGGCGGGGAGAGCAGCCCCCGCCCCCGGGAGGAGCTGTCAATCCGGATCCGCCCCGCCCGGGGCTGCTGGCACACGGAGCATCCCACCCGCACACAAAGGGAGAGGGGCCCGGGCCGGATCCCTTCCGCCCTGCGGCTGGGCTCACACCCCCCATCACACCGGAGCATCGGGCCCTGGGCACACACCCGGCTCTCCCAGCTTTGCCCAGCCCCGGGCTGCACCTGCCTGGGATCAAATACAGCCCGCGTCCTGCAGTACTGCCTAGGTGCGCGCAGCCGGCAAGGAAGATCTCTTAACGCACCAGGAGATCTGGGTTCAAATTCCAGCTCTGCCACAGTCCCTGCGTGACCTTGAGCAAATCACTATTCTGCTGCCTGATGGGTTCTGTCCCACAATCCAGCCCTTCCTGAAGCTGGCCTGAGGTGTCTACAGGCCTCAGTTCCCTATCTCTGGCACAATAATCCTGCCTACTCTGCCCCTGCTGAGAGGATCAATTCAACTGATGTTTGTGAAGAGTTTTTCCATGGTGGTCCCTACAAGCAGAGGGATGGAGACTGCAGGTCCCAGTCGGCAATGCACCCTCTTGGTGCAAGCACCCACTGGGACTGAAACCTGCACCAGCCCTGGCCCTGTATTTAAATGATGGTGCCCATGGGCCACATTGTAGAGCTCCATGCATTGTGCGGCCCTCAACCACTTCTCACATCCTGATTTGTGTTTACTCTGCTACAAACAAGACACCACTCCCATCTCTCACTTCTATGCCCAACCATAAACCAGCAACACCTAGGAGACCCAAAGCCCGGGGGGCTTTAACAGGAGAAAGTGTTATTTGTCCAGCAGGCAGTGACAGCCTCTGAGTGCTTAGCAACTGATTCCCAGGTTTGCCAGACACACCCCATGTTCTGTTCTGGAAAGAGACAGATAGATGGGATTCCCCTTTTCCATGTGAGATGGCTCTATCCCGCAGCACAGGTGTAGCCTTTCCCCAGAACAGCTGAGCAGACCTTCACCTACTGAGGATCCCCTTCACCTGATCACTGCTATTCCCCACATCCTGGGCACCATCTGCTACACAAGCGGTATGTGTTATCATAGAATCATAGAACTGGAAGGGACCTTGAGAGGTCATCTAGTCCAGTCCCCTGCACTCATAGCAGGACTAAATATTATCTAGACCATCCCTGACAGGTGTTTGTCCAACCTGCTCCTAAAAATCCCCAGTGATGGAGATTCCACAACCTCCCTAGGCAATTTATTCCAGAGCTTAACCACCCTGGCAGTTAGAAAGTTTTTCCTAATGTCCAACCTAAACCGCTCTTGCTGCAATTTAAAACCATTCCTTGTCCTATCCTTGGATTAAGAAGAACAATTTTTCTCCCTCCTCCTTCTAACAACCTTTTATGTACTTGAAAATTGTTATCATGTCCCCTCTCGGTCTTCTCCTCTCCAGACTAAACAAACCCAGTTTTTTCAATCTTCCCTCACAGATCATGTTTTCCAGACCTTTAATCCTTTTTGTTGCTCTTCTCTGGACTTTCTCCAATTTGTCCACATCTTTCCTGAAAATGTGACACCCAGAACTGGACACAATACTCCAGTTGAGGCCTAATCAGCACGGAGTAGAGCGGAAGAATTACTTCTTGTGTCGTGCTTACAACACTCCTGCTAATACATCCCAGAACGATGTTTGCTTTTTTTGCAACAGTGTTACACTATTGACTTATATTTAGCTTGTGATCCACTATGAACCCCAGATCCCTTTCTACAGTGCTCCTTCCCAGGCAGTCATTTCCCATTCTGTATGTGTGCAACTGATTGTTCCTTCCAGACAGCTGCAGCGGCACAGGAGCCAGCAAACAGAGCTGGAGTTTCCAGGGGGAGGTTGCGGGGGAGACCAGGACAGAGGAACTGACAAGCTAGTTAAGGGATACGGTGGTGGTCTGGTGCCTGTTGGGGGCTTCTGCTGTTGTGACTACCAGGCGTCAGGGGGGAAGGCCATGACTGATACAGAGGTAGCAGTGAAAGACACAATGAGGATGACTGGATGTGGAAGCTGCGGCATGTACATGATCCTGGAGGGGACGTCTGAGAAGATCTCTGTCTGCATGAAGTGCCGCCTGATAGAGCTGATGGAAGAGAAGATCCGAGGACTGGAGATGCAGGTGCAAACTCTGGTTGAGTTCAGAAGGGGGTTTGAGCAGATGATGGAGCACAGACACGAGGGGGCTGAAGGGATAAGCTCAGATGTGCAGATGGAAGCAGGACCAAAGAATTCAGAGGAGAGACTGCTGGGGGAGGAAAGTGGACGGTGGAAGCATGTGACTAAGAGAACCAGGCAGAGGAAAAGACGGGCCAGTGAAGGAGAAATAGAACTCAGGAACAGGTTTGCAGAAGAAGAAGGGGCACAGCAGGTGGCCGCTGAAGGAGAGAGGGCAATGAAAAAGAGAAGAGCTGATAGTCCTGCAAGAGGAGGGGAGGAGTCAATGGAGGCAACACCAAATATGACCCCCAGGAGGATTGCAAGGGGGAATAGGAATCGAGAGGACTTGCAGCCAGTGGGTGCGGGGGATAGACTGGAGAAGCGCACTGTCACCAGGAAAAGGCAGGTCTACGTGATTGGAGACTCCTTACTGAGAAGAATAGACAGGCCTGTAACTAGAGCTGATCGGGAGAACAGAAGGGTGTGCTGTATGCCGGGTGCTAAGATACAGGATGTGGACCTGAGGCTGAAAAGGATCCTAGCGGGAGCGGGGAAGAATCCGTTGATTGTCCTTCATGTGGGAACAAATGATACGGCTAGATACTCTCTGGAATGTATCAAGGGAGACTATGCCAGACTGGGGAAGACGCTTAAGGAAATCGAGGCTCAGGTGATCTTCAGTGGGATTCTGCCGGTTCCTAGAGAAGGGCGACAAAGGTGTGACAAGATTATGGTGATCAACAGATGGCTCAGGCAGTGATGCTATAAGGAGGGCTTTGGGATGTACGGCCATTGGGAAGCATTTACGGACAGAAGACTGTTCTCTCGGGATGGACTTCACCTGAGCAAGGAGGGAAATAGACTTCTAGGATGGAGGCTCGCCGACCTGATTAAGAGAGCTTTAAACTAGAAATTTGGGGGAGATGGTTGGGAGATGTTCGGGAGATCTCCACGCCGGAATTTAACCTTGAGAGGGAAGTAAACAAAGTAAGAGGGGATACAGCCATTGACAGAAGAATTGGCATAAGGAGGAAGGGTAGTGTAGATAACAGGCTAACAGGTGATGTTGGTGGTAGAATGTCTGTGCCTAACAGGGTACAGAATGTGAGTGAAGCCAAACGGCAAAAATTAAAATGTCTGTACACTAATGCGAGGAGCCTAGGGAACAAAATGGAGGAACTAGAGCTACTGGTGCAGGAAGTGAAACTGGATATTATAGGGATAACAGAAACGTGGTGGAATAGTAGTCATGACTGGAGTACAGGTATTGAAGGCTATGTGCTGTTTAGGAAAGATAGAAATAAAGGCAAAGGTGGTGGAGTAGCATTGTACGTCAATGAGGAATTTAACTGTAAAGAAATAAGAAATGATGGAATGGACAAGACAGAGTCTGTCTGGGCAAAAATCACACTGGGAAAGAAAGCTACAAGAGCCTCCCCTGAGATAGTGCTTGGGGTGTGCTACAGACCACCGGGATCTGATTTGGAGATGGATAGAGACCTCTTTAATGTTTTTAAGGAAGTGAACACTAATGGGAAATGTGTGATCATGGGAGACTTTAACTTCCCAGATATAGACTGGAGGACAAGTGCTAGCAAGAATAGTAGGGATCAGACTTTTCTGGATGTGATAGCTGATGGATTCCTTCACCAAGTAGTTGAAGAACCGACAAGAGGGGATGCCACTTTAGATTTGGTTTTGGTGAGCAGTGAGGACCTCATAGAAGAAATGGTTGTAGGGGACAACCTTGGTTCGAGTGATCATGAGCTAATTCAGTTCAAACTAGATGGAAGGATAAACAAAAATAGATCTGGGACTAGGGTTTTTTATTTCAAAAGGGCTAACTTTAAAGAATTAAGGAAATTAGTTAGGGAAGTGGATTGGACTGAAAAACTTGCGGATCTCAATGCGGAAGAGGCCTGGAATTACTTTAAGTCACAGCTGCAGAAACTATCAGAAGCCTGCATCCAAAGAAAGGGCAAAAAAACCATAGGCAGGAGTTGTAGACCAAGCTGGATGAGCAAGCATCTCAGAGAGGTGATTAAGAAAAAGCAGAAAGCCTACAAGCAGTGGAAGAAGGGTGGGATTAGCAAGGAAAGCTATCTTAGTGAGGTCAGAACATGTAGGGATAAAGTGAGAAAGGCTAAAAGCCAAGTAGAGTTGAACCTTGCAAAGGGAATTAAAACCAATAGTAAAAGGTTCTATAGCCATATAAATAAAAAGAAAACAAAGAAAGAAGAAGTGGGACCACTAAACACTGAGGATGGAAAGGAGGTTAAGGATAACCTAGGCATGGCCCAATATCTAAATAAGTACTTTGCCTCAGTCTTTAATAAGGCTAATGGGGAGCTTAGGGGTAATGGAAGGATGACAAATGGGAATGAGGCTATGGAGGTGGATATTACCACATCTGAGGTAGAAGCCATACTTGAACAGCTTAATGAGACAAAATCGGAGGGCTCAGACAATCTTCATCCGAGAATATTAAAGGAACTGGCGCATGAAATTGCAAGCCCGTTAGCAAAAATTTTTAATAAATCGGTAAACTCGGGGGTTGTACCGTACGACTGGAGAATTGCTAATGTAGTTCCTATCTTTAAGAAAGGGAGAAAGAGTGATCCAAGTAACTATAGGCCTGTTAGTTTGACACCTGTAGTATGTAAGGTCTTGGAAAAAATTTTGAAGGAGATAGTAGTTAAGGACATTGAGGTCAATGGTAATTGGGACAAAGTACAACATGGCTTTACTAAAGGTAGATCGTGCCAAACCAACCTGATCTCCTTCTTTGAGAAGGTGACAGACTATTTAGACAAAGGAAATGTGGTAGACCTAATTTACCTCGATTTCAGTAAGGCTTTTGACACGGTTCCACATGCGGAATTATTAGTCAAATTGAAAAAGATGGGGATCAATATGAAAATTGAAAGGTGGATAAGGAACTGGTTAAAGGGGGGACTACAACGGGTCATACTGAAGGGTGAACTGTCAGGCTGGAAGGAGGTTACTAGTGAAGTTCCTCAAGGATCGGTTCTGGGACCAATCTTATTTAACCTTTTTATTACTGACCTTGGCACAAAAAGCGGGAATGTGCTAATAAAGTTTGCGGATGACACGAAGCTGGGGGGTATTGCTAACACAGAGAAGGACCGGGATATCATACAGGAAGACCTGGATGACCTTGTAAACTGGAGTAATAGTCATAGGATGAAATTTAATAGTGAAAAGTGCAAGGTCATGCACTTAGGGATTAATAATAAGAACTTTAGATATAGATTGGGGATGCATCAGTTGGAAGCAACAGAGGAGGAGAAGGACCTTGGGGTATTGGTAGATCACAGGATGACTATGAGCCGCCAATGTGATATGGCCATTAAAAAAGCTAATGCGGTTTTAGGATGCATCAGGCGAGGTATTTCCAGCAAAGATAAGGAGGTGTTAGTACCGTTATATAAGGCGCTGGTGAGACCCCACCTGGAATATTGTGTGCAGTTCTGGTCTCCCATGTTTAAGAAAGATGAATTCAAACTGGAACAGGTTCAGAGACGGACTGCTAGGATGATCCGAGGAATGGAAAACCTGCCTTATGAAAGGAGACTCAAAGAGCTTGGCTTGTTTAGCCTAGCCAAAAGAAGGCTGAGGGGGGATATGCTTGCTCTTTATAAATATATCAGAGTGATTAATATTATGGAGGAAGAGGAATTATTTAAGCTTAGTACCAATGTAGATACAAGAACGAATGGGTATAAACTGGACACTAGGAAGTTTAGACTTGAAATTAGACGAAGGTTTCTAACCATTAGAGGAGTGAAGTTCTGGAACAGCCTTCCAAGGGGAGTAGTGGGGGCAAAAGACATATCTTTAAGATTAAGCTTGATAAGTTTATGGAAGGGATGGTATGAAAGGAGAGCCTAATTTTGGCAATTGATCTTTGATTATTGCCAGATAAGTATGCCCAGTGGTTGGTGATGGGATGTTGGATGGGATGGGATCTGAGTTACTGCAGAGAATTCTTTTCTGAGTGCTGGCTGGTGAGTCTTGCCCACATGCTCAGGGTTTAGCTGATTGCCATATTTGGGGTCGGGAAGGAATTTTCTCCGGTGCAGATTGGCAGAGGCCCTGGAGGTTTTTTGCCTTCCCCTGCAGCATGGGGCATGGGTCACTTGCTGGTGGATTCTCTGCAGCTTGAGGTCTTCAAACCACAATTTGAAGACTTCAGTAACTCAGGTATAGGTTAGGGGTTTGTTATAGAAGTGGATGGGTAGGGTTCTGTGGCCTGCTTTGTGCAGGGGCTCGGACTAGATGATCACATTGGTCCCTTCTGACCCTAGAATCTATGAATCTATGAAAGTGGAGTGCTTTGCATTTGTCCTTATTGAATTTCATCCTATTTACTTCAGACCATTTCTCCAGTTTGTCCAGACTATTTTGAATTTTAATCCTATCCTCCAAAGCACTTGCAACCCCTCCCGGCTTGGTATTGTCCGCAAACTTTATAGGTATACTCTCTATGCCATTATCTAAATCATTGATGAAGATATTGAACAGAACCTGACCCAGAACCAATCCCTGCGGGACCTCACTCGTTATGCCCTTCCAGCATGACTAGGAAGCACGGATAACTACTCACTGGGAATGATTTTCCAACCAGTTATGCACCCACCTTATAGTAGCTCCATCTAGGTTGTATTTCCCTAGTTTGTTTATGAGGTCAAGCGAGACAGTATCAAAAGCCTTACTAGAGTCAAGATACACCACGTCTACCTCTTCCCCCCTATCCACAAGGCTTGTTACCCTGTCAAAGAAAGCTATCAGGTTTTGTTCTTGATAAATCCATGCTGACTGTTACTGATCACCTCATTATCTTCTAGGTCTCTGCAGATTGATTTCTTAATTATTTGCTCCATTATCTTTCCGGGTACAGAAGTTAAGCTGACTGGTCTGTAATTCCCTGGGTTGTCCTTATTTCCCTTTTTTATAGATAGGCACTAGATTTGCTCTTTTCCAGTCTTCTGGAATGTCTCCCGTCTTCCATGACTTTTCAAAGATAATTGCGAATGGCTTAGCTATCTCCTCAGTCAGCTCCTTGAGTATTCTAGGATGTACTTCATCAGGCCCTGGTGATTTGAAGATCTCTAACTTGTCTAAAATAGGGAAAGAACTAGTCAAAAATTACTCTGACTCTGATCCTACCTCATTTTCACAGACATTCACCACGTTAGATGTCCAGTCGCCAATCAGTACATTTAAGATCTCTCCTTACCACCACGTGAAGCTGGATCTCAGGGTGCTGCTACTGCTGCTGCCCACCTCCCAGTCAGCTGCGTGTAGCACAGAGCTGAGGTTGCTCCAAATTACAGTCCAGTAAGCACGAGCTTCCCATCACAGGTTAGTTCACACACAGGAAGTGGCAGACACTGGTTGGTACAGTTGGAACCATAGCTGGCACATTTTCCCAGAAGGCTTGAGACTCCTGGCCTGGGATATCAAAGTCAAGGACACTCATACTTAGCATTCATAGGGAGTATGATCTAATGGACAGTCTAGGACACAGGACACCTGAGTTCAGCTACTGCTCAGATACAGACTTCCTGTGAGACCTTAGGTAAGTCACTTAATCTACCCTCTGCCTCAGTTCCCCCAAATGGGGATGATGTTTCCCTATCTCCTCAAGGTGCTGAGGATAAAACCCATTAATGACAGTGAGGTGCTCAGATAGTAGGGGCCATATAAGAACCTAGGCAGATTGAAAATCAGGCCCTGTACACACCTGAGTTACTGAGTTCCCCCAGCCCCAGGTGAAGTCTTCAAGGAGCTGTGGGTGCTCAGCATCTCTAAAAATATCAGGTTCATGGCACTGTACACCTATCAGCAATCATATCAGAGGGTTACTGAAAGGACAGCTAGCAGGAGAGTTCTTTCCATCACTGAAGGCAGCTCCCCCTGCTGGGAACTTCACTATTACCTGACAAGATTGGACGAGACTGGTGGGCATTTGGTCTGGTATGGCCGTTGAACTTCGGTATTACTGAGCAAGCAGCAGTCGGTAAGGCAGAATAATGCCTGGCACAGTGGTGTAAGCAACTGAGAAGATCTCCCTCCCTCTCCATGCAGCCTAGGCAGGTAGTTCCCCACTAATGCAAGGCTCTGCACTGCCTATGGCAAAGGGTGTCTTGGTGAGAAGAGGAGGAGCTTGTGTCATTACCTATATAGGTCTTAGCCCAGGCCCACAATGTTTATGGCAGCAGCCATGTTTCCACCTCCACCCACCTGATGGCTGGCAGCAGCTTACCTGAGACCCTGCGCAGCCCCAATGCAAGGCTCCACCCCTGAGGTCCGATTGGCAAAGTCCCAAAGCAGCTGATTGGCCCACTAGCCCTACTTAAGCCAGCAGCAGGAGCAGGAAGTTGTCTGAACAACTGGGCTTCACCCTGCTCTGGACAGCATGCCTTGTGCTTTCTGCTACCTGTTTTCCTGGCTTGATTTCCTGGCCTCCCAACCCGGCTTGACTCCTGGCCTCTGACTTGTGGTTCCCGACCTCCAGTTTGCCTCCTGCCTCTGACCCTGGTTCCTGACTCGTGGTTCTGATCTCCCCTTTGCCTCCTGCCTCTGACCTCCCAGTATCCTGACTCAGCCAACTCTTGACACCTCTCCTGCAAACTGCGGACTCTGGCTCCGACTGTTAGGTCTGGCTACCCACGACCCGCTGTGACAGCTTGGCTGAGAAGAGCTAGACCAGAGAGTCACACGTCCCCATCTTCCCACTTGCCCCCCTCAGCAACAGCAGGCTAAAAATCCAGAAAGGCAACTCTCTTCTAGAGGGGATTCTCACTGAGGCTGTCTGAAAATCCTGCCATTTATTTAGGTATCTAAAAGGGAACTAGGTCCTTTTCCAAATCCAGGCCTTGGTACTCGGCATTAGTCTCATTACTCTCCATTGTTGGCAATAACCTGTGTGAACGTTTGAAAAATCCTTTCTCCAATCTGGAAAACACTGATTATTACATCCCCACCTTTCCCCCCTACATTGTCCCTCATGTTTTTGTCTAGAACTGAATTCCCCCCTCTGCCTCCCAGCCCAAAAAACCCACATCAACAAGAGCTTAAACTGCTTATCCTGCCAAGAGATCTTTGTGCCTTGTACAGCAGCATCACTGATGACGTCTGCAGCAGCCCAGCTCTGGGAACCAGGTTGGCTAGCGAGCTGCAGCAACTGCAGAGACAGCAGAAGATACCGTGCCCTTTTGTGCATCACCAGTGGCTATTTTTAAATGTTCGGCTGAGAGGGAGCAGCACAGGTTTCCAAAAAACACTGCTCAGGTGACAGGAGAGGCTGGAGCACAAGGAGGGAGGAGGGGGAGTGAACACATAAAGACAGATACAGGTTTGCTGTATTTCAAACCAACAAACAGGGCTAGATTCTGGAAATGACGGAAATTCTCTAGACATAGAAGAGGGACAGAGCACCAGAGATAAGGTAAGACCCACACGCACCCCTTAGTGTGCCGCCACCCTGCCTCGAAGAGAGCAGCCGTAAGACAGTGAAGGTCTCCCTTGTGCGGAGAGTCAGCAGAAGACACTCAGCCTGCACATGGCAGATCAGGAAGAAGCACAATGGCCCAGTGAAAATAAGATCCCTAGACCGCACATGCTTGAAGACGACTAGGTAGGGGAGGGGGAAGAGGATGGAGAGAGAGCTCAGTAGGGATGGACCCAAACAGTTATGCGAGGGGAACTGGAATCCAGATCGCCAAAGCTGGGAGGCATTTGGGTCTGGAGTTCCTGACTGGACCTCCCTCTGATGCAGAAGAAATCCAAATGAAGCCTCCACTCTGAGAGATGCAAGATGGGGAAACTGAGGCAGAGAGAGGCCACATGACTTGCCCAGCAAGGTACTGGCAAATCCTGGCTCCCACATCCACTGCTCTCCCAGCTAGGCCACGCTCGCTCCCCGTGATGACTTGAGTTGGCCGTAGCTAACAAAGGCCCCACAGACGTACCATTGATAATAGTTCTCTGCACTGATTTACCCTTTGTCCTCAGGCACTGGCGATCCGGAGCCAGCAAGCCAGAGTTCTCAGCAGCACTCTTATCAGAGAAGGGCCCAGGAGCTGCCAGTAGGACCCACACAGGGAAAGCGAATGAATCTTGGCTCTGGGCCATGGATAAATGGCTTTGGCTGGTAACTAGTGGAGCACACGATGGGGTTTGGTCTCTAGGTCTCCCTACCCTCCATGAGCATCACCAGCACTACCCACGGAAAGACAGGAACACACTCCTCACGCAGCTGCCACAAAACCAGTCCTTGTAACCCACTGAGCGCAGGGACATTGTTCACTGTTGGTGCAACAGGGGAGGGCTGATGATTTGGCAGCAAGCACGATGGAGGTTCTAGGACAGACAAGGATGTATGTAATGTGTGCACCGGTGGGGGCTGGCTGCTGCTGATCTGTCACCCAATGCACCAAATGCTGGTTATCGTAAGGAGCAGATGAGGGCACTTCAACATTTTTTATATATAAAAGTTGTAGCAAATTATCTGGCTCTTTTCCCACGCCCTTCATACCTCAATTGTCTTCTGAGATGGTAAGTTCTGTGGGGCCGGGGCCCTGTGTTCATACATGTTTGCACAGCCCCAGGCACAATTCCTGGTGATCCTGATTGAGACCTCTAGGGGAGGCACTTTGGTAATGTAAATATTAAATAATCATTATGCAACCACTGAGTTCACATTGTATTACGCCGGGGTATCAGCTTCATAGACTGAGAGGCAAATGCAAGCACCGCCCTTGAGATGGCATTTCGGTCAGATCTAATCAGCTAAGTGGAGCCAGGCCATGTCAGTAATGGGAGACTGAGCCCTTTGAGGACCTCTCCCACCATCTACATCTGAAAGGAAAGGCTGCAGGCTCCTGGCCTGAGATGAATGTCACTACCACCTGAACTGGGATCTAACCAGCCTCCCGAGCTGAGAAGTCAAGTGACAAACGGCAGACGATGCCTTCAGCCAGAGAGCACGGACCTAATCCTGCCACGTCCTCCGTCCTGCTGCCTGTTTTGAGAGGCGCCATATGGAACTTTAATTCCTTTCTGGGCTGCAGCTACTGGACGGGGAGAAAGGACTTTGAGTTAAAGTCTTCGCTGCACTTTAATGGCGCAGCCCCCATTGCACTCCACTGGGAACGGGCCCATAGACTGCTGGCTCTGGGGCAGATTCTGGAGCCACCATGAAAGCCCAAAGGTAGCACGAAAGCCATCTGCCTTTGGAAGCACTCTGAAGACAAGGCCTGGCCATGGGAGGGAAATCTCGGCTTTTGCCCGCAGCAGCATTGAACGCAGACAGACTGCCCAATGCTCAACTCAGCTCCCTCCCTCTCTCCCACAGACCGCTTGTTCATCGCGCCTATGACACAGCGAAGCACCAACAGGAACGCTCTGTGCTTCCAAACGTGAAGCTGAGAGACTGACACCCAGAAAACAGGAAGAGGTGAACCACTTGGGAGGTCCTACCAGCCTTGCCACCCACAAGGAGCATGTCACCCCACTGGGTCCTCATTCATTTCAGGAGCCAGATCAAAGCTGGGCCTGATTCATCCTTGCACCACTGCAGGGTCAGAGCTCTGCATCGTGCTTATTCACAAGCGTAGGGCTGATGTGGCTTCCAGCCTTAGGGCTGCCCTAAATTGTGCCTATGCATCAATAACCCCACAAGGTTTTGCAGGGCAGCAGAATACTCCAGCCATGGCACCTCGCTCCCTGTGATGCCCTCTGCTCATGGAGTCAGGGCAGGTTAGCAATATCAGGCCCGTCTCATGTGCTAATCACCAAGTGCCGAGGTGCAGCTGGTGAAAATCTGAGCATCCTGGCTGCCAGCAGACCACAGAAAACATAAGGGTTAGGTCTGATTAGTCATGAGAATCCATAGCTCTTCTAGCACTTATCTGTAGATCTCATAGCATTTACCAAGGAGGTACCAATATTCTGCGGGGGGGAATATGGGGGGAATGTGACATGCCCCAGACAGCAGGTCTTTGGCAGAGCCAGGCTCCTCACTCCTGCCTGTGGATGCTGGCTGGGGAAGGCATACTCCCTGCTAGGGTTTGCAATGCAACTTTGAGAGGGTGCTGGTTGGGAAGGGCAGAGAGTTGTCTCCGACGTCAACTTCTCATTGCATCAGCGTACGGCTCATGAAACTGCTTGTGCCAGGGAGCAATCAGCCGTACGGAGCCACTGGATACAAACCCTCTGCAGTGGCAGAATTTCTGATCATCAACAGACATGGCATGAAAAGTGCTGCAGGGAGGCTGTTTGCAAAGCAGCACCCACTGCCCGCTGATTTACGGGCCTGCTCTTTTCTGATACTTCAGCACATCTTGCCCTTGGATATGTTTTGTCACCCAGCCAGGATTCGCAAAGAACTATTTCTTGAATTAAGAGAGGCTGGTTCCAGCAAATTAAGTGCTGGGCCATCCCTTTCTAGGTTGTTTAAGCAGCATTTTCTTTGATGAGCATACAAAGCCACGTTCCATCACACTTTTAACTCATCTTTAACACTTTGGATGCTGCCAGTTACACAGGGACACATCTGGAAAGCAGCTTTGTGTGGCTTGAACGCATGTCTCCCTCACCAACAGAAGATGGTCCAATAAAATATATTACCTCCCTTGCCTTGTCTCTCTAATATCCTGGGCCCGACACAGCGACAACAACACAGCATATGCTGTTCTCAACAGTTAGTTTGTAAATTGGTCATCATCCTTCCTCCCTTCTCCCCCACTTGGCCATCACTTCTCCAGACTGTCCGGTTCTTTTAATCTTCCCCCAGCCGTCTGTCCCTCCAGCCCAGTAACACTCAGACTGAGGCTCGGGAGCCGCAAGTGACTCTTTAATGCACCTCCTGCGGCTCTTTGCAGCACATGATAGTAAAACCCTGTGTGATTTAATTATTAGCCAGTCTAAGTTATTAGTCAATGGGGATGTTTTTACTGTGTTATCAACCAATTGTAGTTGATAGAATAATAATGTTTGGTCAGTCATTTTGCTGTGGGAATTATATATGTATATATACAGTAATTATATACCGGCACATGCTGGGGTGTATATAATTCTCACAGCAAAATGACATTACATTTAAAGGAAGGCGGAGCTGGTCAGTTTCAGGCCTTCCCACTGACATGCCTAACCATCTCCCTTCCGATGCTGAAACCCGTACGTGCCGAGGAACTCCGCACACCTCAGTGGGTGTGACCGATCGGAATGTAGCCCTGCATCCTACATAAGGCCAATCAGGGCTGGCGCTTCCATTTAGGCTACCTAGGTGTTCGCCTAGGGCACCAGGATTTGGGAGGGCGGCATTTTGCTGCCCTCGGTGGCAATTCGGCGGCGGGGGGTCCTTCCGCGCTCTGGGTCGTCGGCAGCAATTCTGCGGCGGGTCCCTCACTCACTCCGGGACCCGCCGCTGAAGTGCCCCGAAGACTGGGAGCGCGGAAGGACCCCCCCGCCACAGAATTGCCGTCAAGACCGGGAGCGCGGAAGGACCCCTGCCTAGGGCACCAAAAACCCTGGCGCCGCTCCTGAGGCCAATCAGAACTGGCCATGTGGAACTTTGCCTCCTTGTCAGTAGGGAGTCAATGTCTGCTATAAAATCATGGATCGCACTGAATAATTCCTCTCGATTATTGGCACTGACAGGGTCTCACCGCCTTCCTGCTCTTAGACATAATGCTTCCTCATACACGAGAACAGCTGGTAGCCTGATGGATACTTACAAGCCTCAGAGACTGAACTCCCATCCTGCAGCTCAAAGCCCCAGGCCGCTGCCTGGTGAACTCCAGAGACTGCTCTGCCATGCGAACACGCAAGCCCTTCGGACATTCTCCCCAGCAGAGGGCAGTATCAGACAAACCCATTTCTGCTACTGCGGAGTGGTACTCCAATCCCAACCCTGGAAAGGGTTTGAAACCAGATTCAAACGTGTAAGGAGACACTCATTAAAACACCAATCGGGGAGGGGAATCTGAAAGGGCTCTATCATGGGGACTTCCATGTAGCCTCTGCCTTGACACACTGATGACTGAGATCCAGTGGCCTGCACCCACTGTAGTATTCGGCCACCACTTGTGAACAGTATACAGACAGCCTAGTCCATGCGACGCTCAATCCTGTGACACCACATGGAGGAAGCCAGGCTTCCTGACATAGCTGCTGCTCCTGCCAAACCTAAACTAAAATTAGACACCACTTTAGTTTCTCTGGAGATAGCCACTCTCACGTGCTCTGGGGTCAGACCTTCCCTGAGCATTTAATAAACCTACCCTCCGTTCTGAAGAAGACGACATGAAACAATGGAAAATCTTGTTTGTTCCTTCTGGGGTTCAGCCAGGTGGGGAGAGGGAAGTTGGATTCACAGCCATTTCATTATTATTATTTATATGATCGTGGTGCCAAGAATCCTCTGCTGAGATCAGGACCCCACCTTCCTACGTGCCAAATAAACAGAGCAGGAGCAAGCCCCTGCCCTGAAGAGTTTACATTAGAAACAGACAAGACAAAGGGTGAAAGACGGGAGATTATTGTTCCCATTTTAGAGATGGGAAACTGAGGCACAGAGAGACTGTATCCAGGTCTACACTACAAACTTACATCAGAATAACTACGTCACCCAGGAGTGTGAAAAATCCACATCCCTGAGCAATGCAATTACACCAACCTAACCCCGACTGCAGACAGAAGAACGTCTCCCATTGGCACAGCCACTGCCTCTGGCAGAGGTGGATTAACCATGTGGATGGGAAAAACTCTCTCACCAGCATAGTAGCGTCTTCACTAAAGCTGCACCAGCACAGCTTTTTAAGTGTAAAGCTGCCCCAGATGACTTGTCTGGGATCACACAGGGAGTCTGCAGCAGAGCCGGACACAGAACCCAGATCTCCCAGGCTGAAGCCTGAGCCACAAGCCCATCTTTCCTCTCTTGTCTTCCAGCATGTGTTCATCTGCGCCCAGACAATACATTACCATTGCAAACGTGATGGTCCGCAGCAGCTCTGCAATCCATCAGGCAACTTCAGTGCAGGGATGCTCCTTCAGCCAGGACAGAGAGCTGCAGGAGAAGTGGCTGCGTCTCCTGCCTCCACAGAGACCAGGGCTCTCACGCTGCAAACTGCACCCGCACAAATCTCCCCCCACACACACACACAATTTGCCTCCTGTGCAAAAACACTGTCACTGCTGGCTGCTCTAATTTCCCAGCTCTCTGCTTTAAGGTTCCTGTTATTCTGGCTTTTTTCTCCCTCCTCCTGCCTGTCTGTTTGCTCCCTTCCTCCCAGAGCCACTGTTTATTTCTTCAGCTGCCTCTCAGCTGATTCTGTAACCCTCTAATTCTGGCTCGTCAGGAATACATCCCTCTCCCTGGCTCATTCACTTGCTCTTTTTCTCTCTCTCTCCCTCTCTGTACTTTCTTTTGATCTCTCCCCAGAGCCTTTCATTTCGCCTTGCCTCACACTATGAAAGGCATCAGTATACAATTACCAGCTACTGTCTGTGGCTTCTCCTTCCCCTCCCCATCTCCTCTCCATTTGTCTCCCTAAATCCTTCTTCTAACCTCCCCCAGACGCTGGCCTTCCATTTCCTCCTCACGGGCAGAGAGAAGCCAGTGGAGGTTTCATTGGTTAAAGGTGCCATTAAAATACCGCTGTGAACACTCGAGCAGAACGTCCCCGTTTGTCAGCACCGCACACCTGGCTGCAGCTGGCCAAGGTCGAGACACCGTAAAGGCCCTTGGCCAGCCATTTTGGGGGAGGCTTAGCCTCCCCTGGCTTCTTATACACGCTGCCCATGGTAAAGGGGCGTGGATTCTCAGAGCTTGGCAGCATAGCATTTTCTAGCAATCAAGTTCTTTTAAAGGGCTGCAGGTTGGGTGCCTCTGAACCCCCAGACAAAGGATTTTTTTCTAATTGGGCCCATGGCCTTTTATTTATTGACTGCTTCTTTCTGATGGACAAAGTAGGCCTAAGAAGAGGGATGGTGGGGGGCGCAGTTTTAACCTATCAGGAATGGCCAGTTTAAGCCTCCTGGCTTTGCATATGCACCATGCACTCCTGCAGGATAACTGAGGAAGCGAAGGTGCCCAAACTTTTCCTAGCGAGTTCTCTTTGACATTAGAGTTAGAGGCGGCTGAGGGGTGACTTGATCCCTGTCTAGTAGTACCTACGTGAGGAACAAATATTTGGTAATGGCTCTTCAGTCTAGCCGACAAAGACACATCACAATGCAATGCCTGGAAGCTGCACTAGACAAATTCAGACTGGAAAGACGGCATTCATTTTTAACAGGGTAAGTCACCACTGGAACTATTTACCACGGGCTGTGGTGGATTCTCCGTCACTAGAAATGTTCAGATCCAGATTGAATGTCTGTCTAAAAGCTCTAGGAATTATTTGAGGGAAGGTCTCTGGCCTGTTATGGGGATGGGGTCAGACTCGATGATCACAGTGGTCCCGTCTGGCCTGGGACACTATGAATCTAAACAGATGTTAAGCAAAACCAAAGTCGAAATCATCTGACTAAAATCCCTTCTCCTAAATCACTCCACTTTCACTCTCTAACTCTTGTGGTGTCACCACTGCACCAGCTCCCCACTCCTCCCAAGCCCGCATGGGGCAGGCGAAACCTGGATTTCTAGTGGAACAAAACAACAAATCAAGCCAGATTTTATTATTTTTACCGAGTTTCTTTTCAGACCACCAAAAAGCAGCAAATAAAAAAAGGGCACAAGCTCCATTTTCCTTGTCATGTCACCTTTAAGCCAGAGACAAAGTGAGAACTGGGTCTCCTCTCCAAACAGCCAGCTAAAAATCCTTGCAGGCACGGAACAAAGCGGAGATTCTCACTCCTTCCCACCAGCAGACAAGGAGAGAGGTGGAAGGGGCTTGTTTGCTATACAAACTGTGAAGAAAATAATTGGGGCGAGGCCGAGATAGGAGCAGGGGAAGGTGGGGAATCAGGGGAGCTCCTATAATGCTGCAGAGAAACTCCGGACTAGGGACAAGAGCAGAGGGGAAGGAGCGGGAGTGGGGCAGTTACTATACTGAGCCAGGAGGAGGGTCTGGGCAGCTGGGAAAGCAGGGGCAGATCTCACCTACACAGGGCCAGCTTTAGGCCTGTTCCACCAATTCCCCCGAATTGGGCCCCACACCCAGTGAGAATCCCTTCCCTGGCTAGAGGCGCCTTTTTAAATTTTTACTCACCTGGTGGCACTTTGGGTCTTCAGCGGCACTTTGGCAGCGGGTCCTTCAGTGCTGCTGAAGACCTGGAGCGAGTGAAGGACCCACCGCCGAAGTGCCGCAGAAGACTCGGAGCACTGCCCAGTGAGTACAAGTCCCACGTGTTTTTTTACGTGTGTGTGTGGGGGGGTTTTGTTTGTTTATTTTTTTAAAGTCATCCCTGCCCGGGCCCCAATCAAAACTGTTTAAATTGGCCCCCGCACTTCCTAAAGCCAGCCCTGCACCTACACATCCAATCACATGCACTGGGATTTTCCCCTCTGAAATAATAAATAAAATCAAAATGCAGGAACAGTGCAGCACTGGAACTAGTGAGCCTTGGGCAGGGTCTAATTCCCAGGACTCGTGGCTGGTTTAATGGCTAATCCCAGTGACCCTCGCCCTTTAATGAGTCACTTTGTTTGCAAGCAATTCCTGGGCAGCGTGATCAACCTCTCAAGGTCACACTCAGGTACCGGCCACCGCTGCAAGTGAGCTGGTGACAGGGAATTGTTACAAGGGCAGGAGCTCGTCCTTCTGCTCCCTCTCCCCCAGATCTGCAGCAGTTCCTGAACATGAGCTCTCAGCCAACGTTTCCCCATCAGGGACCTGAGCCCTCTGTGTATCCAACCTGAGGGCAAGACTCCGCCAGCCCTGCCCTGCCCGTGGGCCTCAGCCCTACCTGGAGGGCTCACCTCAAAGGCAGTGAAGGCAGTTCAGTCTCCACGGCCCATTCTGTCCTTGGACCAAAGCAGCTTCGGGTGGTTTTGTGCTGTGGATACTTGCATCTAGGGTGACCAGATGTCCCATTTTTAAAGGGACAGTCCCGTTCTGGGGGACTTTTTCTTATATAGATGTCTAGTACCCCCCACCCCCCGTCCTGTTTTTTCACAGTTGCTATCTGGTCACCCTACTTGCATCAGCCTCATTCAACTCAGGCCACCCAACGGCACTCTGACCTTCATCACCAGCCTGAGCCAGTCTAACAAGTGGGAGGCTCCACACTCCATTAGCTACCCCGGGAGCCAACTAGGCTCCCTCTTCCATCCGCATTGCCACCCTGTGGCATTTAGAGCTCATAGACGCTAGAGACAGAAAAGCCGCATGGGATTATCCAGCCCATCTGCCTTTCAGTGCTGGGTTATTCCCCCTCCGTTCCCAATGATTGCTTCTGGACAGTGCTTAACTTGTAAGCAAAGAGGTGCCAGGGCTCAAGCAATTTTTACATTCATAATGGATGCAGCAAGCCCAGAGGTGCCGCCGTGCCAGGGCTAGGAACTGCCAGGCCCAGAGATACCAGGGCTATGAACTGCTGGGCCTGGAGGTGCGGGGCTATGAACTGCTGGGCCTGGAGGTGCCGGGGCTATGAACTGCTGGGCCTGGAGGTGCCGGGGCTATGAACTGCCGGGCCTGGAGGTGCCGGGGCTATGAACTGCCGGGCCCGGAGGTGCTGGGGCTCAGCGTTGGTACCAATTAAGCACTGCTTCTGGAGCATTTACAGGCTGAACAAAGAGGGGCCCTTTCTACACGCCAAAAGGGGACTCTTCCTGGATACTTCCTCACTATCTGGACAGATCCCTGTTGTTCAGGAAGGAGGGAATTGTGAGACCAGAGCAGAGCCAGGGTCCATCGAGCTGAGGGTCCTGTCTGTCACAGTGGGCAGCACCAGCTGCTTCCAAGGAAGGTGCAAGAAACCCCACGTTAGGCTGACATGGGGTAATTTGCTCCCACAAGAGGTCTCCTCCTTTGCAGCATCCTCGTAAGGAAGGATTTGGCCACAAAGAGCATCCTCAGAGAAACACGCGCTTCATGATTATTTGTCATTCATTTTACAGTAGAGAATCACAGGACTGGAAGGGACCTCGAGAGGTCATCTAGTCCAGTCCCCTGCACACACATAGCGTAGATCAAGGCCTCACTGGACAAGGTCCTGTACATATGCATAGAGAGAGACAGTACTTGCATAGGAAGTTTGCGAGCTAAACAAACCAAACAAAATCCAGAGCAGGCAAAGGGAAAGACAGGAAGAAAGTCTTATTAACAGTGTTTAATTTGTGCAAAGAGCTTGTGGGAGGCTCACCTCTGGGCTTGGTGGTTCCTAGCCCCAGCACCTCTGGCCTTGCTGCATCAGTTATGAAAGTAAAAATATTGCTTGAGCCCCAGCACCTCTTTCATTACAAATTAAACGCAGCTTATTATCCCCATTTTACAAATGGGAACTAGAGGCACCAGGAGATCAAGTGACATGCCCAAGGTTACACGGGATGTTGCAGGCCAGTATCTTAACCCACAAGGCCATCCTTCCTCACTCTCCCCCCACCACCCTCCGAAGCAATGAGCAACACATCCCTTCCCATAGGCAAGGGGAAGAGTGAGCCTGAGCCGCATTCACTGATCTCTTCCCACGCCAGATCCCAGCAGAACTGGTCACCATTCCAAAACAGAGACCAAGCAAAGAGTAAAGTGGGCAGGGATGGTGTCCTTAGCCTCAGTGTGTCAGAGACTATGAGTGGGCAGCAGGGGATGGATCATTTGGGGATTGCCTGTTCTGTTCATTCCTCCTGGGGCACCTGTCTTCCAACAGCAGCCAATGCCAAGATACTGGGCTAGACGGACCTTTGGTCTGACCCAGTATGGCAGTTCTCATGTTCTTAAAGCAGAGGAAGAGAGCCCTTCTAGGGGACGGGTGAGCACCCAGCGTTGGAAGAGGGCCTGATCATAACACAGCAAATCATCTCCATGGGCTTCTTGTGCAGGCAGCAGAACGAGGCAAGAAACTTAGAACTAATAAAAGAGACGTGACCGCTTGAAAAGGTGACTTGCAAAAGAATGGAGAACAAGGGGTGTCTATTTGCCTTCTGCCTGTCAGGTTTTGAGAGTTGTCTCCTTGACATCTTCGCAGCCAGCTCTCTTCCTGAATTCAGTCAGTGTTCAATCTACCCAGAGCAGGCCTGGCTTCTAGTCACAAGCTCCCATCACATGACCCATGGTGGTAGTCACTCCAGCTAGGAAAGCAAGCTGCACTTGGCATAGGGGAGCCTGATCCTCAACTCTCTTAAAAGAGCCAGCTCATTCTGGGGCATTTCTTAAGTGCCAAACTGAACTCAAGCAACTGGCACTCAATTTGGAGAAAAGGGCTCTTTGTTAAAGATTGAAGGCAACCCTATGCCCCTTCAATGAAATCCATATCACTGGCCAAAACAGGGCAGATGAGATTTACTATCTGATATTTCCCAGGTAAAAAGACAAGCAGGGGAAAAAAGTGTAAAACAAACCAAACATCACAGGTGACCCTCAGCCAGGGCTGGGTTTAGGAAGTGCGGGGCCCAATTCGAACATTTTCGGTGGGGCCCTGGCAGGGATGACTTAAAAAAAAAAGTGGAAAAAAAAGCCTTTCATTTCTTTCATGTGTTATTTACTTTCCATAACTATATAAATAATAAAATTATATATTATGTACATTGCATCATATATGCTGTTGATTGGTTATTAATGACTGCCATTTCACATATGTGGGTCCCAGCTGCTCCCTGCCCCCCTCAATGAGGCAGGTGTGCAGGGTTACTGCCCTGGGAACTGCAAGGCACAAGTGGACATGGGGCTGGCTGGAGGCAGGGCAGGGGCTGACTGGAGGTAGGGTCTGGCTGCAGGCAAGGCAAGGGGTGCGGGGCTGGTTGGAGATAGGAGGTGTGTGGGGCGGGCTGGCTTCAGGCAGGGCCGCGGGGGGATGCAGCAGGGGTTGGCAGGGCTGGAGTCAGAGGAGTGTGAGACTGGCTGGCTTCAGGCAGGGGGGTGCAGCAGGGGTTGGCTGGAGACAGGGCAGGGATTGCAGGGCTGGTGCGGGCAGCAGTGTGTGTGGGGCTGGCTGGCTTTGGACAGGGCCACAGGGGTGTGTGGCAGGGGGTTTGACAGGGACTGGCTGTGGGCACAGGGTGCAGAGCTGGCTGCAGGCAGGGGGAGCGGGGCTGGTGTGGGCAGGGCAGGGGGTGCAGCAGAGGCAGTTGGAGCCCCAGCCCTTTAAATAGCCCCCAAGCTCCCTGCTATCGCAGGGCTTTGGGGGCTATTTAAAGGGCCCGGGGCTCCCCAGCTTCTACCCCGCCTGGACCTTTTAAATAGCTGCGGGAGCCTTGGGGAATGCATGGGGGTGGCGGGGCTCTGGCTGCTATTTAAAGGACCGGGGTGGCCGAGGCAGCTGGAGCCCTGGCCCTTTAAATAACTCCCGGAGCCCCTCACTACCCCAGGGCTCTGGAGTCTATTTAAAGGCCCGGAGCTCCAGCCAGGAGAGTGGGGCCGCGGGGCTTGCCGCGCTCCGGCCGGGGCTCCAGCCTGCTATTCGCTCAAGGGAGTGGGACCACCCGGAAGACCCCGGAGCAGATCGCAGCCAAGGACCCGGGGTAAGTTAAAAAAAAAAAAAGTGTCTATGGCGCCGGGCCCTCTTAGGCGCGGGGCCCGATTCCTGGGAATCGGGCGAATCGGCCTAAAGCTGGCCCTGCCCTCAGCACTACCACACAGGGAGAGGCACAAGCTGTGGGCGAGGGAGCTTTAACCCCACACTGCTGCTTCGCTTCTACGCAGGGCTGGGGAGCGTGTTTAATTAGCCACGACAGCCACACCAGACACCTGGCAATCTGTGCCGTGAGCTGCTCTGGGGAAGATGACAACACCAGAGGTGCTGGGATGAGTCAGATTCCAGCCTCCACACGGGCTACAGTGCGAGGGGATTATTTTCATCCCTATAGCTGCTTGGCTGTTCTCCCTTCCATGTGCTCAGTGTCCCACGCCCCTAATGGATCTGGGAGCCCAATAAGAAACTTGTAATATCCAGCATGGGCTCCTCTCCATAGCCTGTGTCCATCCTGCAACCCTGGGCTGGGATTGCGGCTTGCACAGCTTTAATCTAGCTAGTCTTGGGTACTGGAGCAGTGAAGCTATAGCCACACCTATAGACACAGCCAACATGTCAGAGATTGGACCCAGGCAGTGACAGTCAGGCCTGACTCCACTCCCATCAGTGGTGTGAACCAGGCATCTGAGAGAGGAGAACCACCCTCTCTGGAGCAGCACTACAGGGGTGGGAGGCACAGGTGAGGGTTCGAGTCCTAGTTCAACCAGCTACTTGTGGCATGAGCAAGTCACAATGTTAGAAGGATGCTCTTGTGGTTCAATCATTTGGCCAAGCCTAAAAGAACCAGACTCAGTCTCTGGTCTCCTGCAGCATGTCACTTAATGATCCCTTTTGGTCTCAACTACCCATCTGTAAAATGGGCACTATACTTCCCCCCGCCCCTCCTCTCTCTTTCATAAACACACACACACACACACTGTCCGGCTTGTCTGTTTAGACTGTAAATTCTTCAGGGCAGGAAGTGGCTCTTATGCCACAGACAGCACCTAACACAATGGGGCCCTGATCACAGCGAGGGGACTGAAGACAGGACTGTAATACGGACAATCCCTGGGCTCAGTTTATCCCCCTATAATTAGGACAATCGTTTCCCTGCCTCACAGGGAAGGAGGAATTCTCCTCCCCAGGTGAGCCCCCTGGTCCACGCACCCGGCACCCAGCTATGCTCAGCCACACAGCCAGCAGCCTAAGGAGCTAGGCTGCATGGACTGGGGGCACCCACCTTGGGCACAGGGGCTCCACCTCCAGAGGGCCCTCTATATCCGTGGGGAAGAGGGCAGAAGGAAACAACGGGGGGCACCTCAGAGCAAATCTACCGAACAGCTGGCAGTGGGGGGTTGGGAGCAAGCTACCAGGGGTTCTGCATTTTTGCTTTGGGCACGGCAGCCATCCACATTCCTGGTGAGCTATTTCTGGGCTCTGCTTGGAATGCCAGTGAGTGGAGAGAGGCATGAAAAGCTGCAGCATCTCCAGGGGGCAGGTGGCAGCAGACATTCCCAGGCAGGGGCTGGGGGGCAGAGGGTTACGGCTGCTTTAGAGAGCAATCTCTTTCCCTCTCTGTATATACACACATTTTTCCCTTTAAACTATTGAAGTCACCTGTCAGCGGTCGCCCACCCTGCTTTGACAAGTCAGAGTTAAACACAGATTGGGTCTAACGGCAGAGCTCCATCCCAGGAGCTGCGGCCTGTCAGGCTTATGCAGCTGCCAAGCCCCTGGCGCTGCCAGAAACCAGCGGATCCCACGAGGAATCTCTGGGGGAGGAATTACACAGAGGGAACCGTGGGGATCACATCAATGGGCTCCAAGCAGAGACCATGCCATTCTAGACACGCTAGGGGCAGGACATGTGCCTGGAGGACCCCAAAGTGAGCCCAAGTGAAACGGGGCCACCTCTGGAGTGGAGGACGGTCACTGAGCAGCAGGCAGCGGAGAGGAAACTTGGGGCAAAAACATCTGCTCTTTCTGCAGAGTGATGGGAGATGGAACAGCCATGTCATCCCATTAATTTACACAGCCAACCCCCACCTTCCCAGACTGACCTGTTTGACTCCGAATCCAACCACACCTCCTATGGGATCAAAGCGCACACAGCCTGGAAGCTTAGGACAGCATTTAGTGACCTTACACTGAGAGGCGCCCAGCTCTGCAGCCTTACAAATAATGGATGGCGGCAGGGAGAAGGAATGATAAAAAAAAAAAAAAAAAACCCTAATCCCATCAGCCAGCTGTGATTGCCTTTAGTAAGCAAATCATGATGGCCCCTCTGAGCATGCTTGGATCCTGCTGGCCTAGTACCTAGCTCATTAACATTCACAGAGGTTTGCCCTTGGGTGTGCCTAATCCTCTGGACTCGGGAGGTGAAACCCCCAGGGGGACTGGAGATGAGTTTTTAAAGACACAGGCACAGGATAGAAAGCAGAAGGCAAGTGGCTCTGCTGAAAGGGGCCCTGACCCAAAAGGACTCCATTCTGCAGGAGCTTGACAGCTTCCATTTCCCGCACACAATCCAAAGGCCATTGCTGCATAGGAAAGCACTGAACAAATGCAATCACTTTAGGGTTGCCAACGTTCGAATCGTGAAAACTGAACACCCCTGCCCCGAGGCTATACCCCTACCCTGCCCCTTCTCTGAGGCTATGCCCCCTGCTCACTCAATCCCCCCTCCCTCTGTCACTCGCTCTCCCTCACCCTCACTCACTTTCTCTGGGCTAGAGCAGAGGGTTGGGATGTAGGAGGGGGTGAGGGCTCCAACTGGGGATGATGCAGGCTCTGGGGTGGGGCCAGAAATGAGGGCTTCAGGGTGTGGGAGGGGGCTCCGGGCTGGGGCAGGGGAGGGGTTGAGGGCTGTGGCTGGGGGTGCGAGCTCTGGGGTGGGGCTGAGGATGAGGGGTTTGGAGTGCACAAGGGGGTGAGGGATCTGGCTGAGGGTGTAGGCTCTGGGGTGGGGCCAGGGATGAAGGGTGTGGGAGGGGGCTCAGGGCTGGGGGTTCAGGGTGTGGGCTCCAGCCGGGCGGCGCTTACCTCAGGTGGCTCCAGGAACCAACCAGCATGTCTGGCTCCTAGGCGGAGAGGCCAAGGGGCCTTGTGTGTTGCCTGCAGCCACAGGTGCCACACCCGCAGCTCCCACTGGCCGCAGTTCCCAGTCAATGGGAGCTGTGGGGCTGGCACTTGGGGCAGGGCAGTGCGCAGAGTCCTGGTGACCACCCCTATGCCTAGGAGCTGGATGTGCTGGCTGCTTCCAGGAGTCAGGGCTGGCAGGGAGCCTGCCTTAGTCCACTGCACTGCCGACCAGACTTTTAACAGCCCGGTCAGCAGTGCTGACTGAAGCTTCCAGGGTTCATTTTTGACAACCAGATGCCTGGTAACCCTAGATGACCTCCCTCTAGGCTCACACACCAGGGCTTGAACCCATGACCTCCAGTGGTAACAGCATGAGCTAGAGAATCAAGGCTCCCATAGCTTGGAACTGCAACAACTCTTACCCTTTGCAGATCCTCACAGAAGGGGACCAGTAACACTCATTCACCAGTGGGTTTCACAAACCCTGGCCCGGTTCATCACCCACATTACCAGGCCTGTACAGTGGGCTTGGCTAGCACAGTTCCAATTATCATGCCTCAGCCCTCAACATTTCTCTGCTTTATCCATTCCCCCTGGCCCTTTTGTATAGGAACCTATGTGCTGCAAAGTAATCCAACATGTGCTGTGTATGAGTCTTTATCCTCCTCTAGTGGCTAATCCATGTAAGTGGGTAAAGTCTACTACAACGGCTAGCTCTTGGAATTACTCCTTCAGCTCAAATGGTACAGACTCATGCTTTTTAGCTCTGTAGTTCTGCTGCTGGTCTGCAGCCAGTGCCAGGGCAGCGTGCAGTGACATTTGAGTCCTGATTCTCCTCTCAGTCACACTGGTGCACCTCAGGAGTAGCTCTGAGTGGAGTCACACCAGAAGACTCAGGGCCTCTGACTCAGCCAGCTGCTAAACCCACACAGCGAGGCAAGAGTGAGCAGGGATTGATGGGGAACAGTCACAATCACGGCAGCTGCAAAGCTTCCCGAGTTGCCGTAGGGTTTCTGGGCTCCCCACAGCCCCAGAAGAGCAGCTGCTCAGGAAATCACTAGAGATGCTGTCATAAACATACAGCTACGGGTAGCATAAAATCCCTCCTTTACCTGTAAAGGGTTACGAAGCTCAGATAACCTGGTTAGCACCTGACCAGAAGGATCAATGGGGAAAGAAGATATTTCAAATGCGGAGGGAAGACTTTATTTTTGTGCTCTGTAGGTGTTCTCTCAGGAGATAAAAGGGAGAGACCAAGCAAGTAATCCAGTTCCTACTGAAATGATACATCTAATATTACAGAAATCGTAAGTAATAGCAAGAAATGCATTAGCTTATCTTTTGTTTTAGCTTGTGAATTTTCCCTATGCTAAGAGGGAAGTTTATTCCTGGTTTTTTTTTTTTGGTTTGGTTTTTTGTAACTTTAAAGTTTTGCCTAGAGGGAAATCCTCTGTGTTTTAACTGTTATTACCCTGTAAACTTACCTTCCATCCTGATTTTACAGAGGTGTTTCTTTCACTTTTTATCCTTATAATAAAAGTTCTGTTTTTAAGAATCTAACTGGGTTTTTAGTGTCCCAAAAATCAAGGGCCTGGTCTGTGCTCACCTTGATTACTCTCAAGCCTCTCCAGGAAAAGGGGTGAAGGGCCTTGGGGGGATATTTTGGGGAAACAGGAACTCCAAGTGGTCCTTTTCCTGAATCTTTGTCTAACACACTTGGCGGTGGCAGCATACTGTCCAAGGACAAGGAAGAATTTGTGCCTTGGGGAAGTTTTCAACCTAAGCTGGTAGAAATAAGCTTGGGGATCTTTCATGCAGGTCCCCACATCTGTACCCTAGAGTTCAGAGTGGGGAGGGAGTCCTGACAGATGCTCTCCCCAATCGCATGACACTGGAAAAACCCATTGGCTCCCTGTATCTCTCTGAACCATTCCATTCCAGGGAACATCCCTATACCCAGCTCCCCTTTCACTTACACCACTGTAATCTTATTGATTTCGATGGAATGACTCCCAATTTACACCCAAGAGTAGAATCTGGCCCCATATTTTAACCTTTTGAAAGCTCAAACATGAAAACTTGGTGCTTCTAAAGTACCTGACATCCAAGGCTCTCAAAGTGCTTTACAGACACTCATTGGTGAGCTGCCAGTTAGTTACACCTGTCTGAGGTAGTTCAGTGTTATCCTCGTTTTCCAAGTGGGGAAACTGAGGCACAGAGCAGCAATGTGACTTGTCCAAGGTCACTTAGCAGAACTGGGACTAGAATGCAGAAGTTCTGATTCTGGACTCTTCCAGAACAGCCAAAGTCCCAGCGTTCAGTCAGGCTCTTCAGTTCTAATTATGCAGTTGCTGATGACTCAGAACCTGTCCTCAAGAGATTTTAAGTTTTTAATTAAAACATTTTTTGATGAATTTGCTTTTTTGATTTCCCTGGAAAACAGAGAAATTCTCAGGGACTGAGAGCAGCTCAGTTTGATCCACACAAAGATCCTCATTACAGAGGGGACTTCATTATCCCTGGTCTACTGAGCAGCCATCACCGTGACCCCATAAGGGGCAACAGGCCTTAAAGGGAAATTAGTGCAGTATGGATGTTCTATAGGAGAACACCTAACTAATAGGAAGGTGCCATCTTGACTTGGAGGGTAAGTCTACATGGAAACTAGACATTTGCAGCTGGCCTGTGCCAGCTGACTCGGGCTTGCAGGGCTCAGGCTGTGGGGCTGTTTCACTACTCTGCAGATGTCAGGGCTTGGGCTGGTGCCCAGGATCTAGGAACCTGCGAGGTGAGAGGTTCCCGGGGAAGTCTAGGCAGCAGTTAAACAGCCCAGAGTCAGCCGGCACGGCCCAGCCCTCTTTTTTCCTTTGGTGCATAGACTTACCCTGAGACACTTGGGCTGGCATCAGCACTGGTGGATGGAGGAATCAAATAGCCCCCCCAGCAATGTTTTTATTAGTTGGATGGACAGTAGCACCTGGAGTCCTCAACCAAGATCAGGGCTCCAATGTGCTAGGTGCTGTACAAACATGGTGGGAGACAGTCTCTGCCCTAAAGAGCTTACAGTCTATAGAGACAAAGGAATTGCCATTATTCCCCTTTAACAGGGAACTGCACCACAGAGATTAAGGGCACCGGAGGGGTTTGTTGGAGGAAGTTTGCTGGTGCCAAAGATGAGCAGGAGCACCGGAGATTCGCTGCCAGACTGGAACTCTGCCCAGGACTCCTGAAATCTGAGTGTAGATGTATTGCTCAGTGTCTGACCTTTTGTATTGCGATACCGCTGGGCCTGTGGGGTCTCATGTTGAATGTAACCCTGTTTTACTACTCCCCCAAATCTTCTCCCGTCTTGTTTTTCTCCATGCATCCCTCTAAATAAATATTTCCTTATCCTATATTCACTGTACTATTCCAGGGTGCATGTGTTACTCCAGGGGGTTGGAACAGGTGCCCTTGAGATGGAAGGGACTTTCCCTGCGCACGCCTTTTCTTGGCCAGAGCTGCCTGCAGAGCAGACTCCAACTTGGCCACAAGGGTGCTAGAGTTACACCTCATTGTGGAATTGTCTAGGAGGGGATTTTTACACCTTCCTCTATCACCTGGCATCAGCCACAGTCAGGGAGAAGCTACGGGACTAGATGGACCGCAAGTCACAGCTCCAGAAATGAGATTCACTGGTAACCATCTCACATTCTTCTAACAAGGCAGAGACTAGCTCGTGATATTCTATTACAAAATAACCCAGTGACCGAGGTATCCCACACCTGACATTACTGACTGAAAAGAGCCAGGATATGAACAGGGCTAGACTGCCAGGCCTGACAGAGACTCATTTAACAATTCCACTTTGAGTCACGATAGGACAGCCCGAGCAGACGATTCATGGACCAGGATAGGTCAGACGGTACATTCACTAAGAAGAACAATGTCCCATGCCACTGGGTATCTTATCTATACAGTGATAATACTTTATCTGTAGGTACCTTTCCTCCAAGGGTCTCCAACTGCTTTCCAAAAGGTGAGTAAGTAGCATTGTTCCCATTTGACTGAAGCTCAGAGAGGTTGTTCGGAGAGTGCAGTGCTTGGAATAGAAACCAAGTCCTGTAATTCCCAGTCCCACTGCTCTAACTACTAGATAATGCTCCCTCTCTATGCTTCTTTAGGGAACTTCCATGGGAACTCAGCAATGTCTATTTTAACCCAGAGGCCCCTGTGCAAATCAAGGTCCCTTCGAGCTGGTCACTGTATGAACACAAGGTAAGAGACGGCCCCTGCTCTGGAGCATTAAAACAGCATGTTTAACCTGTTTTAAATGATCTCACTACAGATTCATATTAACCTGGTACTACGCCCCCCAGCACCGTCTCTGTTTTTATTTTCCTCCTCTGTCTCCAAATCTGCTTGCTGTTCACTGCCAAACATTCTACGCTGTTAGACAGCAACCTGAGAAATGAGGTGCATTGAGTGACTGTGTTACTGGGACTCCGAGACCTGCTGGGTAAATCCGGTTCCATACAGAATTTACAGGATCACACTTTGTTTGTAAGTTCCATTTACAGTAGCTGCAGATTAGTAGATGGTTCAATACATGGTGAATCCTCTGTTATACAGTCCAGCATGTCAATAGGTTGCTTATAACCATCGATCACACCTTCTTACCGATATGCTTATAACCATCTAACATGCTTATAACATCTAGTCATCATTTATCAACTCTTTATAAACTTTTTGCAACGGAGCTTTAATATAAAGGGTGATTGTTTACAGTGTGTATATGACCTTAAAAAAAATAAGGTGTTATTCGTGGGCAATTGTGTGCCTTGGTTTCCCTATCTGTAAGAGACCCTTTGGTGTTTTTTGTATAAGTGAGAATTTGTCCTGGTGTCCAGGGCAAAAAGAAATCCACCCTCCCAACCCCTGTCCCCCTGCCATGCTCCACCCCAGAGGTTGTTTCATTTCAGTGGTGCTGTAAGGTGCTTTAAGATGAATGATTTAAAAGTAAAATATTACTAGAGAGGATCCCACTTCTGTAATTTGGCATGGCAAGTCACTCCTCATAACCAAAGACATGTATATTCACCATCGCACAACGGATGTGCCCTGCATTGTGAAACAGCCTAAGTTAGCCTTACTCATTTGCTATAAAATGTCAATTAAAAATAACGTCTTCTCACCAGAAGGGTTTCCGATGGGCATGCTGATGCAGAAAGAAATTAAATAAGCCTGCACTGCCCACCAGAGCTTCGCTGTTCTCCAGATGTAATGCTAACTCTGAAATCTGCAGCCCACTGAGAAACCCGATTCCTGAATGTGCCTGAACCCATCAGCTTTGAAGAGCATGTCAGTGGGCAACACAGATGTCTGTTTAGAACAGAATTAGCCTGAATACAGAGACAAGCTGCTAACACCTTGAGTTGTTCCCATTTCAGGTCCTGCCCCGTAGACACTGGCTGATTGAAAAGCCCTGACATGAGGAGATAGAAGCAGACATCTGATAAGCCAAGGAGCAGTATGCTCAGAGCAACTACAGAGCATAGGGGGAAAAAGGCTCTCCTAGCAGCTGCAAGATACTGTGGCATAATCAGGGCATGTGGAATTAGTGCCACCATGAAATGCAATCTGTCTGCACATGAAATGATAATGTCTTACATAACTGTGAAATCAAGGGGACAAATTTACCGAGGGCCAGGATATTAGCAAGAGCTGATCCCTTCTTAGTTTGATTTAGTGATAATTTTATCACAACATGCAGGCATATTTATGAAGGACAAGTACCAACAATCCTGGAACTCATGGGATAGTTCTACTGTTTATAGATCTGCCTCATAAGTGAGCTTGCAGCTGCCCAGAGCCAGATATCACAGCTGTCAGATACATTGCATACATGCCGCATCAAGGGATAAAACCCAGTGCCCCTGGATTCCAGAACCTCCGCCTACCACTTGAACTGCGGCATAATCACCATTAACCAGCCAATGTAATAATCCTGCGGAAGCCTCTGGCCACTAAAGCAGAGTGCTGCATAAACACGTTAGCCAGTTAATTACAACACGACCAGCAAGCCTAGCCTGCAAGGCAATTAAAGCCACACATTTATCTTGGGCATGAATGGTGATAGGAGAACATAGAATATTAGGGTTGGAAGAGACCTCAGGAGGTATCTAGTCCAACCACGTGCTCAAAGCAGGATCAACCCCAACTAAATCATCCCAGCCAGGGCTTTGTCAAGCCTGCCCTTAAAAACCTCTAAGGATGGAGATTCCACCACCTCCCTAGGTAACCCATTCCAGTGCTTCACCACCCTCTTAGTGAAAAAGTTTTTCCTAATATTCAACCTAGACCTCCCCCACTGCAACTTGAGACCATTGCTCCTTGTATTGTCATCTGCCACCACTGAGAACAGCCGAGCTCCATCTTCTTTAGAACCCCCCTTCAGGTAGTTAAAGGCTGTGTCATAAACAGATAGCTAAGGGTTAATGTTCTTTTACCTGTAAAGGGTTAACCAAGGGAACCAAACACCTGACCAGAGGACCAATCAGAAAACAAGATTTTTCAAATGTCAAGGGAGGGAAGTTGTTGGGGGGGTGTTCTTTGTTCTTTGTCTTGGTTCGGTGGCCCTCTCGGCTCTGAGAGGGATCTCTCTATCTCCAGGCTTTCTGATCTTCTGTTTCCAAGTTGCAAGTACAAGGAGAGTAAGACAATAGGTTTATTTTTTTTTGTATTTACATGTGTGTAGTTGCTGGAATGTTTTAAATTGTATTCTTTTTGGATAAGGCTGTTTATTCATTTTTTTTAAGCAATTGACCTTGTATATTGTCACCTTGATACAGAGACCATTTTTATGTCTTTTTCTTTCTTTTTATATAAAGCTTTCTTGTTAAGACCTGTTTGAGTTTTTTCACTGGTTAAAACTAAGGGACGAAGGGAGGGGGAAAGTCTTTTTGTGTTAGATTTACTAAGCCTGACTTTGCATACTCTCTGGGTGAGGGGAGAGAAAGATTTGATTTCTCAGTACTTGTGTTTCAAGGACTTGAAGCAGGGAATATACTAGAGTATCCAGGGTGGGGAAATCTGGGAGGAGGTAAAGAGGGGGAAGGGAAGTGGGTTATTTCCCTTTGTAGTGAGACTCAGGGCATCTGAGTCTTGGGGTCCCCCAGGGAAGGTTTTGGGGAGACCAGAGTGAGCCAGACACTGGAATTTTCTGGCTGGTGGCAGCGATATCAGATCCAAGCTGGTAATTAAGTTTGGAGGTTTCATGCTAGCTTCTCATGTTCTGAACTCTAAGGTTCAGATCTGAGTAGGAGAGTTATGACAGGCTGCTATCAAATCCCCCCTCATTCTACTCTTCTGCAAACTAAATAACCCCAGTTCCCTCAGCCTCTCCTCGTAAGTCATGTGCCCCAGCCCCCTGATCATTTTCATTGCCCTCCGCTGGACTCTCTCGAATTTGTCCACATCCTTTCTGTAGTGGGGGGTCCCGAAACTGGATGCAATACTCCAGCTGTGGCCTCACCAGTGCTGAATAGAAGGGAATAATCACTTTCCTCAATCTGCTGGCAATGCTCCTACTAATGCAGCCCAAAATGCCGTTAGCCTTCTTGGCGACGAGGGCAAACTGCTGACTCATATCCAACTTCTCATCCACTGTAATCCCCAGGTCCTTTTCTGCAGAACTGCTGCTTAGCCAGTCAGTCCCCACTCTGTAGCGATGCATGGGATTCTTCCATCCTAAGTGCAGGACTCTGCACTTGTCCTTGTTGAAACTCATCAGATTTCTTTTGGCCCAATCCTCCAATTTGTCTAGGTCACTCTGGACCATCTACCTCTCCCCCCAGTTAGTGTCATCCACAACCTTGGTGAGGGTCCAATCCATCCCATCATCCAGATCATTAAAAAATGTTGATCAAAACCAGCCCCAGGACCGACCCCTGGGGCACTCCACTTGATACCGGCTGCCAACTAGACATGGAGCCATTGATCACTACCCATTGAGTCTGATGATCTAGCCAGCTTTCTATCCAGCTTACAGTCCATTATAGTCCAGTATGACACACCCTGTGCTGATATCTCAGCATGGCGTGGGAGAAAGAGAGGGAAATGTGGTGACATGGCATCGTGTTGTAACAAGGGGGTTGTTTTGTCCTGCTGACTAAAGGCAATCCCAACGACTCCCCGCCACTGGCTACCATGAGGAAATGCTGTCTGGGGAAGGTAGCAGATTGTT
The DNA here is from genome assembly GCF_025201925.1 of Gopherus flavomarginatus. NCBI lineage: Eukaryota > Metazoa > Chordata > Testudines > Testudinidae > Gopherus > Gopherus flavomarginatus. The sequence continues at coordinate 212,437,280 of NC_066620.1, read as the reverse complement.
GTTGCAGGACTGGATACTAGACACACTGGGAGCCCAACCAGAAACACAGAGGGCAGCTGCCAGAGGGATGCTCTAAAGCTGCGTGGGAAAAGATTTCAATGGGTTTACTTAGCTACTCAGTCCCGCAGGCGCTAGGCTGAATTCTAATGCAGGCCTCGAAGGAGAATGAGTTTGATGGGTCTCATTCCAGGCCTCTATTTGTCCACATCGAACACCACCGCCCACTTGGGCATAATTTTCTGTTTATGTCTGTATCTGCCCTGGGGAAAGCCATGACTGAACAGCAGAGGCCCAGCGGGTCAGGAGTGAGGGATATCGGTAGAACTGTGGGTGGGAGGATGCTCACAAGCAGGTTGTGGGTCAGGATTGAGGGGCATTAGCAGAGCTGGCGAGGGGGAGGGGGTGCTCAGGCAGAAGTGTAGTTGGGGGCAGGGGGGGTTGTTGCCCCCCTAAACAGGGCCAGCTTTATGGGTGGGAGCTGTGGTCAGGCAGCAAGGCTTGTGCATTTAACTTATTGAACCAGGATAGGCCCTTGCCAGCAGCCCCTCTGACCTGTGACTTTCTCCTCCTCACCCCCCAGCAGCCAAGGGTGCAGGCTGTTTGGCAGTCCCAGTGGAGCCCACGCTGCCATGTCTTGCTGTGTGGTGCTGTGAGAGCCGAGCATGCAGCATCCCCTCGCACCATGAAATACAGCAGGGGCCAGGCAGCAGTCCCAGCAGCATCAGAAAAGCAGCAGCATCAAGTCCAGTCGCAGCAGCCGGTACCAGAGCAGCCACAGAGAGAGAGAGAGAGAGAGAGTGTGTTTTCTTACTATGTGTTCCATTCTATGCATCTGATGAAGGGGGCTGTAGCCCACCAAAGCTTATGCTCAAATAAATTTGTTAGTCTCTAAGGTGCCACAGGTACTCCTGTTCTTTTTGCAGATACAGACTAACATAGCTGCTACTCTGAAACACGTATATAATGTTGACCAGCAATGGCTAGCTCCCAGACAGGATAACTGACCTACTACTAGGAGCAGTTAGGGGAGATCTTCTTTGGTTCAAGCATCAAAGGCCTGTGGGTTGGAAACCATGGCCAGGGTTTAGTCTCCAGATCTACGGGGTGTTTGATTTGTATAACTGTATCTTATCTACTGCTCATAACAGCAGCTGCATTAACACCATCAGGAGTGTAAGAAGCTGGTCACTCCTCCTGCTTGTCACACAGCTGTCCTGACTCTTCATATTTTTCCCCCATAGAGACTGCAGGACTGAACAAGGCCAAAGTGATGGTGGTTGGGATGACACAAGCCTCTCCTTCATCGAAGACATCTGCCCCACAGCCCTCCCCTCAGCCTCCATGACTGGCGAGAGACAGTGGAGAAAAATGCTTTCATCTATCTCCAGCTTCCTCTCCCTCAAGGAGGCCTTAGTCCTAGTGATCCCTTTCTTTATCACCTCCTGGCTGGATTGTGATAACTCTGTCTGAGGCAAAAGGTGGAAGCAACGCAGAGAATGCAACTTACGTAGAATATGGTGTCTGACCTCCTCAGCATGCTGGCCCTCCTTCAGCGCATCACCAGTGTCCCCTTCCCAGTCCTCTTGTTGCTAATTTTAAGCCCTCGCTCCCAACTTTCAAAGCTATTGACAGCTACACCAGCAACCACATCTCCATCCATGGCAGCTGCTCTCTTCTGCGACCGTGCAGCTCACAAGGTCTAAGACAAAGCATGTGAGAGCCTGAAACGAAGTACTCTCAGGTGGGGGTGTCAGTTGCAGGGAGATCTGTCATAACATTTCTTCCCAGATCTGGACCTTAGTGTCCAAAATATGGGCGTTAGCATGAAAACCTCCAAGCTTCGTTACCAGCTTGGACCTGTGTTCTGAAGTGCAGCTGGAGGCTGGTCCAGCCTTGGCCTATGGCGATACTGTCACAACACACAATGCTGTGTCTCTTAATAGATGTTGTTTCTGTTGGGATATGTAGGAGTTAAGCAGAGACCTGGGAAACCACTGGTGTGCAGACATGCTATGGGGAGTAGAGGCACAAGCAGGCACCACTTCTGCGCTTGATAGATAAAGTGCAGGTACCTCTGTGCACTTGATAGGTAAAGTGCTACCCCTCTGCCTTCCCTTCCCCTTGCTAAGGATTGATAAGCGTTGCAGCTGCATAAGGAATATGGGGATCAAAGGATACCTTTCTGTAAAGCCATGTTATCTTCCTCCCTCCCTTCTTTCCCAGCTACTGTACATAAACAAGCTCAGAGTCATGGCACCTTCCTCCCTTCCCTGCAAAGTGCTGCTCCAGGGAATTTGAGGTTGCAATTATAGACTCAGACTCAGATTCTAGGACTGGAAGGGACCTCGAGAGGTCATCGAGTCCAGTCCCCTGCCCTCATGGCAGGACCAAATACTGTCTAGACCATCCCTAATAGACATTTATCTAACCTACTCTTAAATATCTCCAGAGATGGAGATTCCACAACTTCCCTAGGCAATCTATTCCAGTGTTTAACTACCCTGACAGTTAGGAACTTTTTCCTAATGTCCAACCTAAATCTCCCTTGCTGCAGTTTAAGCCCATTGCTTCTTGTTCTATCATTGGAGGCTAAGGTGAACAAGTTTTCTCCCTCCTCCTGATGACACCCTTTTAGATACCTGAAAACTGCTATCATGTCCCCTCTCAGTCTTCTCTTTTCCAAACTAAACAAACCCAATTCCTTCAGCCTTCCTTCATAGGTCATGTTCTCAAGACCTTTAATCATTCTTGTTGCTCTTCTCTGGATCCTCTCCAGTTTCTCCACATCTTTCTTGAAATGCGGTGCCCAGAACTGGACACAATACTCCAGTTGACGCCTAACCAGCGCAGAGTAAAGCGGAAGAAGGACTTCTCGTGTCTTGTTTACAACACACCTGTTAATGCATCCCAGAATCACGTTTGCTTTTTTTGCAACAGTATCACACTGTTGACTCATATTAAGCTTGTGGTCCACTATGACCCCTAGATCTCTTTCTGCCATACTCCTTCCTAGACAGTCTCCTCCCATTCTGTATGTGTGAAACTAATTGTTCCTTCCTAAGTGGAGCACTTTGCATTTATCTTTATTGAACTTCATCCTGTTTACCTCAGACCATTTCTCCAATTTGTCCAGATCATTTTGAATTTTGACCCTGTCCTCCAAAGCAGTTGCAATCCCTCCCAGTTTGGTATCGTCCGCAAACTTAATAAGCGTACTTTCTATGCTAACATCTAAATCGTTGATGAAGATATTGAACAGAGCCGGTCCCAAAACAGACCCCTGCGGAACCCCATTTGTTATACCTTTCCAGCAGGATTGGGAGCCATTAATAACTACTCTCTGAGTACGGTTATCCAGCCAGTTATGCACCCACCTTATAGTAGCCCCATCTAAATTGTACTTTCCTAGTTCAGCTATAAGAATATCATGCGAGACCGTATCAAATGCCTTACTAAAGTCTAGGTATATCACATCCACTGCTTCTCCCTTTTCCACAAGGCTCGTTATCCTATTAAAGAATGCTATCAGATTAGTTTGACACGATTTGTTCTTTACAAATCCATGCTGGCTATTCCCTATCACTGTACCACCTTCCAAGTGTTTGCAGATGATTTCTTTAATTATCTGCTCCATTATCTTCCCTGGCACAGAAGTTAAACTAACTGGTCTGTAGTTTCCTGGGTTGTTTTTATTTCCCTTTTTATAGATGGGCACTATATTTGCCCCCTTCCAGTCTTCTGGAATCTCCCCCGTCTCCCATGATTTCCCAAAGATGATAGCTAGAGGCTCAGATACCTCTTCCATTAACTCCTTGAGTATTCTAGGATGCATTTCATCAGGCCCTGGTGACTTGCAGGCATCTAACTTTTCTAAGTGATATTTTACTTGCTCTTTTTTTATTTTATCTTCTAAACCTACCCTCTTCCCGTAAGCATTCACTATACTAGACATTCCTTCAGACTTCTAGGTGAAGACCGAAACAAAGAAGTCATTAAGCATCTCTGCCATTTCCAAGTCTCCCGTTACTGTTTCCCCCTTCTCACTGAGCAGTGGGCCTATCCTGTCCTTGGTCTTCCTCTTGCTTATTGTATAAAAAATAGTAACTTTTACCTTTACAGTATTTGAAGACATCTGTAGAATATGCTAACAGTTATCAGGGGTGAGGATAATTATATTCAGTATAAAGTTATTAATATTCATTGCAAGGGCGTTCATATTACTCAAGCGGTTTGGGGGTGTTGTAGTGATTGTAGATATTTACATACTAACAGATAAAGAGTGGAACTGATTTGACAATTGGGTTGAGGGGAACAAGTACTGCAGTAAAGAAGCTCCATCCACCTGTGGGTCAGCCTGCTCATTCTCTAACCGTTTCCCCATGGAAGGCGAGCTCGGGTTCCCCCAAACCTGTGGAGAACAGGGGGGGACAAGCTCACCCTTTCCTGAAAAGCAATCTGGGATCGATCTGTTGGGTACAGGTCTGTCGCGCCACCGAGAACTGAACCCAACAGGCCCTAATTCTAGTTATGTCAAGGCCCATTTATAATGCGGTGGCAGTATAAGGTGGCTTTAAAATGGGTGGAAAAAGCCCCACCCCAGTCACGACCCTGCTCTCAGGCCCCCAGTATAGTGCGGGGTTCCTGGGTGTGGCAGCAGTGTGCTGCACTATGCCTATTCTCTGCTTCCCATGCCTATATGGGACTGCAGCAATGAGAAGGGAAGTGACAATAGCTCTTGGGATGCCCTGACTTGGGGCCCTCCATAGCCCCAAAATACAGGGAGTGCAATGGTGACTGAAAGCCCAAGCACAGGAACGATCACGGAGAGTCTGGCTCTGCGAGAGCGACAGAACTGTGCAAACTCCATAGGGTCACTTCACAAGGGCTCCTGCACAGTGCAAGTCAGTTTCATTCATCTGAAAGTTTTGTTTTGAGTTTCCCCTGAAAAACCCCACTTGCATCCAGGCTGGCCCATGTGTCACCCAGAGGGTCTGGGGAACAGCAAAGCCTTCCATTCTCAGCTGGGTGGTAATTATAAACCCAGCTAGCCCACCCCAGAAGTACCCTCCTCCATTGCCCGGGACACTGCCATCCCTTGCACAAACTCCCTACAGACCACAGCTAAAAAACCCCTGAAGCCAGGGATGGAAAAGGCCCATCAGATCACTGCTGCGCCCCACACCCCATATTCTCCTGTGCTCTGTCCAGTCTGGTCTCTGAAGCCCCAAGCAACGGTGCTTTCATCATTTCCCATGGGACACAGCTCACAGTCAAGCTGCTTTTCCAGATAGTCCAATGTTTTCCTGTTCTTATTGGCGTAAGATCTAACGCCAAGGTACCAGTGCTGACAACATTCTTCCAGACAGCAGATGGAAACTCCTGTGGTTTTCTCTTTTAACCCCTTCACCTCTGAATTTTTTTTCCAACTTCATAAAGGACACACAGTATTTGCCAGTCTTAAGCGCAATGTTTTACTGACACACCACATTCTGGGGCTGGAGGGAGAAAGGGCAGGGAAAACTGGACTGCAGCAGGTTTCAGAGGGGTAGCCGTGGTAGTCTGTATCAGTAAAAGCAAAGTCCTTGTGGCACCTTAGAGACTAAAATGTATTTGGACATAAGCTTTCGTGGGCTAGAACCCACTTCATCAGATGCATGTAGTGAAAAATACAGTAAGCAGGTATATATATTACAGCACATGAAGAGATGGGAGTTGTTTCACTAAGTGGGGGGTCAGTGCTAACAAGGCCAATTCAATTAAGGTGGACATTGCCCATTTCCACCAGTTGACAAGAAGGTGTGAGTATTAGCAGAGGGAAAAATTATTTTGTAGTGATTCTAACAGACTCTGGGACACAGGCCAGTCCTCGCTTGCAGACAGCCCCCCAACCTGAAGCAAATACTCAGCAGCAGCCACACAACACACACACTAACCCAGGAACCAAACCCTGCAACAAACCCCATTGCCAACTCTGCCTGCATATCTATTCAAGGGATGCCATCATAGGACCTAACCACATCAGCCACACCATCAGGGGCTTGCTCACCTGCACATCTACCAACATGATATATGCCATCATGTGCCAGCAATGCCCCTCTGCCATGTGCATTGACCAAACCAGACAATCTCCACACAAAAGAATAAATTGACACAAATCAGACATCAAGAATTGTAACACTTCAATCTCCCTGGACATTCAATAACAGACTTAAAAGTGGCAATTCTTCAACAAAAAAATTTCAAAAACAGACTTCAACAAGAAACTGCAGAACTGGAATTAATTTGCAAACTGGACACCATCAAATTGGGCCTGAATAAAGACTGGGAGTTGTTGGGTCATTACAAAATGTAATTCCCTCTGGCCTCGTTAGCACTGACCCTCCACTTAATAAGGCAACTCCCATCTTTTCAGGTGCTGTTATGCTGCTTACTGGATTTTCCACTCCGTGCACCTGATGAAGTGGGTTACAGCCCACAAACACGTATGCCCAAATATATTTGTTAGTCTCTAAGGTGCCACAAGGACTCCTCATTGTTTTGACTGCTGCAGTTGCCGCATTGCCTGCACCAGGCAAAACTATGGGGTATCTTATTGCTTCTCGCATGCCTAGACCAGACAAACATTTCTCAACAGGAGGGAGCAGCCCTTAAGGTACAAGGCAAGCAAAAAAAAAGCTTAAGTCCTTTCTCCCTTCACCTTCCTTCCCACATCCCCTGCCATGTGCTGCCACTAGTGCAAGCAGCTACAGCTCCCCCCGTACCTGTCATTGCTGCTCTTGAAAACCGGGTTCACACTGCACAACTGGTCCCAAAGTTCAGTCCAGCCTAGGCAGGGAGGGAATCCGTGTGGGCGTCTCTCTCCCTGCTGTCTGGCTGGTAAGTCCCGAGAAAACCACTGACCCCGCCGCTTCTGCTGCCCCACGATCCGTTAGGAAGAGAGCCCCTCTCTGAAGAGCCAGCAGCAGCAAAACAAGAGTGAGAAATGTTTAATTAAGTTACTTGGTGCGTCGGCTGCCTCGTTCTTTTCCCAAGTCACGCAGACAGCCCCAGCCGCGCAGTTTCCTTTTTAAACAGGAGCGATGAGTAATAACCCCTGCCCAGAGCACAGCCTCGGCAGGAGGAAAGAGAACAGTGACTTGGGTTGAATTGAAGCAGAGATCCCTGAAGGCCCATTTATCAGCAACAGGGCAGCCAAGCCTACAGCTTTCTTTCAGGCACTTTGGATCTCCAGCAAGACAGCAGCCTGGAATGATAAAATCATCATTTGTCCTGCTCAACAGGTGACTAGCAAGCAGAGGGCACTGAGACAGTTAGGAGACGGGGAAAGGGGCCCAGCTCCCTCCTTTGTCAGATAGGTTCCTCCCTGGTCTAACTGCTCCTTCCTTCCTCCCCCCTCTGCCTGACACACTCACAGCTGTTTCCATGGACACCAGTAGCTGCCACAGAAACCACAGCAGGGACTTCAGACATGAAGAAATCCACCCCTCCATCTGTCTATTGCTCCATCCTTCCTGCAGAAGAGAGGTGGCTTCCCAGCAGAGAGCCTCCCACTGAAGTCTGCGAGAGTTTTGCCATCAGACTTCCACAGGAGTAGGACTGATTCCCCTAATTTGTCTAGCAGTAACAGGGAAGAGGAATGGCCCAGAGACACACACACACACCCAGCTCTGGAGAAACAGGAACGGGAAGCCTCAAGTTTCTTGGAGGGAAGTGGGGGTGGATAGATAACTGCAACTGGGCTCAGCAGAACAGTCAGGTGGTGCCTGGGAAGTAACTGGTGTGAGGAAAGCAACTGAGCTTTCAACAGGTGGAGAGATTATTTGTGACTATTACAGCACTGGGGTCATCAGTGCTACAATAATCAGGGTTGGATGTTAGGAAACACTGTTTCACTAAGAGGGTGGTAAAGCACCTGAATGGGTTACCTAGGGAGGTGGTGGAATCTCCATCCTTAGAGGTTTTTAACGCCTGGCTTGACAAAGCCCTGGCTGGGATGATTTAGTTGGTGTTGGTCCTGCATTGAGCAGGGAGTTGGACTAGATACCTCCTGAGGTCCCTTCCAACCCTAATATTCTATCAGTCTGATTTTGGAACTAAATGGCAACAGTGGGGTTAGACTCAAGGCCAGAAGGGACTATCACAGGGGTCGGCAACCTTTCAGAAGTGGTGTGCTGAGTCTTCATTTATTCACTCTAATTTAAGGTTTCACGTGCCAGTAATACATTTTAATGTTTTTAGAAGGTCTCTTTCTATCAGTCTATAATATATAACTAAACTATTTGTGACAAAGTTCCTCCTCTACCTTAGTGGGTCCTGTGCTTATTATCGATTTTGCTCGCCTCACAGATTCACCATGTGAGTCGGGAAACAGCCCAGAGACCTTCCCCTCTGGTAGAAGCCATAGTCTAGGTCAATTCCTCTTGTGTCCGATCAGGAGTTGGGAGGTTTGGGGGGAACCCAGGCCCACCCTCTACTCCAGGTTCCAGCCCAGGGCCCTGTGGATTGCAGCTGCCTATAGTGCCTCCTGATACAGCTGCACGACAGCTACAACTCCCTGGGCTACTTCCCCATAGCCTCCTCCCAACACTTTCTGTATCCTCACCTCAGGACCTTTCTCCTGGTGCCTGATAATGTTTGTATGCCTCAGCCTTCCAGCAATATGTCTTCTCGCTCCCAGCTCCTCACATGCACATCACAAAGTGAAGTGGGGTCCTTTTTAAACTCAGGTGCCCTGATTAGCTAGCCTGTCCTAATTGATTCTAGCAGTTTCTTAATTGGCTCCAGGTGTCTTAATTATCCTGCCTGTCTTAATTGGTTCTAGCAGGTTCCTGATTACTCTAGTGCAGCCCCTGCTCTGGTCACCCAGGAAACAGAAAACTACTCATCCAGTGACCAGTAACATTTGCCCTCTACCAGACTCCTGTACCCCACTGGTCAGAGTCTGCCACATATTGTTGTATGTAAAGTAAATAAGGTTTTTAAACTGTTTAAGGAACTTCATTAAAATTAAATTAAAATGCAGAGCCCCCCAGACCGACGGCCAGGACCCAGGCAGTGTGAGTGCCACTAAAAATCAGTCTGGGTCTGACATGATTAGCTGTTCTGATTCCATCCAGGAAAGGGCAGCACACACACGTACCCTATATATTACACTATAATAACCCCTATAGCTGAGGTGAGGTATTCTGACAGTCCCCCAGTTTCTACAGCAGGGAACCAGATACTGCAAAAGGCCTTCAACTCTGGATCTCTTTTCTTCTAGTCCCACAGACAACAGTCCTCAAACTTGTTTGGGTTTTCAGGGCTAGTGACTCAGGCTTTTGGCTACAAGCAGGTCTTGGGCTGGGCAGTTGAGTTTCTTGGTGGACTAGATTAAGTTCTCTTGAATCAGTGCATTCCTTGGGACAAGTTGAAGATGCACATGTGTCCAGAAAATGTGACAGCACAATGAAAATGAAATGAAAGCAATACAATTATACATTGAAGATAATCTAGACGTGCAATGATTTGAATGCGCTTCATACATCTCAACACCCCTGGGAGATAGATCTGTATTAACACTCCAGTTTATAGGTGGGGAAACTGAGGCACATTGGTATGCATCTGACTCACAGCAAGTCAATGTCAGATCTGAGAACAAAACCCAAGAGTCCCAATTCTCAGAACCCCCTGCTTTCACCAACAGACCCTATTCACTCCTTCAGCTAAGTGGACCTACAGCAAGTTCCAGTTGACACCTCAGTGACAGACCATGGACCTGTTTAGGGTGTCCCTAGTAGGAATGCAACCACAGGATTGGGGCAACTGTTTCCATGCGGGATACTGCCGCACTTTCTTGTGACATTGCACATGGACACAGACAGGAGCCTTCACTGGCTTGTGTGTCACAACGCAGCATCATCAGGTCCCAAATGAACTTGGGGCTCACCCATCCTGCAAGCTGCATAAGAACCACCTACACCTCAGGGCGTCCCTCTCCTTAGACTTGAGTGCCACACACAAAGGTCAGAGCCCTAGTGCACAAGTTCTGAGAAGCCAGAAGAGATGTCCTAATGGGCTATGCCTTAGCTTTGGAGTCCCTGCATTCCTCAGAAGCACAGGCTCAAATCAGCCAACTCAGCCCTTCATCCATGTGAGGTAGATAAATTAAGCTCTAGGCCGTGCATTGCAGGAAGGTCCTTTAGAATGAGACCTTTGAAACCAAGGTTCTGCATGGCCATTAAAGATCCTATGGTGATTTCTGCAAGAGCAAAATCTGCTCAGTGTCTAAACTTTAAACCCTCTCCTCTCAGCTGTGCTCTGTGCCTGGCTACAATGCTGCACCCCAGAGGTAGCTGCATTTCAGTAGTGCCCTGTGTATACAGAAAGGAATCTGATGCACGCCATATGTGCTTAATTTAAAGATTATCTGGAACCTCCCCAGGAGTGAGTTCTGCTCTCTCAGCCAGTCAGTTAAATCTTTACCCGTGCAAAGGAAGAAATTCATCTCTCTTCTCTGATGTGCTTCAGGGGCTAGCAGGTTCCCCAAGGGAACATGGCTCTGGAACAGAGTCCCGGACTTTAAATATATTTACTGTATACACCAGTCTAGAGTTGCCCTAAATTATTCTTTGCATCCTTCTTAAGCCACTCACATAAGGGAAAATGAAACAGAACAGAAAGCCATCCTTGATTTACAGCTGCAGGCCACAATAATTACATCAAACAGAAGATGTGTCTTCAGTAATGAGCTCTGTAGGGCATGTAATCTGTAAGCCTGTGCATTACCAGACTAGATGCTGAGCTGTGGCACCACTGATGCTTTAATGAAGAGAATGGAGTTACACCGATTTACCCCAGCTGCAGATCTAACTCCACAATCTGTCCATGATTCAGTATCAAAACTGAAGGGAAGAGGGGTTGTAATTTATTTTAGAAACAAAATTCAATTTCTATCACTGTTTTGGTTTGCCCCACTCTCCTTAGATTGTACTTTGGAATTACAGTGAAACTGATTTGAAACAGACAATAATTTGGGACTTTGCACAGTTTTCAATTCAGGGATGGACAGGAGATCACCTCTCTGCTCTCGCTTTCTTGTGACAGAACTTTTCTGAGCGTACTGTCTGGTTCTATTTCACACATGCCAAGTGACAGAGCTCAAGTGATCTCAGAGAGTTCCTGCTGGATACATCTGTACTGACCTCTGTACTTTTCCATACGCATTTGCCTCAAACTAAAAAAGAATCCTATCTGGTAAAGACCCTGTGCAGCTGACTGAAACGCCTTTCGGGTAGAACCTGTTAGAGATTAACACAAACTATTAATATAGCAAATGATTTCTTAATTAACACGCTGTGCTCATTGCATCTGAGAACCCTCAGCAGGATTGTTAGGATTCCCTCCAACCCAGAGAGAGCCCACTGAAAACTCCCAGTTTAAAACCATGTTGTTGTTTTTTAACGGAATGAGACAGACCTCAGGCAATTCACGTTAGATGCATATTTATTCCATCAGCATAAAAAGGCATACATTGACCAAGGCGAAAAACCACCATTGTAGAACACAATTATCTAGTCCCCAGTCTTGTATCTAATTAGACTTGCTACACTTTTACAGCTGCCAATGGAAAGTAATACCCTCTTCCCAATTAATTTGTCTTATCGGCCTGTAGCCTTTTGCAAACATTGACCAACCCAAACTGAATGTGGTGAAAACACACTCAGTGCAGACTGAGCTGGGTGGGCAGGACTGTAGGTCTTTAATATTAGACAAAACATTGAATTCAGCTGTCTTGCCTTTTGTCACCTTATTTCCCCGATGTGTTGCAATGAATTGCAATACAGCTTCTTTGCACTCAGAGATTTGGAGTAAGAATCTACATCTTCAGTGTCCAGTGCCAGAAGGGAAGGAACGGATTTGGGATTCCGATCCATGAGGAATGTCTCAACCTCATCTTCCCGCAACTGCCCTTTATGACATTAGTGCCTCTCAAGATTTCCGTGCTGGGTAAAATGTGTGCTATGTTTTGATGCAAGTCCTGTGTGGTCCGTGCCAAATTTCAACACACATACAATAGCTGGGTGCAGCTACAGAGACATGCTCTCCCAACATGTTCCAATGAGTGTCATGGGGCATCCATTCTCCTTCCTTCAATCAATCAGCCAGGAGGTTGATGGCGGTTTCTTATCAAGTTGGAGACTTCACCTTTCCATTATTTTTATGGCTGCACTGCACTCAACACTGAAGATGGCTAATTTACAGTCTAAGGAGCAAGTTGCACCTGTCTTTCTTTTTCAGCTCTCTCATTTTTCAAAGGTTGCCAGCCATCATCTCTTTTATTTCTTGCTAGGGTATTTCTCTCACTCTTAATCCTATCCCAGAATAGAAGGAAGGGAAAAGGCTGTAGATGCTTCAGATAGAATGGAGGTTTAACAGAATAAGGCAACTAGAAACCTGCAGTTTTAAGAGGGCTCCACAACAGAGCCCTTGTACTAGTGTTTGCTCACTAAAGGCAAAATTCACCCTGCAAAGGACCAGCACAAGACCAATTAAGTCCCACTTAAACTAGGTCTCAAATGGTGTGTAGGGTCTTGTGCTGACCCACAACGAGAAGGCGAGAGCTAGAAGAGGTTGACTTTGTAGAGTTGACCCTGAAGATCAGCACCGACTCTTGTAAATCTAGGGTTTAGATCATATTTTTAAGTGACTGAGAGGAGAAAAGGGAAGTGGTCAAGTGCTCAAAAAAGACTGACCGAGACCCAAGAGTCAATAGGGCTTTAGACAGAAACAGAAAACCACTTCCTTCAGTCTAAGGCCAGTCTAAGACCTTGTCTATATTGGGGCTGTAGCCATCTATGTAGCTAAACCAGGGGTAGACAAACTATGGCCCGCAGACTGGATCTGGATCACCAGAGCTTTGGATCTGGCCCACAGGACTGCCACTGCCGTGGCACTGCAGGCCCCGTGCCACTCCCAGAAGCGGCCGGCACCACGTCCCTGCGGCCCCTGGGGAAGGGGGTGGGGTGCAGAGGGCTCCGTGTGCTACCCTCGCCTGCAGGCACCGGCCCCCGCAACTCATTGGCTGGGAACGGGGAACTGCGGCCAATGGGAGCTTCGGGGCAGTTACCTGCAGGCGAGGGCAGCATGTGGAGCCCTCTGTCATGTCCCACCCCCCCCAGGGGCTGCAGGGACATGGTGCCAGTTGTTTCCAGGAGCGAAGTGGTGCAGTGTGGTATGGGGCCAGGGCAGGCAGGCAGGCAGGGAGCCTACCCTGGCCCTGGTGCACGCCTTTGCCACCCTGGAGCCGCTCCAGGTAAGCGGTGCTGGGCCGGAGCCTGAACTCCAACCCCCTGCCTTGAGCCCCCTGCTGCACTCCTCCTGCACCCCAACCCCCTGCCGCACCCCAACCCCCTGCCCTGATCCCCCAACCCCCTGCCCTGACCCCCCCTTGGTCAGCCTGCACCCCAACCCCTTGTCCTGAGCCCCTTCCTGCACACCGCACCCCTGCCCCAGCCCTACATTCATGGCCCTGCATGCAATTTCCCCACCCAGATGTGGCCCTCGGGCCAAAAAGTTTGCCCACCCCTGAGCTAAACTGAAGTACCTGCACTAACGCAACCTCCGAAGGTAGCCTCGGTGCACTGGCCCGAACCGTGATTGGGGCCAATGCATTGAGTTTACACTAGGAATCGCCACTGGTGCAGCTGCACAGTGGCTTAAATCCCCAAGGTTGGCAAGGTTGTATCTATATTACAGAGTCTACCCCAGCACAGCTACGTTGGTGTAGCTATGCTGGCATAACCCTGTAGTGTAGATGCAGCTGATGCTGACAGAAGGGGGTTTTCTGTCGGTGTAGGAACACCATCTCTCCAAATTATGTTAGCTACGTCAACGTAAGCAATGTTCTTCCATCGATGTAGCTGTGTCACACTGGTGGCTAGATCAGCAAAGCTCTGCTGGTCAGGAGTGTGGCGTTTTTATACTCTGATCAAGGCAGGGAGGTTGATCAAATGTAGACCAAGCCCAAGGCTTTAGAGCTACAGATTTGGCCGCATTAGTGGATCTGGTTACAACATGGCTGACCCTGCCCCATCGTTCCATCTCCGATTGCAGGTGAGTCTGAGGGCTGGTCTACACTGAAAAGTTACATTGGCACAGCTCCATCTCTCAGAGGTGTGAAAAATCCACATCCCTGAGATGTAGCTAAAATGACCTATCCCTTGGGGTAGACAGCACTAGGTAGGCAAAGGAATTCTTCCATTGACCTAGCTAGTGCCTCTTGAAGACATGAATTAATCGCCGTGATGGGAGAACCCCTCCCAGCACTGTCGTGTCTACACTGACGGCCTACAACAGTGCACTGTGGCACTGCCACTGTGCCTCTGTAGTAGGGTAAGGGCAGACGTAGCCTCACCTTGTCTCTGACCTGGGCTTTAGTGCACCTCCAGATGAAGTGATGACCCCATCTATGGCACAAGATGGAAGTGACGTGGAGACACTTGTGTTGGAGCCAGTTCATCCCACTGTGGTTTGGTCAGACTAGAAGATCCTGATGGGCCCTTCTGGCCTCAAAGTCTGTGAGCCCATGAGTAGCACAGATGGGGACCGAAGCCTGTGCTCCTACAAACTACCTTGCTGGCACGTTGATTTTGTCCTGAAACAGGAATCTTTTTAATAAGCCAAGAATTTTAGCCAGTGAGGCTCGAGTCTGTCGGGATATTTTCTAAAAGGCCGGTTCTGAAGCGTCACACTCCCCATCTCTCCTAACCATCTGTCTCAGGGCTTCCTGCAGCACCTCGATCAAGCCTCAGCTGCACGGGCCTCCTGTTTGATTCTGCCTCTCGCCCACACCCTCAGCCAGCTCTGCATGTGGCAGTTGTAGATGCCAAGTCATTTTCCTGCCTCAGTCCTATCTCTTACTCCCGATATGTCAGATCTCTTTGATCCTGAGCACACACCACCTGCTCTGCAGGCCTGGGCTCCTGGCATCTGCACTGAAGATAATTAGATTGTCCTTCAGAGTTTCTTTCTAATGAAGCAAACGTAATGCTGAGACACAGATAAAGAGAGCGGTTAAAGAACAGGGGAAACAGAATGCCAGAACAGGTTGGAGTGAAGACAAAGCAGCGCGACGAGAAGTCAAAAAGGCATCTAAGGCTGCACGTGTCTGCTGTGGTCTCTTGCCAGCTCCACTACAAACTGCCCTGTGCGTTTCAGTTTGAGGTGGCATTTGGAACGCCCCCCCGAGTCAGCCACACAGGCCTCAGCTTGGCATGATAAAGGGAGAATTCACTCCAACTCCAGTCCTGGTGAGAGTTGCTAAACTTCCCTTTGGCTTTAGCTGAGGGCCTGGAGAGAGGAGTGGATATTTCCTGGTTTGTTCAGGATAACAAAACCCCTTCAGCCAGCCCTGCAAGCAGTCACAAATGAACCCTTTCTGTCCCCTCAAACCATTCCACCCAAGGTTAGGGAAGCAAAAACCTAGCCCACAGGCCGCCTAAGGAACAGGAGTCTAATTCAACAACTAGGCAAAACATTTGAGTGAACAGGTAAAACGCTTTGGAAGCAGTGTCCAAGTGATCTGAGAACCACAACAAAACACACAAGCGTGTCAGACAAATGAACAGGTTATGAAAAATCATCTGTGTCTCCTTCCCCCCCCTTCCTTTGATGTCTAGATACTTCCCCTTGTTTAATGTTGCCTGTGCCATGACTTATCCATCCCATAATAATAATACCACCTAGGTCTTATCAGTAGATCTCAAAGCACTTAACAAAGGAGATAAATATCACTGTCACCATTTTACAGATGGGGAAACTGAGGCACAGGGAGGTGAAATGACTTTTCCCCAGTCTCCCAACAGGCCAGTAGCAGAGCTGGGATAGGTGCCAGGTACCAGTGCTCTACCCACTAGACCACACTGCCTCCCCTAGGATAATTATTATTGGCCATTGTGCCTGCAGAGGCAGGTATGTTCCACATTGCTACAGACCAACATACAAATGCAGACTCTCAAAAAGCCAAGGAACACACCAGCTGCAGAGGAACAACAAAGCTCTTCTTTACTAGATAGTAGTTACTCCTGGGGGGATTCTGCACCACTGTGCATGTGCAAAATTCATGTGCTGTGCAGAATTTCCTCCCCCCCACAGAAAATACATTCTGGTGGAAAGGCACTGCTGTTACAGCTTTCACCACAAGGGACCCTTGGCACCAGAACAGAGCAGCCGCTCCTGGGCGGGAGCGGCCCCAGCTGTGGATAGGGAAGAAAAAGAGGCTGCCTTCCTCACAGTGCCCTGCCCATGGTGTCAGGTCAAGAGGAACGGGATACTGGGGGGATGGACAGCATGGGGCACATAGGGCTGGTGGGGGGGGGGGATTCAGAAGGGCTAGTGGGAGGGACAGACGGGGGGGGCAATTACCAAAATAATTGAAACTGGTGTGATTATATTGTGTTGTTTTGACAAATAAAATGTGCAGAATTTTAAAATATTGTGTGCATAATTTTAAATATTGTGTGCATAATTTTAATGTTTTTGGCTCAGAATTCCCCCAGGAATAAGTAGCTCTGCTCGGAGACACAGTCATAATTAAGGCTACTATTGTATCATGGAATCCGTGACTTCCATCCAGAGACCTCGGTGACATTTTCTGCCCTGGGACTGGAGCTGTCAGCAGGCAGCCCTGCAGCTCTCAGCCACTGCTGGCAGCAGGCCCCCAGCAGCTCCTAGCTGCCGAGCAGCAGGAGTCCCCTGGAGCTCCCAGGCCCCATGGGTAGGGGGGTTCCCTGGAGCTCCCAACCCCTACAGGTGGCTGGGGGACACTGCAGCTCCTAGCTGCCAAGGGCAGCAGGCTCCTTACAGCTGCCTAGCTGTGGCAGGCAGCGAGGGGACCCCCTGCAGCAGCCCATCTACCGCGGGCAGCAAGGGGACCCCAGAGCTCCCAGCTGCTGTGGGGGGCCGAGGGGATCCCAGAGCTTCTGTCCACTGTGGGTGCTGGACCCTCCTCCCATTTTGTCAGGAATACTTTTAGTAAAAATCACAGACGGGTCACAGGCTTCCATGAATTTTTGTTTATCACCTGTGACCCGTCCGTGACTTTTACTAAAAATATCAGTGACAAAATCTGAGCCTTAGTCATAATTATTGAAAGTACAACTGACTGTTGAGTTGCCCTGTTTATTCTATATAAAGCCCCAAAGTATATTATAATATGCTTGGGGAAACAATCCAAGGATTTGGAATCCCATTTATGGAAGGCCTCCCAAAAAACCAAGATGTATGAAACGTTCGCACATATATTGCTCCAGGAGGACAAAAGCTAAGGAGTCCTGATCTTTCACCAAAACAAATGCAAACCCCTACTTACTTCCTTGCAGGATAGGGCCAAAGGTAAATAATGTGATACACTTAAGTGGATCTAGAAAATATTCATAAAATGAACTGTTGGGAGTAGCTCATTTTGACTGACTGTTCCAAATCTAAAGCAATAATCCCACCTGTTTATACTGGCTAATTAGGGTTGGTAACATGGAAGGAAATTGAATGAAATATTATTAATAAAAATGTGCATGACAGATCTGTAAGTTCCACCATGGCTTGACTTCAACCTATGAAGTTTTCTATATAAAAACTATATGCACTTAAATCTTTATGCATTCAAACCTAGGGAGTTTGTAAACTCTCCAGAAAGACGCATGCAGAGTTTGTCAGCTCAGCAGAAGAAAGGTTTTCTACTGTTTCGGCCGGGCGGCACTAAGGGGGGAGGGGGTTGGTTGTTGTTTCGGCAGGGCAGCGCGACGCTTGGGGGGGTTGTTTCGGTGGGGCGGGGCAAGGCGGGGGGGGTTGTTAGAGCGCGGCAAGGCAGTGCTCGGGGGGGGGGTTGATTTGGTGGAGTGGCACTTTTTTCTTTTTGCTTGGGGTAGCAGAAAAGTTAGAGCCAGCCCAGTCTCAACCCACAACTGTCAGGATGAATTTCGTCCCTGGTACACAGATATGGGCTGGAGTGGGAAACCTCTGATCCAAATCCAGTGTCTTCCCAAGTCCGTGATGTGTCAGGTCCGTTTTGCTCTGGCCTAGCTATCCAGCTACGTTTCAGCAGTGCCGTTTGAATCCAGATCCAACCCTTTTCAATTTTCAACTGTGTCCAGATCTGGGATTTTGTTTCAGGTCCATATCTACATCTAGGTAATCAAAACTGCACTGGCCTTGGATAGGAGGCCTCTGAGGAACACATGAGAGCACCACAGCCACCAGCGTTGTAAGTCAGTGAGTGGCCCTCTTCCTTTTGAGTCAGCATACAGCCCACAGCACTGTGGATAGTGTGGCCTTTTGGCTATAGACTCAGGCACTCCAATACAGGATCAGAGCCAGTGGTCCAGCCTACTGTGATACCCTGTCTCTGACAATGGCCAGCACTGGATGCTTCAGATGACAGAACAAGAATCCCAGTAATGGATCATTATGAAATAACCTACCCGTAAGGGTAGGTTCTACATAGCTCTGGTTGATGAATACGCCTCATACACTTTGTTATCCTAGCTAATGTAACCATGCGTGTTCTCATTCACTATAAAAATATCTAAGCCTTTTTTGGGTTAAGCTCTTGATAAGTAAAGATCCCATGGCACATTTTGTAAGAGACAAGGCGTTGGAATTTTTTTCAGGACACTGGGGCTAAGTTGGTTCATTATGTTCCAACTCCCTACATTCCTCCTGCAGTGTCAGTTGGATAAGATATTCTTCACTCTCTCTCCTGTAGCGCTGCTCTGAGCTATTTAAAGGAGACTGCCTTCCGACCTGCCGAGTCTCCTTCACTGTGGCAGTGACCCCACTTGGGACTGGTTTTCAGGCAGGATTTTCAAAGTCTCTCCCCTCTTGGGAGGAAGGATTTCCTTGCGTTTCAATGAGATATTTAAAAATTTCCCTTAAAATTAGGCCGTTCAAATTCTTACCTCTCAACAATGGTGCCCATTGCCTCATGGAGGTAGCTGCATTTCTGAAATGATCCCTGGCATATGTAGAGACTCTCTCCTCATTTACACTGCTGGGGTCAACCGGGGGAACCCTGCTGAAGCAGTGTAAAACCAGAGTGAGAACACAATCAACCCCATAACTTGTAAAGTCTAGAGAACTTTGATGAAAAGTGCTACACAGGTGTCAGTTGTTATTGTACACACCAGTATCATCCACCAGGAATCTCCCCTCCTAAAATAAACCTGATTTTCCAGTGGAATAGACTGGGCCCAAGGGGACTTTATTTCCCTTAAGAGCATTTATTTAGTGCTGAATTCAATGAGTCCTAATACTGGTCCAAACTGAAACCTCAGATCCAACCCCCCTGAACTTTAGGCAAGTTCAGATCCAGGCTTCCAGGTCTGAACCCATCTCTATAATGAACTGGAACCTCAGATCCAAGCACTAGGAAAGTCTGGATCTGAACTGCATGGCACAGGCCCATCTCTAATCCCAAGGCACATCCCAAAGTAGCACCTGCTCAGTACCTGATTCATTTCTGCTTTATCATTTAAATGAGCAACTTTGGGCAAGTGTCTTCACTCTTTGAACATATGGGGAAACTCAGGCAGCCCAATGGGGATAGTATTTACTTAGTAACATCATCTAGCAATTCCCAGCGCTCTTCACCCATAGATCTCAAAGGGCTTGTAAAAGCAGGTAAGTGTTACCAACCTCATTCCACAAATTACAGTTATGCCTCATTCTACAAATTGTGAATCTGAGGCATAACTGAAGTTAAAAGACTTGCTCCAGGCCACTCAGCAAATCATTGGTAATAAGGAATGTGACCAAGGGACTCCTGACTTCTTGCCCGCGTCTGTATCACATCACTCTCCATCATAAGCTTTAGAGCAACAGTTGTCCTGTAAAACATCTCACAGATTATTTGACAGCTGTGTGCAGTCAGCTCTTCCTCAGGGGATCAGTAAATGCCCCTTTATAATCGCTACTCACTGTTCCCATGACACAAGGACTGTTTTCTTCGGTCTCTAATTAAGCACCCTTTATGCTGAAACCAATGGGAGTTTTGCCAGAGTAAGGTATGCTCAATAAGGCACTTACAACTTTGGTGGAGATGCTCAAAAATCCTGTAGCCATACATGGAGCTACAGTGACCCCTGTTGGTGTATGTAAGTTTCAACTCCGGTTTACATGGTTTAATCTTAATATAAATTGAAACTACAGTTTATACCGACCATGGCCCTCAGAGCCTATTTTTTTCCCTCCCTGGCAGCACAGATTTAATTAGTCCTGCTGCCCTCTTGCTTCGCTAACCAGTTCAGACATGAGCACAGTGCCAAAGGGCACTGGCAAAGCAGCTGAACAGGTACAGGACTGGAAAGCTTCGATCAGTCAGAACAATTGAACTTGCTGAGAAGACGACTCAGGAACACCTCCCACACTGCCTGCCTGCAGACTGGCCTCTTTGACCAAGTTGTTTCTGTGATGTTCACCCTTTGCTACTCGAGCACAAATACTCGGCCCGTCTACAGCACCTTTCAGTGGAGAATCTCAAAGCTTCTTACAAACAGGAGCCTCACAACAGCTCTGCAAGACAGGCATTAAAGCCAACAGGGAAACTGAACTACACAACTGCTGAGTTGCACAGGTGCTCATAGGAGGTTAGTTGCAGGTCCAAGAATAGAATCCAGGTATTCTTGCAGTACCTCGAACTAACCATTAGGACTCACTACCTCCCCTGTCTGTTTTTTAAGTGGGACAGTAGACAGACATACCCTCCACCCACTGTGGAAGATCCAAGTGGTTAAATATAAGAAAGAAGAGCCTCTCAATAGTGGACGTGGGACATGTAATTCTCCCATTGGTTCAGAAAAAGTCATCCCCAGATAGAGGAAAGAAGACAGTCGGACATTACCCACAACCAACCTGCACCTGGAAACACAGTCTCTTATTGTAAGGACCTGGCCCAACTATTGGTATCCAGTGCATCGCGCTAGGTGGCACTGGTTGTCTGGAGAGACCCTGCCTATGGGAGCTGCTGACCCAGAACAGTGCTGTTTGGCTACGTGCTGTGCAACAGTTAGTAAAGGTAACCTGCGTGAGATCTCTGACTCTTGCATTCAAGGAACTGTAAGAATTAGGCAGCGTGCAAGCACTGGGCAAGATCTTTGCATTCAGGTAACTGCATATAGCATCCTTTCGCTTGTCCAGCTCTCCTCATGCCCATGCTAGCCGTCACCAGCACCCTCCGAGGCACTCATGGAGACAGACTGCAACCCCCTTTGTTCGTGACATCGTTCCCAAGCTGTTACCTACTTCTGAGTCTGCTTTTCCCCAAGGTCCCAGAGGCATGAGTCTGAGGCTGTCCCCAGGTAATAGGCCCTCAGACCCAAACTGAGATTTCCTTCTACAAAAGCAGGTTTTGTAACTGGATTGTCAGAGAGAATTATAAAACAACCTGATGTGCAAAATATACTTCCCGAGCCAAATACAATGGAAAATGATATTAGGCAGATGTTAAGCTTAAATTACAGACCTGTAGAACATACCTGCGAATCAGTCACGGCTACAAAAAGCTCCTTCCCTCTCCCAGCTCAGACAGCTCCCAAGGAAGGGTTTAATGGCTAGCAAAATCCCTCCTTCCTTCACAAGAAACTAACTTTATTCCACCAGACAGCTACCCTGCTGGCCAAGGAGAAAGGTTACCCCCTGCCTCATCTTCTGTAGCCATTTGGCCTGACTAAGGCTTCAGCTCAACTCCCCACAAGGACAACTATCAGGCACCAGCCATCATCAAGAGAAATCACTGCCACTGAACCTTTTTATTTGCCTCTTTAGTCTGTATAAAGGACACACCAAAGATTAGAGTAGACCAGGGGTTCTCACAGCACATTTTTTGGTGGCCTCTCAGTGCAGCCACCAACTCTTGCTGGTGGCCACACTGACAATTTTTCTGGAAATAATTTAGGATAAACAAATAAATAAATTAGAATGATTTGGACGTGTATGTGCATATTTATGTAGGGTTTTTTTTTTCAGAATCAGTAATAAAAATAATGTACAGTTGTCTCTATTCATTACTGGACCTGAACAGGCTAGAAACACAAATAAGGCGCTTTGCATGTTCTTGTCTTTTTGTTGTTGTTTCTTTTGCTTTTTTCATTGCTTTTTTTAAAGACTTGTTAGCTAGTAAGCCTGCAGCTGTGGAAAGTGCCATTTGTATGTTTATTAATGTCACTTTTCATGGCAGACTTACTCAACCCCAGCAAGCCCTGGGACAAATTAAGCCCTGGATGGGGTGGTTGGGCAGGGAGGCAGCAGGGCCAAGGGACAATGGTGGGTGTGGTGAGCCTGGGGCTGGAGCCTGGAACCATAGCCTGCCACCACATGGATGGAGCCCAAAGCCAGGCGGCCAAAGAAGACTCCCGGGGGGGGGGGGGGCAGGGCCCAACCCCTGCTGCTGGTCGTGGGAGAGGGGCCACTGTTTTGCGCCCCCCCCCCACCGCAAATCACAGCCCAGGAGGCTGTAGCCACAAATAAAGCCCCTGGTGGCTGTATTTGAGAAACGCTGGACTTCAGCTACAGAAGCTGGTATTTTAACTACAGAATCTAAGCCTGTTCAGAGCCTGTGTGCATAACAGATGGATAAAGCACTGCTGCTACCTTGTCTTCTAGGAGAATTTACCAACGCCTCAGAAATAAAAACGAGGAGTCCTTGTGGCACCTTAGAGACTAACAAATTTATTTATTTAGTCTCTAAGGTGCCACAAGGACTCCTTGTTGCTTTTGCTGATACAGACTAACACGGCTACCACTCTGAAACCTGTCAAAAAGAAAAGAAAATACAAAAGCCATTAAGGACACTTCCCAGACAACACCATCAACCAGTTATAAAATGGACACTTTAAATTTGGCAGAGACAAGCAGCTGCTGTGCAAAAGGGTGAGTGTCCCTCCACCTCCTGCCCCGCGCTGGGAAAAAGTTGAGAAGGGTATGTTAGCAGTGACAAAAGGAGTTGTTTCTGTGTAGTTAATATTAAAGGAGGGGTGACCAGAGGCTGCATAAATTAACTAACCAACACACCCAGGAGTAGATGTCTGTATTCAGGGTTTGTCTACATGGAGAAATTAACTGGAATAGGCTATTCTGCAATTGCTCCCTTGGTGGATGTGCTATTCTGGAATAAAAAGTGATTTTAATTCTGCAATAATTACTTTGCTATGGAAAGTACACTAATTATTCTTGAATAAAGTGACTTTTATTCTAGAATAGTGTCTGCATAGGGAGCTATACCAGTCAACTACCCTGTGAAGATAAGGCCTAAGCAGCCTGCAAGTGACATGTGGTAGTAAAGACGACAAAAAGTATTGGAGAGAAGCTTACCCTTACCCACAGGTGATACAAACAAGAGCTAAATAACTAACTATCTCTGTGCTAAAGTCCAGAAGGACAAGGCCCAGTAAGATCTAAAGATGCTGGTTCGAGCAGAGATGAAGAGCCAAGAAGATGTGTCTTCTTTCTCTCTCCCCCAACCCCTCCACTCCACATGCAATGGATATGACAGCACTTATGCAGACAATGACCACACTGGACAAGGTCAAGCAGTAAGGGAGGCTAAAGTAAAGCCTTTTATAGTTATCTAGCTACCACCGAAGGTTTATTCCTAACTGCTGAGTCTGTTGCTTTACCAATAGACCTCACTAAGGAGAATTCAAAGGTTGTGGCCCCACAGTCTTGTTAATGCAACATGCTTTTCTGCGTGTCTGCACTTGCTCAGTATTTATTTTTGGTCAAGGATTGGCCACAGAAACCAACACACTAGATGTAGACAGTGAGCGTGTTTGGATAGAAAACCACACTTTCAATATAGCTGCCAAGATCTGTACAAAGAACAAGAGTACTTATTTATTTATTCTTTTGCGAAGAGACTGTCCAGTTTGGCCAATGTACATGGCAGAGGGGCACTGCTGGCACATGATGGCATATATCACATTGGTAGATGTGCAGGTGAACGAACCCCTAATGGCGTGGCTGATGTGATTAGGTCCTATGATGGTGTCACTTGAATCGAATTGTGGACAGAGCTGGCATCGGGCTTTGCTGCAAGGATAGGCTCCTGGGTTAGTGTTTATGTTGTATGGTTTGTGGCTGCTGGTGAGTATTTGCTTCAGGTTGGGAGGCTGTCTATAAGCGAGGACTGGCCTGTCTCCCAGGATCTGTGAGAGTGAGGGATCATCTTTAAGGATAGGTTGTAGATCTCTGATGATGCGTTGGAAAGGTTTTAGTTGGGGGCTGCACATCTACCAACGTGATCTATGCCATCATGTGCCAGCAATGTCCCTCTGCCATGTACATTGGCCAAACCGGACAGTCTCTTCACAAAAGAATAAGCGGACACAAATCTAACATCAGGAATCATAACATTCAAAAACCAGTGGGAGAACACTTCAACCTCTCTAACCACTCAGTAACAGACTTCAAGTTGGCAATTTTGCAACAAAAAAACTTCAAAAACAGACTCCAAAGAGAGACTGCTGAACTCAAATTAATATGCAAATTAGACACAATTAACTCAGGCCTTAACAAAGACTGGGAATGGCTGGGTCATTACACTAATTGAATCTATTTCCCTATGTTAAGTTCTCCTCACACCTTCTATGGGTCATCTTAATTATCACTTCAAAAGTTTTTTTCCCCTGCTGACGAAAGCTCATCTCAATTGATTAGACTCTTCCTGTTGGTATGCATACTTCCATCTTTTCATGTTCTCTGTATGTATAAATATCTCCTGTCTGTGTGTTCCATTCTGTGCATCTGAAGAAGTGAGCTGTAGCTCACGAAAGCTCATGCTGAAATAAAGTTGTTAGTCTCTAAGGTGCCACAAGTACTCTTGTTCTTTTTTAAGTATCAGAGGGGTAGTCGTGTTAGTCTGGATCTGTAAAAGCAGCAAAGAATCCTGTGGCACCTTATAGACTAACAGACGTTTTGGAGAATGAGCTTTCGTGGGTGAATACCCACTTCCTCAGATGCATGTAGTGGAAATTTCCAGGGGCAGGTATATATATGCTAGCAAGCAAGCTAGAGATAACGAGATCAGTTCAATCAGGGAGGATGAGGCCCTGTTCTAGCAGTTGAGGTGTGAAAACCAAGAGAGGAGAAACTGGATCTGTAGCTGGCAAGCCATTCACAGTCTTTGTTCAATCCTGAGCTGATGGTGTCAAATTTGCAGATGAACTGAAGCTCAGCAGTTTCTCTTTGAAGTCTGGTCCTGAAGTTTTTTTGCTGCAGGATGGCCACCTTAAGGTCTGCTATAGTGTGGCCAGGGAGGTTGAAGTGTTCTCCTACAGGTGTTTGTATATTTCCATTCCTAATGTCTGATTTGTGTCCATTTATCCTTTTCCGTAGAGACTGTCCAGTCTGGCCGATGTACATAGCAGAGGGGCATTGCTGGCATATGATGGCGTATATTACATTGGTGGATGTGCAGGTGAATAAACCAGTGATGGTGTGGCTGATCTGGTTAGGTCCTGTGATGGTGTCGCTGGTGTAGATATGTGGGCAGAGTTGGCATCGAGGTTTGTTGCATGGATTGGTTCCTGAGCTAGAGTTATTATGGTGCGGTGTGCAGTTACTGGTGAGAATATGTTTCAGGTTGGCAGGTTGTCTGTGGGCAAGGACTGGCCTGCCACCCAAGGCCTGTGAAAGTGTGGGATCATTGTCCAGGATGGGTTGTAGATCCTTGATGATGCGTTGGAGGGGTTTTAGCTGAGGGCTGTATGTGATGGCCAGTGGAGTCCTGTTGGTTTCTTTCTTGGGTTTGTCTTGCAGTAGGAGGCTTCTGGGTACACGTCTGGCTCTGTTGATCTGTTTCCTTATTTCCTCGTGCGGGTATTGTAGTTTTGAGAATGCTTGGTGGAGATTTTGTAGGTGTTGGTCTCTG
This sequence comes from Gopherus flavomarginatus, assembly GCF_025201925.1. Taxonomy (NCBI): domain Eukaryota; kingdom Metazoa; phylum Chordata; order Testudines; family Testudinidae; genus Gopherus; species Gopherus flavomarginatus. The sequence goes on along the minus strand of NC_066620.1, from coordinate 212,411,380 downwards.
TCTGAGGGGTTAGAGCAGATGCGGTTGTACCTCAGTGCTTGGCTGTAGACAATGGATCGTGTGATGTGTCCGGGATGGAAGCTGGAGGCATGAAGGTAGGCATAGCGGTCGGTAGGTTTTCGATATAGGGTGGTGTTAATGTGACCATCACTTATTTGCACCGTGGTGTCAAGAAAGAGGACCTCCCATGTAGATTGGTCCAGGCTGAGGTTGATGGTGGGTTGGAAGCTGTTGAAATCGTGGTGGAATTTTTCCAGAGTCTCCTTCCCATGGGTCCAGATGATGAAGATGTCATCAATGTAGCATAGGTAGAGAAGGGGCGTGAGTGGACGAGAGCTGAGGAAGCATTGTTCCAGGTCGGCCATAAAGATATTGGCATATTGTGGGGCCATGTGGGTGCCCATAGCAGTGCCACTGATCTGGAGATATATATTGTCATCAAATTTGAAATAGTTGTGTGTAAGTATAAAGGCACAGAGCTCAGCAGCCAGTTGTGCTGTGGCATCATCAGGGATAGTGTTCCTGACAGCTTATATTCCATCTGTGTGTGGGATGTTTGTGTAGAGAGTCTCTACATCCATGGTGGCTAGGATGGTGTTTTCTGGGAGGTGACCAATGCATTGTAGTTTCCTCAGGAAATCAGTGGTGTCACGGAGATAGCTGGGAGTGCTGGTGGCATAGGGTCTGAGTAGAGAGTCCATATATCCAGACAGTCCTTCAGTGAGAGTGCCAATGCCCGAGATGATGGGGAGTCCAGGATTTCCAGGTTTGTGGATCTTGGATAGTAGATAGAATAACCCTGGTCGGGGCTCTAGGGGTATGTTGATTTCTTCTGGTGTTAGTGTAATGAGTGTCCTGAGTAGATGCTGTAGTTTCTTAGTGTATTCCTCAGTGGGATCTGAGGGAAGTGGCCTGTAGAATTTGGTATTGGAGAGTTGTCTGGCGGCCTTTTGGTAGTCAGACCTGTTCATGATGACAACGGCACCTCCTTTATCAGCCTCTTTGATGATAATGTCAGGGTGGTTTCTGAGGCTGTGGATGGCATTGCGTTCTGCACAACTTTGGTTGTGAGGCAAGCGATGTTGTTTTTCCACGATTTCTGCCTGTGCACGCCGGCGGAAGCATTCAATGTATAGGTCCAGACTGTCATTTCGACCCTCAGGAGGAGTCCATGTGGAGTTCTTCTTCTTGTGGTGTTGGTGGGAGGGCACCTGTGTATCGGTGCACTGTTCAGTGTTGTCCTGGAAGTATTCTTTGAGTCAGAGACGGCGAAAGTAGGCTTCCAGATCACCGCAGAACTGTATCATGTTGGTGGGGGTGGCAGGGCAGAAAGACAGTCCTCGAGATAGCCCAGAAGAAAAGTCTGTCCTGAGTGTGTAGTTGGATAGATTGACGATATTGCTGGGTGGGTTAGGGGTACCACGGTTGTGGCCCTATGTGGCAGGTAGGAGTTTAGACAGCTTACAGTCATTTTTCCTTTGTAGAGAGGTGAAGTGAGTAATGTAGATCTCCTGTCTTATTCTAGTGAAGTCCGTTTGTATAGAAGTTTGGTTATTAATGAGAGTCTCCAGGTTGGAGAGCTCTTTTTTGATGTTTTCCTGTTTGCTGTATAGGATGCTGATCAGGTGGTTCCTTAGTTTTTTTGATAGAGTATGGCATAATCTCTCACTGTGGTCTGTGTAGTATGTAGATAGCAGTGGATTTTTTACCTTTAGTCCATTTGGTATGATGTCCATCCGTTTGCATTTGGAAAGGAAGATGATATCTGTCTGTATTTGTGCAAGTTTCTTCATGAGGTTGATGGATTTCCACTCCATACGGCTAAATGCAGTGCCTTGCATGGTGTCAAGTATCAGAGGGGTAGCCATGTTAGTCTGGATCTGTAAAAGCAGCAAAGAATCCTGTAGCACCTTATAGACTAACAGACGTTTTGGAGCATGAGCTTTCGTGGGTGAATACCTACTTCCTCAGATGCATGTCTTGTTCTTTTTGCGGATACAGACTAACACGGCTGCTACTCTAAGATCTGTACAATTTCTCAAGGGGTGTTTTTTCAAATAAGCGGGGGATCTGGAAGTCACTAGGCTCCCAGCCCATCTGAACAACTGTCCCTTACTTATTTCAACCATGTTTATCCCGATCCTAGCACCCTCATTCACCCAATGTTCCTTAGTTCCCCTCCCTGGCCAAGTTGAGAGATTCTGACTCTGTTGGCTGGAGGTGACGTCTTGCTGTACACAGGGTCTGACCCCTTTATCTGCATAGAGTGTGCATTCCCCAGCCTGCTCGAGGTGCTTGCACCATCCATCTTGGTATCAGTGGGAGCAACTGCCTGGAGGTCCTACTGAGAACATCACATGCAGAGAGAAGCTGACAGAGCAGCAAATCTTCAGCTACCTACACATTTCATGCAACCCACAGTCCTTGCTATGAGTCAGGACTGAAACTGCATGGATGGGTTTCCAAAATCTGGGATTGTTTGGGTCAGTCTGGGACTGCCACCAGCTCTTCCCACATCTGACTCCTCAAATAGGGGTCTGTCATTGTCAAAATCAAATTAGATGCATGGGAACAAGCTGGAAAATCCTCCCTTCCTGCGGTGGTTGATACACTGCAAGATCACAGCTTGATGCCTGTTTTTTTTCTTGAGCAGACCAGTTCAGAGACATCAGCCACTGAGGCAGGAAAGAGAAGAGTCACTGACTTTCAGCAAAATAATACTAAAGAAACTACACTCTTTGTGTCTGTAAGACTCCATTAAGTACTGGGAGAGTTTTTTGACTCTGTTTCCAAGGCCACATAAGTGTCTCTCATAAGAGAGTTGTGAAATTTTGTGTATGTCACAAGCAGAAGAGAATAATAATCTTTTCCCTTCAAAAGAACAACACAAGAAAAAAAAATCCTTAAAAGAATAAAAAAGCTGGACCCATGATTCATGTCTCGGCATAGCAGACTTCCAGCTCCCAGCACTAAGGATAGGAAACACGTACTGCCCAAACCACTCAGTGCTGCTCCTAACCATCTTAATGCTATTCACTAAGCTGCTTATTTATCCACCTCTCGTTCCTTTTAGCCAAGAATCTCTAAGGCTACAATCCTGCCATGAGCTCAGCTTGTAAACACCGATTTAGCCTCTCTTCACCATGTACCCTTAGCTCTGTTTTACGCATGGAAAAACACATCTCTGGGAAGTCATTTGCCCAAGATTTCACAGCAGGTTCATGTCAGAGCTGGGACTAGAACCCAGGAGTCCTGGCTCCATCCCCTTAATCTCATCATGGGTTCATGCTGCCCCCAGAGCAGGGAAGAGAACCCAGGAGTCCTGGCTCCGCCCCCTGCTCTCACCACTGCACCGCCTCTGGAGCAGGGAAGAGAACCCAGGAGTCCTGGCTCCGCCCCCTGCTCTCACCACTGCTCCGCCCCTGGAACAGGGAAGAGAACCCAGGAGTCCTGGCTCCGCCCCCTGCTCTCACCACTGCTCTGCCCCTGGAGCAGGGAAGAGAACCCAGGAGTCCTGGCTCCACCCCCTGCTCTCACCACTGTACCGCCCCTAGAGCAGGGAAGAGAACCCAGGAGTCCTGGCTCCGCCCCCTGCTCTCACCACTGCACCGCCCCTGGAGCAGGGAAGAGAACCCAGGAGTCCTGGCTCCGCCCCCTGCACCGCCCCTGGAGCAGGGACTGGAACCCAGGAGTCCTGGCTCCGCCCCCTGCACCGCCCCTGGAGCAGGGACTGGAACCCAGGAGTCCCGCAGCCAGACCACTAGGCGCCGTGGACCCGCTGCCTTCACCCTATCTAAACAACAATGCAACGCCCGCCCCCCGTTCGCCCTACATCAAAGTGTCAATAAAGTTATTGAAATTGAAAAAAAAGATAGAAGCCCCTTCACCTCTCGCGAGAACTCATCATCCCGCTGCAACGGACGCTCTCGCGAAAGTGCGAGAGGACAAGGCGGAAGTCTCGCGCGATCTCCCTCTGCCCGCGAGAAGCGGGGGGGAAATCCCGATTCGGCCTCAGCAGCATGGGGAGCGTTGGGTTTGAGGCGGTTGTTTCCCCTCCACTCAGGTGCAAAGCAGCAGCTTCCTAAAACGCTCCCGCCCCCGCGTGTGTTTATGGGCAGATTCGTCTCTCCCGGGGATGGAGGCGAATCTGCCGAAGCGAAAAGAAACGCGCAAGTCGCTGAGGATCAAAGTCATCTCCATGGGCAACGCCGAGGTGGGCAAGGTGAGGAGCCCTGGAAGCGAGATGGGGAGGGGATTGGCTCCGGTGGGAGTGACTGACAAGCGAGCTGTTCAATCGGATCTCTTGCAGTCCGTTGTCCAGTGAGGGAGGCAGCGGATTGGTTGAGAAGTTCGACTGACGCGCCGGTGAGTCAATCGAGGCTCTCCTACATTGGCCGTAGGCAGGTGGAGGCGGGGCATGACCGTTCATTACCCGGGGGGAGCTTCTGGGTGGTGGTTTACTGGTGGAGGGGGCGGGGTGCTGACTCTGTCCTTTCATTGGACCATGACGTCTCTCCTGGCTTTAGGGCTCTGCCCCCCTGGTTCGGGGTGGGGAGGGAGATTCTCCCTCTCTCAGAGCAGTACAGGGCCCATGACACACGCCCTGGGCAGGGAGCTGTGCCCGCCCGAGCAGACACCCCTGCGTGGGCTTCCCGGCCCCACTGGTGCCCTATTGCCAGCTTCCAGCGATCAGAGATCATGAGTCGGACCCCTCAGAGATCACGAGATTGGCCCCCAAATCACTGGATTTTTTAAGACAAGATTTCCTAGGCCCGTCTCTTGGTGTTTGAACTGCCCGTGCCCAGGGTGTGCGCGTGGGACTGTGGGTGTCGCCCGCTCTCCCGCGTGGACAGGCTACGCTGATTTTGGCCCCTGCTGCAGGAGCTCTCACCCCCACGTCTGCCCATCTCCTGACCAGCAATTAATCCTGTTCTCTAGTCCCCCGTCAGTTCTGTCCCCACCCAACCCCCCTGACTTCAGGCCCCCAGCCCTCCTCATCACCACCCCATCAGTTCAGCCCCCCTACCCCATCAACCCCCACTGCCCTCAGTTCATCCGCCAGTACCTGCCGTTGTACAACCCCCTCGCCCCATTAGCCCCTGCCATAGCTCAGCCCTCCCAGCCTCACCTCTGCTCCTCTTAGACTCATAGACTTTAAGGTCAGAAGGGACCATTATGATCATCTAGTCTGACCTCCTGCACAATGCAGGCCACAGAATCTCACCCACCCACTCCTGTAACAAACCTCTAACCTATGTCTGAGTTATTGAAGTCCTCATATTGTGGTTTGAAGACCTCAAGCTGCAGAGAATCCTCCAGCCAGTGACCCATGCCCCATGCTGCAGAGGAAGGTGAAAAACCTCCAGGGCCTCTGCCAATCTGCCCTGGAGGAAAATTCCTTACTCCCCAGGCCTTGGGGCCTACAGTCGGGTCCCCACTTCTACTTCCCGGGCTGACAGTGGGAGCCTCTCCCTCACAGTGGTTGGGGCTCCCGCTGTCAGCCCTCCACAGGTGGCTGTGAGCCCCAGAGTAGACAGACAGCAAGCGGGCACTCCACGCGCACACACAGCCCTCGCCCCCCAGAGCAGAGCTTCCCAAACTCTTTTCCCCTGAGGCTCACTTGTGCAGCTGCAACAGGCATTGTGGCTCAGTATTAACACTTCCCACTGCAGCTGGGAGGGAGACTGAGGGTAATGGGGACTTGCCCAGGAGGGGGCCATGGCTCGAGCTGTTCACGAGGTGGATGAACCTTTAAACTGTGCTCCCCCCCATCAGTGTATACAGTTTGATATTGGCCCCTTCCACCTCACCCACTAGGCAGACATTGCCCATGAGGCATGAGCAGTATCATCCCTGGCTAACGGACGAAGTGTGGCACCAAAGGGGAAAGGGACTGGCCCAGGACAATCCAGTGGGTGACAAGGAATGGTCACTTGATGACATATTCTGTTCATTCCCTCTGGGGCACCTGGGGTTGGCCACTGTCATAAGACAGGATACTGGGCTAGATGGACCTTTGCTCTGACCCAGTATGGCTGTTCTTATGTTCAGTGTTGTGTGTTTGGAGGGAGGGGTTTATTTTACAGCATAAGTCTTGTGGTATTTGGTGTCTTTCCTAAATCCCCACCTTCTGGAGCCATGTGAAAACATGAGTCTCCTTTTTTTGCTGGAGATGGGACACTGGATAGGGAGGGTTCTGGATTACTACAGTGAATTCTTTCCCAGGTGTCTGCGTGCTGGGGCTCGCCAAGCAGCTTAGGGTCTAACTGAAGGAATTTCCCCCCAGGTCAGATGGACAGAAACTTGGGGGGTAGGGAGGGTTCGCCTTCCTCGGCAGCATGGGGCACGGGTCACTTTCTGGTTTAAAGTAAAGTAAAGAGTGGATTCTCTGAGACTTTGTCAGGCCTGCATAACATACGGCCCACGGGGGCTCACTGTGCGGCACAAGAAGCAGAGTAGATAGAAACCTCTTCGATCTTTGAATTCGATTAAAGGCCTTATCCTAGGGACGTCGCTGGGTGGGGTGCAGCAAGGTTGTGCAGTCCCCTGCCAGGCACACCAAACAACCCATATGCCTTATCACGTTACCAGGATGCATTCTTTCTACCATAAGAACATAAGAACGGCCATACCGGGTCAGACCAAAGGTCCATCTAGCCCAGTATCTGTCTACTGACAGTGGCCAATGCCAGATGCCCCACAGGGAGTGAACCTAACAGGCAATGATCAAGTGATCTCTCTCCTGCCATCTATCTCCACCCTCTCACAAACAGAGGCTAGGGACACCATTCCTTACCCATCCTGGCTAATAGCCATTTATGGACTTCACCACCATGAATTTATCCAGTTCTCTCTTAAACCCTGTTATAGTCCTAGCCTTCACAGCCTCCTCAGGTAAGGAGTTCCACAAGTTGACTGTGCGCTCCGTAAAGAAGAACTTCCTTTTATTTGTTTTAAACCTGCTGCCCATTAATTTCATTTAGTGACCCCTAGTTCTTGTATTATGGGAATAAGTAAATAACTTTTCCTTATCCACTTTCTCCACATCACTCATGATTTTATATACCTCTATCATATCCCCCCTTAGTCTCCTCTTTTCCAAGCTAAAAAGTCCTAGCCTCTTTAATCTTTCCTCATATGGGACCCTCTCCAAACCCCTAATCATTTTAGTTGCCCTTCTCTGAACCTTTTCTAGTGCCAGTATATCTTTTTTGAGGTGAGGAGACCACATCTGTACACAGTATTCGATACTATATCCCTTATATGTGGTATCTCCAGCGCCCCATCTTGTCACCATCAAGTCAGATAGATTGTTAGCTCTTTCTGTCTCAGGATTTTGCACAGCTGCCCATTACCAGAGCATCTGAGTGCCTTCCATCCATGGAAAATAGATTGGCAATAGCAAAGCCCCTAGTGGGCTTCAGAGATGCCCTGGCTCTTCTCCCTTCTTGATGTATATAAACTCTGCTCACAATCAGGTTTTTTATTTTAGTTGATTTGTTTGTTATGGGTCCCCACTCACCCTTCCAGGACAGTGACAATGTCTTCACTTGTTGTGCAAAGTGTCACCAATGCCCATGGTGCTATATACCAATAATGTGATCAATAATAATGTGACAAAATACCTGCACACCTACCAAAGTGATCTATGCCATCATGTGCCAGCAGTGCCCCTCTGCCGTGTACATTGGCCAAACCGGACAGTCTCTACGCAAAAGAATAAATGGACACAAATCTGACATCAGGAATTATAACATTCAACAACCAGTGGGAGAACACTGCAACCTCTCTAACCACTCAGTGACAGACTTCAAGGTGGCAATTTTGCAACAAAAAAACTTCAAAAACAGACTCCAAAGAGAGACTGCTGAACTCGAATTAATATGCAAATTAGATACAATTAATTTAGGTTTAAACAGAGACTGGGAATGTTTGGGTCATTACACTAATTGAATCTATTTTCCCATGTTAAGTCCTCCTCACACCTTCTATGGGTAATCTCGATTATCACTTCAAAGGTTTTTTTTCTCCTGCTGACAAGAGCTCATCTCAATTGATTGGCCTCTTACAGTTGGTATGGCTACTTCCACCTTTTCATGTTCTCTGTATGTATAAATATTTCCTATCTGTGTATTCCATTCTATGATCCAAAGAAGTGAGCTGTAGCCCACGGAAGCTTATGCTGAAATAAATTTGTTAGTCTCTAAGGGCTGGTCCACGCTACAGGGGGAAATCGATCTTAGATACGCAACTTCAGCTACGTGAATACCGTAGCTGAAGTCGAATATCTAAGATCGGATTACTCACCCGTCCTCACCGCGTGGGATCGATGTTCGCGGCTCTCCCTGTCGATTCCACAACTCCGTTGGGGTTGATGGAGTTCCGGAATCGATATAAGCGCGCTCGGGGATCGATATATCGCGTCTAGATGAGACGCGATATATCGATCCCCGAGCAATCGATTTTAACCCGCCGATACGGCGGGTAGTCTGGACGTAGCCTAAGGTGTCACAAGTACTCCTGTTCTTAATGTCAAACAACTTTCTCTGTGATATGATGCGGACATGTTCGTACTCGCCTCTCTTCTTGTTTTAGAGCTGTATCATAAAGCGGTACTGTGAAAAGAGGTTTGTTCCCAAATACCTAGCGACGATAGGAATCGACTATGGCGTCACCAAGTAGGTACCCTTTTCTAGCTACTTTTAGGGGAAACAATTGCAAGTGAAAAGCCATGTACCATGGTGGCTGTGTACATGTGCTAGGGCTCACCAATCAGTTCTGCATCTGACACTTACTGAAAAGAGCAGAAGTGAGCAAATGTAATATAAACTTGAGCGCTAGAGGGATCTTAAGAAAGAAGTCATGGCAACATGACATGATCTCTTACGTTCCTATATGTACTGTACTATTGCTATCTATGACCTTCAATGTGTATCATAAAATATACTGCATGTTCAGTGTGGCCAGGAAGATCTTATCTTCATCTGTTGACTATTGAGTGCTTTTTGATAGTAATATCACTGGCGTTTGAGGGCTTGAATTATATTATTGATTAGGTACGACCATCTTAAGATTGAGTGATCATTTCTTTTTAATGCTTTGCTCCCTTTCTGGTGTGTACAGAAATCAAGATGAGAGGGTCTCTTGTCCAGCTAAAGGTGATGGAAAGAGAGCAAGAGATCTGACTGGCCATTGTCCCCCTTTGTTGACTGGCTACCATGCACGACAGTTATTCGCCCACACAAGACCCCCTCTTGTATTTTTTTATCAAGCTAAAGTAGGGCGGTAAAATGTCGTGGCCTTGCTGATTCGGTGATATTTTCTCTCTGAAGAACGAGATACCGTCAAATGGGAACTCTCTGGGAATCTCGTTGGGAGGGAGTCGGCTCTTTCATTGGTTCACGCTGTGTGAGCATCAGACCCCTTCTGAATGCTTCTCATCTATCATTTCAGAGTGCAAATTAGAGATCGCGAGATTAAAGTGAACATCTTTGACATGGCTGGGCACCCCTTCTTCTATGAGGTAAGGGAGAAAAGGATTCTTCTCTGCAGCATGGTTAGGAATTAAATCAGTCTGTTCTGTCTGTGTGATTCTAGATTACTTCTGATCATATAGCTAGACATAGGCAGTAGGTAAGTGATGATAAGAGGCAGGTAGCAGAGAAGAAATATAGGAAGCATAGATCAGCATAGTTGCAGCAGTTTGTACCCTGGCAGAGTGACTGCTTCGGGGGTTATAATTGTATTTCCTATATCCCCTGTTAAAGTGTTGTGCTGTGTAAGTGACATACTATGAATGAGCTCACACCAAGGGAGCAGATTGATAAATATTGCTGCTTAAGCACATTTCCAGATTGCCTGTAGCAGAAGTGTGGATACCGACATAAATCCATAACCCTGCCCTCTGTCACCTACCCAGCGCTTGCCAATCTGTAGTGGTGTAATGGAGGCAGCAGGGTGTAGTGGACGAAGAATGGGACTGGGAGTCAGGAACTCCAGAATTTTAACCTTGGCAGGGCCCCTGACTCACTGTGTGACCTTGGGCAAATCAGTTAGGGCCTCATTTTCAGAGGTCCCGAGCACCTGTAGTTTACACTGGCTGTAACTGAGGCTGTGGGTGCTCAGTACTTCTGAAAATAGGGTCCTAGGCCAGGTGGGCGTGGGAACCAAAAATAAGTGGATTCCCAAAAGTGCTTGACCTGAGTGACTTGCCTGAGGCCACAAAAGAGAGTCAGTGTCCAAGGTGACTATGTCCCAGGAATCTCTGGTGGCTCCTGGTACTGTGCTTATGGACCCAGCCTTGATCCTTCCCTGCCATAAATAACATTACTGATATGATTTATTACTTACATAGAGCCGTAAATGTGCATGTACAGTGCCTTGCTGTACAGGTTACAGATTCCCTGCCCTGAGGCACTTACAGTCTAGAATAGTTTAACATGTATAACCCGCGCAGAGTGTGTTATGCATCCCCCTCTGTGCCTCATTCACAGGGGATGTAAGTCACACAGAGCTTAGTTCTCTAGCTGTGGAGGGCCTTGGTCCTGTCACCAGTGTCAGCCAAGATGGCATCCATCACACTCATTCTCACTCTTTTTTTGTCCTGGGTAGGTTCGCAACGAGTTTTACAAGGACACTCAGGGGGTTGTCCTAGTGTATGATGTTGGCCAGAAGGAGTCATTTGATGCACTGGATGGATGGATGGCTGAGATGAAGCAGGAGCTTGGACCTCATGGAAACATGGAAAACATTGTCTTCGTTGTCTGTGCCAACAAGGTAAACCATGCTATGATGAAGAGAAGAGCCAGGAATTCCTGGCTGCAGCATGTTGAGCAACAACTGCTCTGAGCCCCTGGGAATGAATTCAGTGTGCAAAGTGGGTGTTGGAACTGGCTAAGAGGCTAATCTGTGCACTACACACTAGTCGCCATGTTTACAGGATTTCCCAGCACCCTGATCTTGGGTCTTGCATGCAGATTCTGTTCATGATTTCAGAATCGTCATCTATTTCAATTCCCTCTCAAGAAAATGTCGGCTTCCTCCCAAGGCTATTCTGGGAAGTCTATCGCTGATGCCACAGTCAGATGTTAGAACAGGAGTACCTTTGGGATCCAGGCAACTACAGCCCTCCAGGTAGCCCTGTTGCGACTGCTGTACCTGGGTATGTGGGGTGTCTCCTTGCACCTGATTCCTTTTCTCTCCTTTGTTGGGCTCAGATTGACTGCACCAAGCACCGCTGCGTGGATGAGAGCGAAGGGCGACTGTGGGCAGAAAGCCGGGGGTTTCTTTACTTTGAGACCTCAGCACAGACAGGAGAAGGAATCAATGAGATGTTCCAGGTAACTTGAAATGGCAGTGAAAAGGATGCAGGCCCCACATGTAACCTCCTTTTGCCAATAGAATGTTAATTAATTGCCGTGATCTATAGAATCTATTGACTGTTCATAATAAGGGCTGCATAATAAGTCCACCTTTCTAGTCTGAGTCCAGCATATTGATAACTCCTGTTTAGTAACAGCAATATTCAGAGAGAGGTTGATTTGGTTGCACGGCGAGGACTCCAGGCACACGTTTCCATAGCTAACAGAGAAGAGAGGCTTTTCTGCCAGTTGTAGCACAGTACTAGCCATGCACTATAGGTAGGAGTGTCGTCTCTATTCTGGCAGGCAACAGAGCGCTTCTGTTACTATGCTGCTTGTGTCAAGTCCTGCGGTTTGTGTCTGCTCTCTTAGAGCTTTGAGTTCATGCACTAAGAGTCAGCAAGCCCTTGTCACAACCTCTGTTTCCGTATACTCACAATTGCCTTATTGCCCATTGCAGACCTTCTATTCCGCAATTGTTGATCTGTGCGACAATGGTGGGAAACGCCCCACATCGAGCATGAGCATTGGGTTCACCAAAGAGCAGGCGGACACCATTCGGAGGATCCGCAACAGCAAGGACAGTTGGGACATGTTGGGAGTCAAACCTGGAGCCACAAGGTAAAGGACGCTTCAACATTCTCCTAGTTGTCTTTGATTAATAGCTACTACAGTTATAGATATTTTTCAAGGCCAGAAGGGACCCTTATGATGGTCTGGTCTGACTCCTGCAGAACACAGGCCAAAGCACCTCACCCAGTAATTTCTGCATCAAGCTCATAGCTTCTGTTTGAGCTGGAGCAGATCTTTAGAAAGACACTCAGGCTTCAAGTGATGGAGAATCCACCACAGACCTAGGGAATGTGTTTAGTTTGAACTTGCAAACATTGGCTCCAACGTTTAATCTTAATCTCTTTCCCATGTAGGTAGTTATAGGCCACCATGATCAAGTGGTCTTAACTTTCTCTTGGATAAAACTAAATAGATTTGAGTTTCTGAAGTCTTTCGCTACAAGGCAGGTTTTCCAGATGTCTCATCATTCTGGTAGCTCTCTTCTGAACCCCTTTCAGTTTTTCATCATCCTCTTTTAAGGTGTGGACACCAGAGCTAGACACAGTATTCCAACCGTGGTCTCACTAATGGCATGATCAGAGGTAATACCACCTCCTTTTCTTGCAAATCATCGATGAAGATACTGTATTGAATAGCTCTGGGGCAAGAACAGATCCCTGTGGGACCCCACTCAAAGCACCTCCCTGAAATGATTCCCCATTTACAATATTTTTTTGCAATGTGCCAGTTAGTGTTTAACACATTTAATATGAGCTACATTGATTTTTTTTTAATTATTTTTTTTAGTGCTGATTTTTTTTATCATAATGTCATGTGAGACTAGGTCAAATGACGTTCAGAAGCCCAAGTGTATTGTGTTAACAGTTACTATATCAACCAAACTTGTAATCTCATCAAAAATGGTAAGTTTATATACAACCTATTTTCCATAAAAGCGTGTTGATTTGGAATTAATGATGCTACTATCCTTTAATTAACAAGAAACCTGGTAAGAGTTTCCAGCTGGAGAGGGAAAGTGGTTTGATTGGGAACAGAACCTATTTGAACACCTCTATAGTACCTCTTATTTCTTCTGTGGCCTTGGGCAAACTGCTTAATCTCTCTCTGCCTCCATTTCCATGTCTATAAAACAGGAAGCGAAATACTTGCTTCACTAACATTTGTAAATCACTTCAAGCTCCTCCCATGGAATACACCTTGCCACCTTTGAAGTGCTAGGTAGCATTGTCCGTGCTTTCCCCTGGGATGATGTAATGCTGGTCATCTAGATGGTGGATTTACCTGTGCAAAGTCCAACAATTGCAGCTGGTGCTAAGGACTTGCACATCTTATAACACTAAACCCAGCAAGGCCGTTCCTGCCATTGCTAATGAGTAATACCAGCTTCGCTTGACTTGCCACATGTCAGATCAGAGTGAAGTAACCAGAAGACAGTGCGGTCCAGTGGTTTCGGGGCTGGACTGGGGCTCAAGAGACCAGGCTTCTATTCCAGGCTTTGCCACTGGCCTGCTTTCTTGGCCACTTCACCTCTCTGAGCCTTCGTTTTCCCATCTGTTAAAATGGAGATAATTAGATTTGCCTCCATTGTCAAGTGCTTTGGATCTATGAATGAAAAAAGCACTATAACAGATACAAATCTTTTGACTGTGTGCAGCTGGCAAGTATACAATCTGTTGTCCTTTCTCGGTACTTCTTTGTCCAGTTCAGTGTATCTGCCAGTAACCCTTGTGATCTCTCCAAGAGAGAGGTTAAGATTTGTACAGATGAAGCATCATCTTTCCCTTGCCCTCTGGCTCTAGGGAAGGTTTTGTACTGCCATAAAGCTGCTGTTTTCTCCACACACCTTGCAGGCAAGGACTTGGCATCACAATGCTTCTTTCTGTACAAATTGCTGTTGTTGTGTTTTGTTTTTTTCCCAAAAGCTGCAAGACTTCCCCTGTCTTCCTAAAGATGGCTGACTGCTGGTTGGAAGTGATCATTAGCACCCATCCTACAGAGTGTTGCACGTGATTAGAGCAGGGGATTGAAAATGTGGGGTTCCTGGCTCCTGCTGAGTGACCTGGACAAATCAACTCACCTCTGTCTCAGTTCCCTATCTGAAATTCCCAGAATATGTACCCCAGAAGGGTGCTGGAAGGCTCAGCAGATGTTTGTAAAGCACTCTGAGATCCTTAGCTGAAAGGTGCTGTACTAAAATGCAAAATGGATTATTTATTGTGCCCAGGAAGAGAACCTTACAGTTGCACCATTATGCATTCAAGTTTCAAATGACCCCTCCAAGTTGCTTCTTCTCTGGCAAAGTTCAGGACCTGCCATCCACCAGGCACCTTAGCCCCCTGCATATATTAGTAGCTCTGCAGCAGAGGAAGGCGAGTGCTCACGCCGACATACGAGAGCCAGGAGAAACAGATGGTAAGGGAATTGCTGACTTCACTTGCTCCACAAGAGCCCTTCCCGCAACCTTAGTTCCTCCCTATCAGCTGACTGCTGTGAAGTGAGGTGACTAGGCACTTTGCTGTGAAGCTAAGTTTGTGCAGTCACCCCTCCAACACACAAGACACAGTATCTTCTCTTCAGTATGCAAATAGGATGCAGCCCAAGGTTTGTGCAGCACTTAATTCCAGCGGCCTGCACTGGCCCTCTACCCCAGGGTGAACTGAGCTTGCACAAAAACATCTGCACATGCTGCATATATAGTCTGAAATGGTCATAACTCTTAAATCAAAACCCAAGTTCCTTCAAAGCCATCTGCAGCTTCTGTGAAAGGTTTCAGAGGGGTAGCCATGTTAGTCTAGCAGCAAAAACAACGAGGAATCCTTGTGGCACCTTAGAGACTGACAAAGTTATTTGGGCATAAGCTTTCGTGGGCTAGAACCCACTTCATCGGATGCCTGGAGTGGAAAATACAGTAGGCAGATATATATAATTACACACACAGTACAGTAACTCCTCACTTAACGTTGTAGTTATGTTCCTGAAAAATACAACTTTAAGTGAAATGATGTTAAGCTAATCCAATTTCCCCATAAGAATTAATGTAAATAGAGGGGGTTAGGTTCCAGGGCAGCTTCCCCTACTCTGCAAGCACCAGGGGCCTGGGGCTCAATCCTCATCCCGCCACTGCACCCCTTCCCCCAAGCCCGCACTTTTGAGTCCTCGCTCGTCCCCCCTCCCTCCTGCCCGGGACAATCAGCTGGCTTGCTGCGTTGGGGAGGCCGGGGAGAGAGGGGGAGCCTGCGCATGGAGTCCTTGCTCCTCCCCCCTCCCTCCTGCCTCCAAAATGCTGCAAGACAGCTGATTGCCGCGGGCAGGAGGCGTGGGGTGGAGGGGGAAGGCGCTGCTCCACAGAGTCTGCTGGCGGGCAGGAGGCGCTGGGGGCAGGCGACCGTAGGGAGGCTGCCAGCTGTGGAGAAGGCAGGGAGCCAAACAACGTAAGAGTGGAGCTTTGCACAACTTTAAATGAGTATGTTCCCTAACTGATCAGCAACGAAACAACATGAAGCGGGACGATTTAAGTGAGGAGTTACTGTACATGAAAAGATGGGAGGGTCACTTCCTTGCCAAACATCAGTTTGCAGAGCCCAGCTGGTTGCAAACATCGGGGAAGAATGTATTTTTTCTTTCCACTTATCTTGCACTGAGAAGCAGTCAGCATGCTTTTCCTCTAGCTTGCCATCATCATTTACATTCAGGCACAGTCCAAGCCTGGAAAATTTCAGCCTGAAAGGGGAAAGGTTTGGAAATTTATGAGCAACTGCAAAGAACCGGGAGTGGGGAAGGTTAGAATGGGAACAGCTCTGTGCCTCCACTGCTCTTCTCCCTGCAGGGAGTGAGGGCTGATGGGTGCCTCCTAACATGGCAGCTGGGAGCAGTACGTAAAGGAAGGGCTCCAGACGTCACCCTCTTGCTGATGACTGTCTCGTCTCTCATAGGGACGAGGTGAACAAAGCCTATCGGAAGCTGGCAGTGCTGCTCCATCCGGACAAGTGCGTGGCTCCCGGCAGCGAGGACGCCTTCAAAGCTGTCGTGAATGCGCGGACGGCGCTTCTCAAAAACATCAAGTAGAGGACAGAGCCAGAAAGCCCACCCTGGTGGACCCCATGCCCACAGTTCCTGGAGATCCAGTTGACCAGGGCAGCCCTCTCCTCCCCAGCACCCGTTACTGTCTTAGTAATGGAGACTAGGGGCCTCCTCCTGTTTCCACTAACTCCGTAGGAACAGGAGTTGGCCCTCGGTAGCTGCGTTTCACCATGCGCCAGTTTCTTTCTACGTTGAGAGCTGAGCAGAGGAGTGGTGTCTCGTGCACCCAGCCTTGAGCAAGTTCCTGACAGAGTCTGAGGCTCAGCTTCAGGGTTGGCGTAAGCAGGCGCAGCGCCCCGAAGCCAGTGGTGTTGCACTAGTTCTCGCCAACAATGGATTTGGCCCCCGGTCTTGTTTCAGGTGAATTCTTGAATGCAGTCTCCCCGGCTAGGCATTACTGGCCCTTGAGGCTTCTCCTTAGATGAGTGGGAGGGGCTGGCTTTGAGCGCATCATTGTGGCTGTTTATCCCAATGCTAAAAACAGCAAGAGCAGTCTGGCCTTCCCCAGCACAGACAAGTCTCGTGTGCTGTGGCCTGAATTGTCATCTTACAGCATCAGCTCTGTGTTTGCTCTAGATTCAGAGACAGGATGCCGGCAGAGGCAGCTACAAATATCTCTGAGGTTCAAGGAAACTCAGGTTATGGCCCCTGATTCCTTGAAACTAGTAGAGAATGTCAGTGACCTCTGTGTTAGACACATGGGATCAGGGGCTGACTTGTTGGTCACAACAGGACATAAGCCTGCCCATTTCCTAGCCTCTTAAGTAAGGGCCCGATATGGAACTTGGGTGGGCAGTGAATTGTCCCTGGTGGGAGAGAAGCCTTCTCCGGCCAGACTGGGAAGCACTATCCCTGGGTAGGGGAGGGCAGAGGAATGCAGCTTCTCCAATGTGGCTTGAGTGCAGAGGCCTTTGCTCTTTGTGCCTATGCCAGAAGCCCAGCGAATTCACTAAAGAGCACAGCGGGGATGAAATGAGCGTTTAAAACCAAACGCTGCGCGCCTGTGGGCTGACTGTCCGCAGGGAGAGGCTGAGCGCAATGCACCAGGGAATCCTATGCCCTAAGATTTGACTTAAAACAGTATTCACCCCTGGCGCACTGGAGCTTTCTCCAGGTTCCTGTTTCAGCAGAGTGGGCCTGAAATGCTGAGCACCCTAAGCTCCGGTTGACTTCACAGGGAGCAGAGCGCTCAGCTTCCCTCAGGATCAAGCCCTCTCCTGTTTGGCACGTCTAGGAAATGACCCTTGAGACTAAGTTATATGATAGGGACTAGCCAGTTCTGTGTTTCCTCGTGTGCTAAGCAGTAACACCTGTCCTGAGTCTGCAGAAGTCAAAGGCAGTCTGACTTTCACAGCCAAAAGCTTAGTTATTTCTCTGTCTCTGAGTCAGGCTGCAGAAACTTCATCCTAGAAATACTAAACCCAACAGGAGAGAGGTGCCTGAGGGAAGATTAAGGATTAAATGGTGCTTAAACCTTCCTGGGGAGGAAAGGGTGCAAGGAACTCTGTTGTCCTCATCCCTCTGCGCCAGCGTTGCTGCTCAAATAGCAGGAACGATCTCTGTCCTTCTCCCCTCTCAGACGGCAAGTTGCTGGGGGCTCGGGCACCAACCCTGCATGGGTAGGGCTGCAGATCCAGCATCTGCTGCAGGCAGGCTGCTTTATTGGGAAGGGCACACTGCACCCTTAAAGGGTGTTGCTGCTGCCGCCCGCGTACAGCCACTCCCACCGCTCTCCGAAGGCAGGCTCAAGGCAGGCCAGCCCAGAAGAAACACTGCAGGATTTGCCCCCTTCACTACAATCCTAGAGCCTGGGAGGCTTCCAGCTCTGTTGTCACTAAGCGGAGGCCAGATGTTCTTCCTGTAGTCACACGGATAATGATGGCATGAATGTCCCTACGAATATGACAAGGCCCATCTACCCAGTGTTGTCATCCTTGCCATATCCTCCCAGTTACAGCCTGAAATCTCCCACCACGGGCTTTCTCTGGCTCGCTGAAATAACCTTAGCAGAGTTGGACGCACAGGCTCTGCAGCTGCTTAAACCTCACATATGTGTCTCTGGCCCTCCACAAACTTGGCATGGTGCTGATTAAGATACCAGTGGGTACAAGCCCGTCCTGATGGGGTTGTTCAAGTGAACAGCATGCCCCCACAGCCCTTGCACTAAGGATGAGGAAACTGACACAGTGAGGAATTCTTTCAGGAAAATACAGGCCCAGGTTTTGTTGTGCACCTCTGAAAACAAAGCCCCTTCTTTTGGCACCCAAGCCTTGCACACTTTGTTCATTCCCTTTAAAATTCCTCCACTGCAAATCTGCATGCAAGGAATGCAGCTTCCTAGGGGTACCAGAGCAAATGGGGTTAGGACATTTGTGAGACTGGAGGTGCGTGCTTATGTCTGTGATGGTGCTGGAAACAGCAATCATCTCTGGTCAGGCTTCTCCCAGGGGAGCGAAACCATTGCAGTCATTTTATGGTGGTGTGAAGGGAATGCTTTAGCTCTTACGAAATGTCCAGGGTGAGACTTCCAAGCCAAAAATGAGAGCACCACCCGTTGTATATTGACCCACCTGTGCACTTTAAACTTTGACACTGTATCATATGTTATGTGGAGAGTAGGCTTTGCTTGTGGGTATATTTTCTCTCACTTCAAATAAGTCTCTCCCCCTGCTTAACCTGTTAGATTAGAAGGTCAGTCTTCTGACCATTGTGAATGCCGTGCAAGATAAAATTGCGATAAACCCAGGTGCAGCTTCTTTGTATTTTCACATGCTGTTTTCTTTGTCTTGCATATTGTATTGCATTCTGGGCATCTCATTTAGTGAGAGTTCTGACATCATGACCTAATTCTTACAAGGCTGCTGTCAGTAGTTTAGGCTCAGAATTTGGCCATTGTGCTCTTCCTGAGAAACTATAGCCATGAGTTTTGCTGGAACCACACACAAAGCTGTGAGCTCCCCCTATGGGTCTGCAGCAGCTAATCAGCTTTCTTCCTTGCATTTCCATGGGTGCCATCTAGAAAAAGACAATCAGTAGGGGACAGAGGCTTGAAGCTATGAAAGTATTGAACAGTGGGAAATAAAAGCAAATTAAAGACAAATTCCACAATAGAGTTTTCCATTTTTAAAATCCATTATTTCATGCAGTTGGTGCAATTCAAGACATCCTTTCCCTCTCACTTTCAAGGCAACTTTTCTGTCTCTCCCCCAGTGCTGTCAAAGACAATTTAAAGGTTGATTTCTTTTTTGGTTTGTTTGGCTGTGAATTTCATAAGACTACATAATTTTGATCTACACCAGGTTTCTGATGCCAGATTGCAGGGAGATTGGGCGGGGGTGGGGGAGGGAGATCTGCTGAAAAGCAGCTGTTATACCTCAGACATATAAATAATCATTTGAGACATTGCTCCATAAGGTTAACTGTATTTTTAAATTTGCAACATTTCTTCTCTCTGAAAGCAAATTCAAATGTTACGGGCCAGATCCTGTGCTGGTGTTAAATCAACACTGGAGTAAGTGGGGCTAGGTCAGTCTATATTCTTAAGCTCTTTGGACGCCTCCTCATCTCCCATGCTAAGGAAACCACGTGATTCTGGCTTCAAACCTAGTTGTCTGTGTATTTTCCAGGAAGGAAGGATAAATAATTCTGCTGCTGGATGGTGCAATTCTAAGCCATAAAGGCCAGCTTCTAGGAAGAGTCTTGTTAATGGCTGATTGTTGTTCAGAAATACTTCCTATGTTCAGGGATGCACTTACCCCTTCTGGTGTGTTGGATATATAAACTGTGAATGCACTGTTTTACTCCTATAAAAGTACCTTTTATTCTACTGGTTGAATTTATGTCTGCTTTTGTTGTTTACATGAACTGACTGGAAACACTGAAATGACCCTATGCATGCATGTCTTGTCTGGAAACTTGATGTACTTTTAAGCTGTGTATTTTTATAAAGCAAAACTGAATTTAAAACAAAAGAAGCACTGTGTATTTCTCCAACCCACTGTAAACTATCCTAGTGAGAAGGTTCTTTACTGTTCATGTTTGATTGCAGTTCGAATCACTTCTAACACCCCTCTTTTCTGCGCCACTGCTGAGCTGACACTGCCAGGTTTGATAGTGATAAATGTTTGCTAGGTCTAGCATAAAACTTAATACTGAACTTGGCTTTGCGGGCAACAGAGGGCTCTACACTAGGTAGAGGCTAAATTCCCCTGTACCTATAAATCTATGGTCTGAGCCTACTTACATAAAGCTAAAGGAATAATATGTCTTTTGAACACTTACTTATTTTAGGGTTTTATACTGATCATAGAATATCAGGGTTGGAAGGGACCTCAAGAGGTCATCTAGTCCAATCCCTAGGTAGATTTTTGCCTCAGATCCCTAAATGGCCTCCTCCTCAAGGATTGAACTCACAACCCTGGGTTTAGCAGGCTAATGCTCAAACCACTGAGCTATCCCATCCCTCCATCATGGGAAGCATCTGAGCCCCTTCCACATAAAATCACTAATGAAATCCTGAGTGAACTTCATGGAGTCTCTAGCACATCTCCTTTTTAGAGGTCAAAATTCTGCTTGGAGTAGGTTTGTGGGTTCTTCCTTTTCTTCTGGGGGGAGGGAGGGGTGGAGTTGGTCAAGGTTTGGGTATAAACAGGGTGTTTGATTTATGAGCATTACAGAGTAGAGTTTCTTTCTCAAAGAGGAAGGCTTTGCAATGTAGGTCAGTGAGAGTCTGAATTTGCCTGCTTTCCTCTGGAAAGTTGTTCCTTTGCGGGATCTCCTTGCTAGAGAATGCTTTGTCCTGGGCTGTGGGAGCTGCATTGTCCCAGAGGAACGCAGCTGCCATGGTAGTTCATAGATGGAAATTTGGTCTTTGGTTGAAGCTGGAGCTAGCTTGATGAATTGCTTTGAAAATGAGAACTCAGACCTTAAACTGGTGTATCAGAAGCTCACGGGGAGCCGCTGGGGAAACTTGAGCACATGCCTGATGTGCTCGCAATGGCCTCTGTCATGGAGAAGGCAGAGAGATTGTACATCGTCTTCACATTCAGCTTTGGATGCAAAGAATTACCATAATTCAACCCAGAGGTGCAAACCCCTGGAGCCCTGGGGCCAGGCCCTCATTGGGGATGAAGTTTCCTAGCAAGCTGGAGGTAAAGAAGACATTTTTTTTAAACTGATGCTACTGATTATCCAGGAAGCAAATAAGATCCTGAGGCACTCACCACTTTGACCAACGGGGGCTGTGAGTCTTCAGTGGAAGATGGAGACAATGACTTGGCCAGCTCTTTGAAGTATTTCTCCTTTCCACCCAGCATCACTTTGGTCTTGCCCAGGTTCAGCTTGAGTCATCTGCTCCTTGTCCAAGAGCTGATCTCTTGTAGGTGTGCTGACATTTTAGTAGTGGTGGTGATTCCATGAGCTGAGAATGGGCTATCTAGTTGAGTGGCAGTGGCAGCATACTCTTGTTGTCCAAGCCCATAGCTTACCCTGAAGTGTCATTCTGTGTGATAGCTGCTAGGTTTTCCCATCCAAGAGTTACCCTGTCCTCCAGGTCTAATTTTAGTTTTAGATTATTTTTATTCTTTTGTTATTTTCCCTTAAAGTCCCGGTGAGAGAGCATAGGGTTTGCAGATCTCCTTTGTAGCATCAGTTCTGCCTCTAGAGTTTTGATGGGATAGGATACAGGCAACGTGATTGAAACATACGCATCGCTACACCTGCTGCATCATTCACTTTCCATGATGCAGTGGGGTTGGAACAGGAGGATTTATAGATCTGGTGCATCACCCCACACGGTGTGAAACCAAATATATTGTTTAGCTGAAAAACACAATCATGTTATGTAGATCAAGGTTGCATCAGGGTCTGCTTTGTGACAGGAGTCACTACCCTTTCTATATAACACACTCATGCCATTTTCTAAGAAACAAAACACAGAATGTCCTAATTGCATTGTCCCCGTGGGAGGCTTGAGGTGTACAGCATTGATCCACCCTGAATAACAACTGTTCAGAAATCATATTCAAGGCAATGGATTGCCTATTGTCAGACCCTTTCTACAAAGAAAATACTCCTGATGAGATCAACCCCACTTGGCACTGACCTATTTCTGTTCCTATTGAAGTCAGTGGGGAAAATCACCTGACTTCAGTAACAGCAGAGGTAGACCAACACTAAGAACTTCAGAAAATCCCATCTAGGACTGTGATATGTCACTATCCAGCTGCTATTTACTGCAATACCTATTTTGTGGGCCCACTATTAGTTCCTAGAGAGAGACAATTGCTTACCCCATAACTGAATGTTTTCACTGGTAGGGAACAGGTAGAAATATCTTCCCTGCCCCTATGCAGTTGGGAGCCCCAAAGCTGGGGAATGTAGCATGTTTTGTGAACGCTGCTTCCTGATCCAAATCCACCCTGTCACTTTTCTCTTGAACTACGGCTCATCAGCCTCCAATTAACCTCGGTCACCATTGATGTTACTATTACACCACATGTAAATGCAACCAAAAGAACCTTATTTATTCTGGAGAGGTTTGTCTTGAAGAGGTCCTGTGAAGGGACTAGGTTGCTGCTGTGGGTTCTTCTGACTGGCCTTGGGAGATCACGTTCAAAGCTGACTGTAAAACATTACAAGTTAAATGAGTTTGGGGATCTCAGCACTGTCCCTAGTCGTCCTCTGTCCCCAGAATAAAAACCTCCACCAAACCACCTAACATATTTTCAGACCTTTCTTTAGGACTGGAGTAGCAGGAGGAGCTGCAGGTCAGGATTGAGGGCCATCAGCAAAGCTGTGCAGGGAAACCAGGAGTGGAATAGCTAGGGAGGGCTGTAGGTCAGGATTGAGGTTGGTTAGCCAAATTGCATAGAAAAGGTAAGTGTACTCTGTGATTCGGTGTCCAGAGAATTTGCACATATTCCACTTTTACTTGAGAAATGTACCCCAACAACTAAGGGTATGTCTACACATAAAAGGCCGTTGGCACAGCTGTGCCACTGTAGCACTTAAGTGTAGATGCTACCTACGCCAATGGGAGGGATTCTGCCATCTGCATAGATAATCCATCTCCCTGAGAAGTGGCAAGGCTGTCGACACAGGGATTTAGGTCAGTTTAACAATGCGGCTCAGGGATGTGGATTTTCCACACCCCGAGCGACGTGGTTATATCGACCTGGTTTTCTAATGTAGACCCAGCCTAAGCTTTCATTAAACCTTGAAAACAAATCAACTATAAACCAGTGCAGTGCTGTCTGCCCGGGTCCACACACAGCCTGAAACAATCACTCTTAAGAGGTGTCAGCTGTCCCATTCATCCAATCTGAAACCTAAGGATAATGTAAAAGTCCACATTGTTAACTATTTCACTGCTGATCACTTTAGAAGAACCTCCAGCTAATGTGCTTATCCAGCTCTCCCTACGTGCTTTCAGTTCCTTTCCAGATACCTCTCCAGGTGCTAAAAGCCTAGCTACAAAAGCCTGCAGTTTATACAGTGCAGCTATATGTTGTTAGTACAGAAATCTGCAGGGAATCAAAATAGAAACTCAAGTATCAGAGGGGTAGCCGTGTTAGTCTGGATCTGTAAAAGCAACAAAGAGTCCTGTGGCACCTTATAAACTAACAGACGTTTTAGAGCATGAGCTTTTGTGGGTGAATACCCACTTCGTCGGATGCATGTGGTGGAAATTTCCAGAGGCAGGTATAAATATGCAGGTAAGAATCAGTCTAGAGATAACGAGGTTTAGTTCAATCGGGGAAGAATGAGGCCCTCTTCTAGCAGTTGAGGTGTGAATGCCAAGGAAGGAGAAACTGCTTTTGTAGCTGGCTAGCCATTCACTGACTACAATGAGGTAATGCTCACCTGACTCTGAACGGGGGAGCAAAGCCAAGAGGTAAGAAAGGACATGATAAAAGGGAGAGACATTTGCCATGCTCTTCCTCTCTCTTCCACCTACATCAACAGACACCACACCAAGCAACTGAAGCACTGATCAAAGGGGAGAGCCTGCTGAAGGGCAACCAGCCAGTCTGTGGTGAGAAGCATCTAAGTTTGTAAGGGCATTGGAAGTGTTAAGATCACTTTAGAATTCGTTTTGCTTTTATTTTATTTGACCAAATCTGACATGTTATGCTTTGACTTTTAATCACTTAAAATCTAGCTTTGTAGTTAATAAATACATTTGTTTATTCTACCTGAAACAGTGCATTTGGTTTGAAGCATGTCAGAGACTCCCCTTGGGAGAACAAGCCTGGTACATATCAATTTCTTTATTAAATTGACAAACTTATATAAGCTTGCAGCACCCAGCAGGCATAACTGAACACTACAAGACGGAGGTTCCTAGGGTTGTGTCTGGGACCGGAGATATTGGCTAGTGTCATTCGGTTGCACAATCCAAGGAACAACTTACGTGCCAGAGGCTGTGCGTAAACAGCCCAGGAGTGGGGGTTCTCACAGCAGAGCAGGGTCCAGATCACCAGTCCAGATAACACCAGAAGGTAATGTCATACTAGGAACTTCTCCATCTGGTGTGTAAGGATTATGTGTCTCTCATCCTCCTGTCCCTTGACCAGGAGAAGGTGTGTGATAGGATGAATCACAGGTATCTTATGGGCACTTTAGGGGCATTTGGCTTCGGACCTTGCTTTGTGGGGTTCCTCCAGGTGCTGTGCATCTCTGCGGAGTGTTTGGTCAAGCTCAATTGGGCCCTTACCAAGCCTGGCACCTTTGGTCATGCGGGCTGCCCACTGTCTGGCCAGTGGTATAGCATCCAGCCCTTCCTCTATCTCCTCAGCAAGAGGATGATGGGATTGGTGCTTCGAGAGCCAGACTTGCAGGTCATCTGTTGGGGTATGCCAACGATGTGTTACTCTTGGCTCAGGAGTCAGGACCTGGGGGCCCTGGCACAGAGGGCAGCTTGCCAAGACAACTGTTCAGCGGCCTTCTCTGCCTGGGTCAACTGGGTCAAGAGCTCTAGCCTGATCGCTGGGGAGTTGGGGATGGGTAGCAGGTGGGATCCCTCCCACCCACGCTCTATGTCAACCAGTGGGATGCGGGTCCGCTGTTCTATCTTGACCTTTACTTTCTGATCATCGACCATCTAGTACTGTCGGGGCACTGGGACTGGTTCTGAGCCCATCACCGGGGACCCTGGCCAGCATCGGGAGAAATATCCTGGAGTTCTTCTGGCCAAGGAAGTACTGGGTCTCTGCTGGTGTCCTGAGTCTTCCCCTGGGGAAGCGTGGACAGGGCTTGGTCTATATCCACAGCCAGAGCCACACGTTCTGCTTTCAGGCCGTGCAGAGACTCCTTTACCATGTTCATAGTCCAGCATGAAGCATGCTGGTGCACGTCTTCCTCCACCACATCCAAGGACTCTGATGCAACTGGCTGCTCTTTTATCTCCACCCGAGAAGTTTCCCCCAACATAGGCGGCGACTCTGTGGGAGCTCTGGGGCTGGTGCACCCATGGGGGAAAAATGAGAGGTGCTGAGCACCCACTGGCAGTCCCCCATTAGCTCCCCCCAAGTGCCTCCTGCCCGCCAGTGGGCCCCGCAGAACAGCGCCTCCCACCTGCCGAGATTATCTGTTTCACGGCGTGCAGGAAGATGGGGGTAAGAGTGGTGAAGTGGTATGCTCAGGGGAGTGGGCGGAATTGGGCAGGAAGAGGTGGGGCAGGGCCTTGCGGGAAGGGGTGGAGTGGGGTCAGTGCCTGGGGCAGAGCCAGGGGTTGAGCACCCCCCCGGCACATTGGAAAATTGGTGCCTGTGTCCCCCAAGACCCAGGCATCTACCAAGACCTTCTCAGGACCTGGAAGCCAGTCTCAGCAACCAGCTCCATAGTGGCCACGGAGTTGTAGGATCTCCTGCTCCATAACTCCCATCTTCATGTGCAGATGGTGGAGTCCCTCTTGATGTGCTGGAGGACGGTTCTGGTTGATGTCACCAGAATCGGAGACTTCCTGGACAACACTGAAGGAATTGGATGGACCCTGTAGTGCTTGGGCAGCACATGGAATTGCCCGCTCTGCGTGTCCCGTCGTGCTCCAGGAGGTGAGGCCGGACTTGCACCTTGGTTCTCTCTCACTTATATTGAGTGGGTCCTGCAGGATAGTGCTCCCCACCCACCCCTTGCTCACCAGCGCTCATTGTCATGCCTCTGCCCTGCGAGCCCTCCAGATGGCTCCGCTACACCACCTGAGTTGGCTGAATGCCATCCACTCGGTCTGTCTCCAAATCACGCCCCGCAAACATCTCTACATGTTCACACTCCATACCATCCATGTCTTCGCTCTTGTGTGTACCACCTGCAGAGTGTGAGGAACCCTTGTGGGCCAGCCGGTATTTCACCCTAGTCCCATGGCCTGCTGGGGATTCGATTAGTAGATTCTCCTTGAAGCCAGGAGCATGGGAGTTTGGTTGGTGCAGTTGACGGAGTTCCCCAACACCTGCCCCTTCTGCAGTGAAAGGGAGACCCTGGCACACATCTGCATAGAGCGCATCAGGCTGCAGCCCCTCTTCAGGATCCTCCAGAACCTTCTGCCGAGATCCTGGCTGCGTTTTTCCCGACACCTCTTTGTATTTGCACACCCCCTCTGAGGCTCCACAAAGTCACGAGACCTCATTAACCTCCTCTTGGCACTGGCCAAGATGGCCGTCCACTGGACCAGAAGGAGGAAACTTGACGGGGTGGGGCTCTGCGACTGAGGGGGCCTGTTTCTGGTCCCTTGTTTGATCACATCTACCAGCGGAGCTTGTATGGGCAGCGTCCAGTGACTCCTTGGACTCTTTAAGGAGCAGTGGGACGCTGTCATGGGTTCTGTGCTTAGTGTCCCTTTCTGGATCCCTTGTTTTGGGCCTGTGACCTTTGCTCCTGTCCCGGTTTTGTTATTTGTTGGCCCCCCCCACTCAATTGTGGCCTGGGCTCAATGATTCCTCTCCCTCGATTGAGGGATGGGCCTTTAGTCTTAAGCAGGCCTAGACCTGCCCCTCCCTGTACCTGCTATAGGTATACAAGGTTCATTCATGGGTTTGCCAATATTGCAAAACAGTTGCATGGGCTGGGTAAGAAAGGGAAACCATTTCAGTAGCTACCTAAATGTAACTTGGTATTTGCACTTGCAGAGTTCAAAAGAGCCCTTGTGACCACTTCTGTCTTAGCCCATTGGTGTCTCAAAATTTGTATCAGACACAGGCCAGTGCTTATGGCTTTGAGGGTAGTACTGTTATTACAGCAAAAGTCTAAGTTCTGCCAAGAGAAACCACCATGCCACCAGGAAGGATTTCTTGACAGTGGTTAAATCTATTACACCACTATCTGTATGGGAGAAAATTGGTGATCAGGGCAGTCCATGCATTCCTCCAATAGCTCTTTAGAATTAGGAATCCTGAGAGGCAACTGGACAGGTGGTTGGGGAAACTATAAGGTTCTCGGTTCACAGACTCACACAGGCCTAAGGACAAGCAGGGACATGCCACTGCCTTGTCCAGACATACTTTTTGGGAGGATAATTGCAAACACTGCCCCAAGCAGAAGAGCAAGGAACTGGTCATTCAGGGGAGTGACTGTGTCTAGAAAGAGATGGCTGCCTCCTCATTCCCCATGGATTGCAGAACAGGAGAGCAAATTCCTGGTTCATTTGCTGGAACAAGAAATGCCAGGTTGCAAGAATGGAGCAGTTGAAAGCTACACAAAAGAGAGAGAAAAATATCTCCAAAGAGATGTGAATGGGAATTAAACAGATTTTGGGAATGGGGATTTGGAAAGTTCTAATCAGAGGAACACTTGCTACGTAGTGTGACAGAGGGCAACTTCCTGCAATCTCTCAGACAAACTTCACAGACAACTTAAACTTGATTGAATGAAGTTTAATATCTTTGGGGTCCATTGTATTACAAATACAATTATTTGTGTGTTATTGTAGAATTTATGTAACTTTTCTTAGAGACTTGCTGATGTAAAACCTTGGGGAAATGTTAAGGACTTCAAAGAACTGTTTGAAACAATACATGGGCAGTGGGTTTCCTAGGAGGTACTTGGGAGGCCTTTTGAAACTATGCCCTGGGGAGAAAAACTCATTGTTTGCTGATTACCTGCTCCTCCAGATCAAAGGCCCCGATCTGTGAAAGTCAGGACTAAACTTTTAATGAGTGCTAGTTCTGAGGGGAGGCTTTTATGCACTTGTGACCATAAAGGAGGAGACTCTTTATGGGGTTTGAAGGCACCTGCCAGAGCCCATGTCCGAGTTGGCGTGATCTCTGATAAACTTATTAGCAGGTGTGTAGGTTCTTTTATTGCTTTTAATGTTTTCTCTGCAGTGCTCTCACCTTAAGAATAAATAAGCTTGCATAGAAAGGGCTATGTGGTAATTTAACTGTGTGGGCAGTTACAGCATTATTAGTCAAAGAGAAAGCAAGGAGGTCTGCTTTGACAATCTGTCTTTTGCTGGGAATAAAACAGTGAACTGTTCAGCCTTGAGATACCCTGGTCAGAAGAGAGAGTGACACATGTAGAGCAGGTTCCTTTGCTGGATCACTAAGGGGAAATACAGATGCAGTTGCCTTGAACTGTTACACACACAGGTAAAAAGCTAAACCTTTATTCATTTTTTTCTCTTCTGTTTGGGACTTGTACCTTTCTGGCTGTCATTGCAGATGATTTGTGAAGTTGCTCTGAGCTCCATTGCCCTTGATGGAACAAGTTGAGAATGGGGATGGTGTTATAATGGGAGTCACCAGATGGCACTGTTACACAGTCTTCCAAGTTCTTATTCTCAGTTTGTGTCCTGTGTACCTTCTTTGAAGAAAGGCTGTATCACTGTTAGGTTTGTAATGCAGCCTCT
Organism: Gopherus flavomarginatus; assembly: GCF_025201925.1. Taxonomy (NCBI): domain Eukaryota; kingdom Metazoa; phylum Chordata; order Testudines; family Testudinidae; genus Gopherus; species Gopherus flavomarginatus. The sequence continues at coordinate 212,382,523 of NC_066620.1, read as the reverse complement.
TTGGCAGGAGCTCTTGCAAACAGCAATAAAATTTGAAAAGCACTGAACTCACAAAGTGCAAGGGGACTAGATCACATTAATGGATGTAGCTTGAACTAGTGCTGTCCATATTGTACCTGCTGAATAGCTCCCAAGGGCTGTCGAGCTGGGATCTTTCACCAGCACTGAATTCAGATTTTAAAGTTATTAAAAAATATCTATCCCCAAGAGCTCCCCTGCTGCACATGCGTTAATTTGTTTCATGCATGCATATAATTCAGTCTGGTGGAGATTTGCCTTCACATCAGAAAGCCTTTTTAAAAGTCTGGTGCTAAATTCTGCTAAGTTCTTGGTCTTAGTTTCTAGTGGCAATGAATTCTACTGGCTGATTTTGCCTTGTGCATGAATGTCTGTATTTTCTAACACAGAAATTAATCCTTGGTGTTACTCCAGAGATTAATTTGGCCTGGAGATTTTGGTCTCAGTGGTGTATTGATTCACAGGGTGTTTGGCATTTTTTTCCTCCCATTTTTAAGTGCTGTACAAGAGCTCTGACAGGGCATCAGTATCTCCTTGCTAGGGGAGGACGTGCTGGCAGCTCAGCTATCCAGATGTTCCCACATCCTCCCTCGCTCCCAAAGATGCATCCTGCATCTGCAAAACCATAACGGTAGTGTGGAGAGAGGCAGAGAGTGGGTATGACAATACAGGGCTTTCTCTCTTCATAGAATTTTGCAAACCACTCACAGTGCTCCAGGAAAGTAAGTAAGTATTAAGCACTGTTGTGTAAAAATTGGGTAGTATCTCTTTAAATAGTATCAAGTAACAGAGTGGTAGCCATGTTAGTCTGGATCTATAAAAGCAGCAAAGAATCCTGTGGCACCTTATAGACTAACAGACATTTTGGAGCATGAGCTTTCGTAGGTGAATACATGCATCCGACGAAGTGGGTATTCACGCACGAAAGCTCATGCTCCAAAACGTCTGTTAACCTATAAGGTGCCACAGGATCTTTGCTGCTTTTAAAAAAGTATGTGAGCCCTCTCATGACACTCACTGTGTTCTCTGTTTAGAAACCAGTCAGGGCAGTAGTGTGTATATGTAACTAGGCTTTGCATGTTGTACACAGTAAGTAAATGCAGTTACTTGAACCCCACTGTGCCAGTGCGGTTCCTTCACGTTGTGCACAGGGCAAGAGTCACAACTGATCTGTTGTACAGATAGAGAAACAGAAGCAGGGAGGTTAAGTGAGTCACAGTGAGAGGCCCGCCCAGGATTAGGCAGCTCAGGTGACACTCGCACCTGCCTTCCCACTCACTCCTGCTGCACAGACTGTCACCCACGCAGCTGGGCTGCAGCCACAGCCTGCCACTGTAGTTCACGGCTGCCGGGGTATGCTGTGGTGCTGGCTGAGCAGGCTGCACCCTCCATGGATCAGGGTGGGGAAAGAGTAGCCAGGGCAACAGGCAGTGGAGATAAAGAGGACAGAGTGGAGGAGCAGGTGACCCTAGCCTTCCTCTCCCCCAGGCACTTCTCTCTACTTCCACCCCCACAAACCCAGCTTCTCCCCTCAACTACCTGCACCCAGCAACCCCCACCTATCTACCTCTAGCGTCCTCCCCAGCCGCCCTCATTGTCCCCCTGCCATCCCTGCAAACCCACCTTCCCCACGCCCCACTCACCCAGCACCCCCAACACCCCCACAAACCCAGCTTCTCCCCTCAACTACCTGCACCCAGCAACCCCCACCTATCTACCTCCAGCCTCCTCCCCAGCTGCCCTCATTGTCCCCCTGCCATCCCTGCAAACCCACCTTCCCCACGCCCCACTCACCCAGCACCCCCCAACACCCCCACAAACCCAGCTTCTCCCCCAACTACCTGCACCCAGCAACCCCCACCTATCTACCTCCAGCTTCCTCTCCAGCTGCCCTCATTGTCCCCCTGCCATCCCTGCAAAGCCACCTTCCCCACGCCCCACTCACCCAGCACCCCCAATGCCCCCACAAACCCAGCTTCTCCCCTCAACTACCTGCACCCAGCAACCCCCACCTATCTACCTCCAGCCTCCTCCCCAGCCCTTTGCCCTCAGCCGCCTTCATTGTCCCCTGCCATCCCTGCAAACCCACCTTCCCCACGCCCCACTCACCCAGCACCCCCAATGCCCCCACAAACCCAGCTTCTCCCCCAACTACCTGCACCCAGCAACCCCCACCTATCTACCTCCAGCCTCCTCCCCAGCCGCCCTCATTGTCCCTCTGCCATCCCTGCAAACCCACCTTCCCCACGCCCCACTCACCCAGCACCCCCACAAACCCAGCTTCTCCCCCAACTACCTGCACCCAGCAACCCCCACCTATCTACCTCCAGCTTCCTCCCCCGCCGCCCTCATTGTCCCCCTGCCATCCCTGCAAACCCACCTTCCCCACGCCCCACTCACCCAGCACCCCCCAACACCCCCACAAACCCAGCTTCTCCCCCGACTACCTGCACCCAGCAACCCCCCACCTATCTACCTCCAGCCTCCTCCCCAGCCCTTTGCCCGCAGCCGCCTTCATTGTCCCCTGCCATCCCTGCAAACCCACCTTCCCCATGCCCCACTCACCCAGCACCCCCCAACACCCCCACAAACCCAGCTTTTCCCCCAACTACCTGCACCCAGCAGCCCCCACCTATCTACCTCCAGCCTCCTCCCCAGCCGCCCTCATTGTCCCCCTGCCATCCCTGCAAAGCCACCTTCCCCACGCCCCACTCACCCAGCACCCCCACAAACCCAGCTTCTCCCCCAACTACCTGCACCCAGCAACCCCCACCTATCTACCTCCAGCTTCCTCCCCCGCCGCCCTCATTGTCCCCTGCCATCCCTGCAAACCCACCTTCCCCACGCCCCACTCACCCAGCACCCCCCAACACCCCCACAAACCCAGCTTCTCCCCCGACTACCTGCACCCAGCAACCCCCCACCTATCTACCTCCAGCCTCCTCCCCAGCCCTTTGCCCGCAGCCGCCTTCATTGTCCCCTGCCATCCCTGCAAACCCACCTTCCCCATGCCCCACTCACCCAGCACCCCCCAACACCCCCACAAACCCAGCTTCTCCCCCAACTACCTGCACCCAGCAACCCCCCACCTATCTACCTCCAGCCTCCTCCCCAGCCGCCTTCATTGTCCCCCTGCCATCCCTGCAAACCCACCTTCCCCACGCCCCACTCACCCAGCACCCCCACAAACCCAGCTTCTCCCCCAACTACCTGCACCCAGCAACCCCCACCTATCTACCTCCAGCTTCCTCCCCCGCCGCCCTCATTGTCCCCTGCCATCCCTGCAAACCCACCTTCCCCACGCCCCACTCACCCAGCACCCCCAACACCCCCACAAACCCAGCTTCTCCCAACTACCTGCACCCAGCAACCCCCACCTATCTACCTCCAGCCTCCTCCCCAGCTGCCCTCATTGTCCCCTGCCATCCCTGCAAACCCAGCCCCCCCTCGCCCTTTAGCTCCAGCTTCCCCCAGCCCCTGAGCTTGTCCCATCTCCTCCCCCCTCCCATAAATCCGGCATCGCGCCCCCCCCTTCGGCAAACCCAGTTTAGCCACCTAACAGGCCCCCTTCCACCCAGGCACCCCCACAAACACCCCGCCCCCAGCAGCTCTCAGCGCCCACTCCGCTGCCAGGCGTGGGGCAGCCCCGCGCCCTGCACCGGGCGCTGCCTTGAGCCGCAGCGCAGGCCCCGCGGCGCGCGCCAATCCCGGGCGCTGGCTGCCCCGCACGCGGGGCGGGGGGTTTCCCGGGCAGGGGGCGCCGCGAGCGCCCGCAGCAGCTGCACCCAGCCTGGGGGCCGCCGAGCGGGGAGCGCCCGGGGGAAGGGGGCTGCTGAGAAGGAGCGGGGCGTGCAGCCGCTCACACTCCTCCCTCCCCCAGCCCCGGGGGTCCCCTGCCCGGCAGCCGCCCTTGTCCCCCCAGCAGCTCCCCCATCCTGCAGCGGCGAGCCCGCCCCTGCAGCCACAGCCCGCCAGCTGGGAGGAGCGAGCTTCCTGCGTTGGTAGCTAGCCCGCTGCCCCTGGGCAGCACCCTGCTTCTGGGGGAAGGGGCTTCTCCCCCTCCGCAGGCCGAGGGGGGATATTCCCCGTGCCCCCCTTTCCTTACTGTCATGAGCAGCCCACCTCCAGACTGCATAACAAAGTTGGCATCAGCTGAGCAGCCTGGCTTTCCTTTCCAGCTCCACCACCTCTTTCCCCCTGCCAGGCATTTAACTCTGGGGTTGTTTGCCAGGGAGAGTCCCTAGCAGAGAGCAGGAGCCAAGCCCAGGGGTGGGTGCATGCGTGCAGGCTGCACACGTGTGTTTGCAAGCCATGCACTTGTTTGATTTTATTTTCTCTTCAATAATTTTAAGCTACGCCCATTCCCCCTCCTCCTCTGCCTCCTCCTCCATCATTTTTCTGCTGGGTGTCTATGCTTGACGGATTCCCACCCACCCACCTATGCGTACACGCTCCAACAAGACACCCAGTTGGGCTCCAAGGAGAAGAAGGGAATTGTCACCAAAAAAACAGAGAAAAGAGAGAGAGAGAGAGACTGAAAAACACACAGGCACGGCATCTGCCTCCCAAGACACCAGCTGCTGGGCGCGGAGGAGGAGGAGGATGCAAAGAGAGGGACACTGAAGATGGATGAGAGGAGAATCCAGAGGCAGAGTATGGACTCCGAATGGGGTTTTCGGCTGAGAGGGACACTCGGCTCTTAAAGAGACGTCTGTTTAGTTTGGACTCTGCCATCCATCCATCTTCTCCTCCAGGCAGGACGTGGGCTCGCCCAAGAGCAAACAGAAGCCAGAGCAAACTGGTGACTGTTAGGGGATGCTTGCAGCGTTGCGGGGCTTCCAGGATCTGCCCACGACTTCACTCTCCCAGGGTAGGAGACCACCATTTCCCACAGCCCTGCTTTAATTTCAGCAAGGCCTAAACCAAAGAAGCCGAGAGGCTCTTCCCCCACATCCCCTCCCGTCAGCACTGAGATGGTGAGGGGGGAGAACTGGCCTTCTCCAGAGCATGGCCAGGGAACGGGCTACCTGGATTGATGAGGGAGCTGAAAGCAACAGTTTGGAGCCTGCAGGGTTGACAGATCAGTGCCTCTTCTGCTGACTGTCCTTCCCCCCCCATTTTCTTTGTTGGCGACTCCGGATACAAACAAAATCTTCCGACCTTCCCATTAACAGCTGGATGAGAATCAGAGACTTGCAGGGTGCATGGAATGGCCGGCCAATGCTATTTATTCCTCTGCCCCCACATGGAGGGGGGAGCAGGTGTGATTTGGGGACCTGAGACCCTAGTGCATTGAGGAATATCATCCTGGGGTTCAATTTGCAAATGGTTGCTGGGGATGGACGGTCCTGAGAAGACCAAAGCAGAAAAAATTGGGGAGGAAAAGGGAGAGAGACACCCCAGATTCTGGCTTCTCTACTGAGGAGGCAGTGAGACATTTATATGTCTTTTTGTATTCTTAAAGCTGTTTTGATTGCAGCCTCTGAGAGCGTGGGGACTGGGGAGCGGCTGGAGGGAACTGGATAGTTGGAGTTGCTAGTTGCAGCTCGTGATTCTGTTTGGCACGCAGCCAATTGTTTTTTAAATTTAATTTTATTTTTGGTGACATTTGAAAGGGGCGTGAGTGGGAAGGGTCAGGGTGTTACAGAGCACCCAGCTGAAGGCTTCAGCACAGGGGGAGGCAGTGGACGTGCCCTTTTGGCTACTGGCACGCTCCCCCATTTGGAGCCTGGGTTTCCGACTGGAACGTCTGGGTTGGGAAGGATTTGGGTCTGAGGGGGAGAACTGAGATGCCATTGCTGATGCCTCTTTGCCCTCGCCTGTTGGTTGCCCTGAGGTAAATGGGAGCTGGAGCTCCTTTGGAGTAACCGTCGGCTGCAGACGGTGCCAGTTCTCCAAGGGTTGGTTGGGAAGAGTGAGCAGGCAGAATGCCGGGGAACAGAGCCTTCTCTGAGCCGGAGTACTCGGCTGAATACTCGGCTGACTACTCGGTTAGCCTACCCTCCGACCCCGAACGTGGGGTGGGCCGGACCCATGAGGTGACTGTGAGAAACTCAGGCTCATGCCTCTGCCTGCCGCGTTTCATGCGACTCACCTTTGCCCCTGAGTCCCTGGAGAACCTCTACCAGACTTACTTCCGCCGGCAGCGCCACGAGACCCTGTTGGTGTTGGTGGTCTTCGCTGCCCTCTTTGACTGCTATGTCATCGTCATGTGTGCCGTGGTCTACAACACAGACAAGCTGGCCCCCATCCTAGTGGCCTCAGTGGGCCTTGCCGCCGATATCTTGCTCTTCGTCCTATGCAAGTACGGGCTCCTGCCAGACCGCGTCTCCCGCAAGTTCATGCCCTATGTTCTCTGGATTCTCATCGCTGCCCAGATATTCTGCTACCTGGGCCTCAACTTTTCCCACTTCCACGAGGCCAGTGACACGGTGGGCTGGCAGGCCTTCTTCGTCTTCTCCTTCTTCATCACCTTGCCCCTGCGCCTCACGCCCATCGTGCTCATCACGGCCGTCTCCTGCGGCATCCACACCCTGGTGCTGGGGGTCACCATCGCTCAGCAGCAGCAGGACTCCATCAATGGAGAGGCCTTGCTACGGCAGGTAAGGGGAGTCCTGAGTCAGAGGTAGGGGCCTGCTAAGAGCAGGAGGTTTGAGGGCCTATAATGTTGAGTCAGTTGGGCCTGGGAGATGTTTCATGCGTAACTGACCTTCAGGGATAGGTACAGGGAAATGCATGCTCCTGGGGTGAGGTAGTGAGTCAGCCTGTGCTTAGGTTGAAATGGGCCACGGTTGGAAGCTTGCTCCAGGAGAGCATGTGCTGCCGATGGCATTGCCAGCAATACTGAGTCAGACCTTGGGTCCATCTTCCTTGCATCAGGGGCATTTAAACACCATGGCCCTTACCTATATGGCCTCCCAGCCCTGTGCACCTGGGTCTGGGATAAGGGGACAATGTCTCTGTCCTTGGAGCTGGCTAGTTGCCCAGAGAGCAGTGGTTCTCGAGCTGTGGGTGGCCATCCCCCCTCAGAGGGGTTCCCCACCGGTTATTCAGAAGATCAGAAACCACCACCTGTTCCTCAGCTCCTGCCAAAGCAAAAATAGCCACTGGTAACAGTAGCCAGGGCCACTGCATACGTTATCCCACAATTCCCCTAGCACCTCTTGGCTGCCCACTGTGCCCTGTGTATTAAACTCTAGGCACCTGCCCATCACGGTGATGGTCATTTAACGATGCCATTGGGGAGAGAGTGAATAGTCTGGGGTGCCAATGTCCGTTTGTGTATATGGATATTATTTATCATCCAAAGATCTCAAAGTGTGTCACAAACTGGGGAGGTATCATTCTCCCTGTTTTATGCCTGGGGAAACAGAGGCCAGGGCAAGGAAGTGACTTGCCCAAAATCGCACTGTATGTCGATGGCCGAGTTGGGGGCAGAACCCTCACTCCCAGTCCAGTGCCTTCTTTGCATGTTTAATTCTTTTGGTGGCCATACAGACGTACCAGGAGAAGCCCATATCTCACACTGTTTTGGCCTCCCAAATGGCTGCCTGAGGTACTAAACCAGCTGAGAAAAAATATAAACACAAATGCCCTAGAACTATTGTCCGCAGGGATGGAATTTGCACGCTGGGGTGGGGCAGCCGCTGTGCCAGACCTGCTGTGAGAGGACGCACCCATCTTCTAATCTATCATGGGGTGGAGCTTCCACCAGAAAAGCAGACCGCCGCTATTCCAGTGGCCAAATCCTGGTGCCACTGATCCACTAGGAGTTGTGCCTTTTTAGATCAATGGGAGCGGGCTGTGACCCTGACCTGTTTCTGTAAAGGAGAGACGCATGTAAGCAATCTGCACCGATGCACAATTCAAAACATGGCAACAGCCTATGGTCTCATGCCAGGCCTAGCCACTGCCCTGTGACTTTTTCAGTGGGAAGAATTCAGTCAGATACTTTTGCAGACAGCCTGTATCTATATTTCTGTCATTTCTTTAGTCAGCACCTAGTCATGTTCATGTGTCTGATGTCTGTGACACTTTCCTGCTCGGTCCTTTTCCAGACAGGCTCCGTCTGTGCTTGAATGGTCTCAACTGTTTGCAAGGGGGCATTTGGTTGTGAGTTGCACTCAGTGGGCTGTCTCCTCTTGTTGCAGGTTTTCCATAGATGTTTTAGTGCATCTGTTCTCTTTGGATGTCTGAGGAAACAACTGGGCCTTGGTGTGTGTATGTGAGACGCTGTGTGAGGGAGACCAAGGGGTGAGATTGCAGTTTTGGAAGCAGAGCAGAGGCAGGGTGTGAAAAACTGTGAGCATGTTTGAGGGTGTTGCCACCTTTTTAAAAAACCACAATACAAGACTGTTCCCTGTTTAGCAATTCAGCCCAGCAATTCTTTATTGGTCTGACAATTTAGGCAAGGCCTGCGAAGAGGGAGATACAATACAGTCCATCAAGCATTTGCCCAGGGAAGAGTTGCACAGAGCTAGTGGGCTAAAGATCATTAGATTCCTGTAAACTTCAGGGGACACATTCATCAGTGAAGTCGATGGGGGTTTTTACATCAGGAAGTGAATTTGGCCCAAGACGATTTAGACACCATGCCAGGCAATTGAAACAATAGCACTCACCATTCTCTTACTACCTTGAACCTGCTTATTGGGGCAGCCTTTATATTAAATCCCCAACACCCCACTAAAGGATAGGTGTGGCCAGATCCCATCCCGCTAACAGCAATCTGCACTGGGCAAGTATAAACTGACCGATGCACTAGCCCCCCCCCCCCCCCCGGCTCTTTCCTGTCTCAGTGTCAATAACTTTATCAGCATGACGACAAATGATGCATCAAGTGTTTACAGTATATCCAGTGTCTGTGTCTAGGTTTGGCTTTCACAATAGGCATGAGTAGGCCTGAACTTGGGGAACTTGACTGAGCCAGATAGCTCAGTGTTTGTATGGGATGCCATTTATGCAGCCAAAATAATAAATCAGGCTTTCTGGTGTGTGCTTCAGACCCACAAATGTCTCCTTGAGACAATAAAAAAAAAAAGCTGTTGAAAATATATATACTCATTGTTGACACGTAGAGACCCTGGCTGAGATCCAGGATCTATAAATAGTAAGGGATGATCTCTGCCCCTAAAGCTTATAGTCTTAACAGAAAAAATAGATTATTATCCCCATTTTACAACTAGAGAATTGAGGCACAGTGAGAGTAAGTGACTTGCCCAGGGCACACAGGAATCCGTGGTAGAGCTGGGGACCCAGATCTCAGGAGCCCCAGTCCACTGCCTTCATCACAAGACCTTCTTCCCACAACTACAGTACAAATCCTAGAACCTTCCCACACCTCTAATGTGCCCGTTTTGTACAGCTGGCCATTGCAGATTTGGTCCGAGCTGCCACATATTATGAGTCTGTTTCTGCAACACTTTTCTTTCTTCCCAAGTCACACATTGTTTCCCTTCCTTGCCTCTTAGCAGGAATCATCTACCCATTTCCAAGAGCTTCTTTGCAAAGCAGAAAGTGTCTTTCATAGTCAGTTTTTCTCCCACACCTGAGCTGCTAATTCTTTCCTCCTCAGCTTTCCTGTGGGCCCTTTGTGGCCTGGCTTTCATTTCCAGTTTGTACCCATGGATTATGTGTAGGGGAAGAATGACTGTGTTTTGCATATTTGGCTGTAGTCAGATATCAGTGCACTGGATTTTTGAAGGGTTCTGTAGTAATCCAGCTTGTTGTGGGTGTTTTTCCCTCCATTTTGTCCAGTAGGCAGTATGTAACCTTTGTCAAGGTTAGTGGAGCCTCTTGGGCACCGCTTATCTTTGAGTAGGGTTGTTTACACCATGGCTGTGGATGTGCTAATGATTAGGGCCGTACCAAATTCATGGTTCATTTGGGTCAATTCCACCGCCATAGGATTTTAAAAATCATAAATTTCATGATTTCAGCTATTTAAATCTGAAATGTCAGTGTTGTAATTGTAGGGATCCTGACCCAAAAGGGAGTTGTAGGGGGTCACAAGGTGAGGTTGTGGTGTTGCCGCCCTTACTTCTGCACTGCTGCTGGCATGGTGCTGCCTTCAGAGCTGGGTACCCAGCCAATAGCCACTGCTCTCTGGCCACCTAACTCAGAAGGCAGAGCAGAAGTAAGGGTGGCAATACTGGGATCCCCCCTAAAATAACCTTGTGACCCCCCAACTCCATTTTGAGTAAGGACCCCCAATTTGAGAAACTCTGGTCTCCCCCATGAAATCTGTATAGTATAGGGTAAAAGCACACAAAAGACCAGATTTCATGGAGGGAGACCAGATTTCACAGTCTATGATGCATTTTTCATGGCTGTGAATTTGGTAGGGTCCTACTAATGATGTTGAGATCAGAATGTGTCTTTAGCACAGCTCTGTCTTGGGTTCCGCAGTGCTATGATGGATGGGATGCACCACTGCTCTCTCTGTTTCTCTCTTTTGCACGTGTGTCTGTGGGTGCTGCAGGTCCAGTGATCAGAGCATACAGGACCTCCAGACGGCAGGGTCATCCAGCAGTGGTCAGGGCATCCCAGCAGTCATGATGTAGTGTCCTGAAGAGAGTTCAGGACAGTGATCTCCAAATGGGCATGACTGTCCTGTGAAAAGTGCCTGGCCCAGCAGAGCCACCTTAGTCTCTAATGGAGGGCTCGAGACCTGTTAAAGGGGTGTGCTGCTTGGGTGAAAACAGGCTACCCACAACACGTGTTTCCAGCCTCTTTGAAGAAGTGGCCAAACCCGTGAGGCTTAAGGCTTTGTCTTTCCCTGGGGATTTGCCCTGATTACCAGTAGTGACCAGCTGCTGTGTAGTGAAAACCCTAGTGCAGATAGTCAGAACTGCTATTTGCAGTGGTATAAACATCCCTGGGTGCATGGCACTAATGTAGAACCAGCTAATAGTGGCTAACTCTGCCTGTGCTAAGCTGTCCTGCAGGGTGGAATTGGAGCAAATCCCCAGGCCTGAGGGTTCACTGTGAATCCCAGGTAAGGAGATGATCCATTCCGTGTCATCCGCTGAAACCAAACCCTCCACCCCAGCGCCAGCCTTTCAGTGCTCTGTGTTAATTGTTTCTGTCGTATAGAGCGTACGGGGCCAGCAAAACCTTGGCAACTTGGCATGCCTGAGTCTCTGCACTCTGGAAAGGAGGAATATTATGTCCAGAAATAAACATATGCTTTATTATTAACGGCATTTGTATGGTTCCTGGAGGGTGTTGCTATTAATAGGGTGTTGCTGGAGCAGTTCTAATCCAGGCTGGATGGCTATAAAGAGCAAAGCCAAGAAGTTCTGCTCCTGATCAAGCTGACAAAGAGGCTGTTGTATGATGCACCGCAGCAGGGGATCAGAGTTCAGGTTCCAGTAAGAAAGCGGGAAGGATGGATGGCCCAGTGGTTAGGGCACAAGCTGGTTTCAATTTTCTGCTCTGCCACAGACTCCCTGGGTGACTTTGGGCAAACCACTCTGTGGGTTCTGTACCTCAGTTTCCCAGGTGTTCTATCAGCATAATAGCTCTGCCCTGCCTCATAGGGGTGGTGTGAGGGTAAGTAGATCCTGCAGTTATGAGAACCAGCTACTTCCAGGAGGTAGGAGAAAGTCAAATGCTCTCCAGATCTCTGAAGTCTAGATTGTCACAGGATCCTGTTTCTTATATGGCAAGCATGGCTTCTCTCATGCTCTCTAGGAGCTTGTAGCCCCAAGAGCAGCCTGGAGGTCCTGGGGAATGGAACAGAATGGAGTTAGAAAAAAGAGAATTTGAGTCAAACCTCACAAAAGCTTGAGTTCACAGAGAGTTTTGGATGAGGCAGTTTCACCATAGGGGGTGGGTGGTAGAGGCTTAGTAGCCTGTTTCCTGTCTGATGCAAAGTCCCTGGAATGTAACCAGAGGGACCCACGGGGCTCTCTTGTCTTTGTGCCTTCTTCCATACCACACTGGAGGCTTGGAACTGTCTGCCTCCTCTGAGTGTGTATGTGTGTGGTGTCATCCACTAGGGACAGGCCCAGAGACTAGGCCATGCGTGGAGGGACCTGTAGGCTGTGTTCCCCAGTGGTCGGACTGGAAGGAGGGGACAAAGGGGCAATACACTAGTCAGGCTCCGTTCACAATCCTAGAATAGCTGGATGTTTTTGCTAAAATGATCAGCAGCAATATAGTTAACAATGTTGACTCTGAAACAGTCACTATTAGGTTTCAGAGTCAACACCAACATTACGATAAATGGGGGGAGGAGTTCACCCTTCTCAGACACATCGCCGCAGACTCTCAGTAAGTCAACGCTGCCTTGGGTCACAGTTGCTGAGCCCCCAGAGTTTGCAGGCCACTTAATGAGGTGCGTAAATATGGATTTTAGATGCCTTATTGTAAGCCACTAAGGTAGCAAATCTTGGCCTGAGTTTTTCTCCCTGCTGCCAAAATGCAGCAACTCTTGCCAGCAGCTCCATGTCTGCTCTTAGGGCGGAGCCTGCCTGTTTGCTATATGTTTGTACAGCACCTAGCACAGTGGGACCCCTGTCCTCAAAGTGCTACGTTAATATAAATAGTAAATTTATTGTCCTCGAATTCTATGGCCTCGTCCTTTCCAGCCAATCCAAATGCCACTTCTAAGATTCTCTCCCTTCTGAGTTCTTTCTACTGGGTTCCCAGTTTCTTCTACAATCACAAGTGTCTCCTAACTTTCAAAGCTCTCCATAAATCTGCTCCTGCCTCCATCTCCCCCCACTGCGATGCTCCCAATCTCCTCTCCTGGTCGCGCCTCTTGACGAGTATCATTTGAAGCTTCGTTCCTTCTTTCCTCTCATAACTGGGATGACCTTCCAGGTGTAGACCAGGTTCCTTCCCTCTCCTCCAAATCCCACCTGTCCCAGAGAGCCTATTGACAATGACCGACACCTTTCTGTTGGCCATGTCTGTGCTTCTGTAGTGCTAGGGGAAGCAGGTTATAAAGCAGTTCAGGGGTGCAGTGTAGCTGGGATGGTCTCTGTGTCCCAAGTCCGGTGACAGCCTTCAGATGGCTCAGATCCCCTGGCCCCTGTATAACATGTAGAATACAGGGTTGTAACTAACCAAGTCTGGGGGACAGACATTTTGTCTCTGTTCTTCAGGTGGTGTAAACCAGGTCTTCTGAGGTCAGTTTACACCAGGCGTAGACAGTCTATGGCACATGTGCCAAAGGCGGCACGTGAGCTGATTTTCAGTGGCACTCACACTGCCCAGGTCCTGGCCTCCAGGCTGGGGGGCTCTGCATTTTAATTTAATTTTAAATGAAGCTTCTTAAACATTTTTAAAACGTTATTTACTTTATATACAGCAATAGTTTAGTTATATATTATAGACTTATAGAAAGAGACCTTCTAAAAAGGTTAAGATGTATGACGGGCACGCAAAACCTTAAATCAGAGTGAATAAATGAAGACTCGGCACATCACTTCTGAAAGGTTACCAACCCCTGGTTTACACCATCTGAGGATTTGGCCCATGGTGTCTGGAGGCTACAAGCACCTTGGGGCAGGGACTTTATGGCTGTCCTGCTAGGATGTGTCTCCTGTGCAGGGCGTTGTGCTCTCCCAGCGCTATGGTGATGATCGAAGCAGGAAGGTTATTAACCCTGGTTTCTTTCTCCCCGCCTGCTCCTGTCTCTCAGCTTGGGGATTGTTTGTGTTTAGTCTCTCCTTCCATTCTCTTTAAAGCCAGCTCTAGCTAATTGTTTGCATTTAGTGTTAAGTAAGTGAAGCCCTGGGCAGCCTCTGCAGGGAATTTCCTGCCTCCTGAGCCATAGGCAGTGCAACAACACCACTGGGGCTGAATTAAAGGTGTTAGCAGGGATTAAGCTAATGGTGTCCTAAAACCCTTCCACTGCGGCTAGGCTTGGAGTGTAACCCTCTTTCTCCAGGTGCTTCTGTCTCTAGCGCTAGTGCTGCTTCTGCGCGGCTCCTCAATGTGGCTGTTCCCTAGCTCCCTCTGCTCCCTGCTTTCTGTCAGGAGACTGGTGTTGGAAAGGCCATTGAATCTACTTAGTATCTCCGCTTGTGCTGCTGCTGTTCTTTCTCATCCCCCCCCCCACTTCCAGATGTTCTAGAGAACCTTATTGGGATGCAGGGGGGATTAATGAAGAGCCACAGAGCCTTCTGCCTCTTGATCCCAGGTGTGAGTCCAGCCCAAGTCAGTGGTGAATGACAGAAATGACCATTTAGTGGTCTGTATCCAGTTTCTAGTGGACAAGAATCAGATTTGAAGGAAGGACAGCCACTCGCTTCCGTTCCTCTTTGGCATGATCAAGAAATGCTGCTCTTCTTACCGAGGAGGAAGACGGATCTAGAAGATCTCCTCTGGGACGCTGGCCATATAGCAGCCCCCTTGGTTTGAGGCTGGGGGTTGTGTCTGATGAAACTTTCCATTCATTAAAAGAAGTGGGGATTTAGTTATCTTTTTGGAACCCTGATCGAGGGTAGCAAATATTCCGTGCTTTGGCTCAAACTTATTTTGACCTCTTAGTTCCGGGAGCGACTCGGTCCAAACCTGCTCCCTATGCGTTTCAGGCTAGGCGTAGGCTGAGAAAGGCCTTCTTGAATGCAAGGGCCTCGCTGGATGTTTTCCACACGTGATCATACAGGAGTCACTGCTGAGGAGGAGTCTAAAGGCCAGATCCCCAGGTGATGGAGCTCCAGTGATTTGCATTGTCATGAGACACAGCACAGAAACCCCAGAGCAGAGGCATGATTGGCATGGGGGAGGGGGAAATTCCATCTTGCTAAGGTGGCCTGAAAGGACTCCACCAGCCTGGGCCCCTCTCTCTGCAGTGGTTCATTACCGGGCTGCGGATCTCTGGGTTCAGGTCCTGAATAATAATAAGCGTACGTGAGAAGCTTCCTTGGAGAGGTGGATTTTTTGCAGCTCTGGTGCTTGCAGAACACTGTGGGGGCCCTGTGAGCAGACACAGCCTCCTTAGAACAGTTAGTTGTCATGACGACGCGGGGGAGTTGTTTAAAATAGCAAGTGGCCGGCATTTGGATGGTTGTGCCCCCACCACCCCCAGAACTTTCTCTCTCCCTCTCCTAGGAGTCTCTGTTTAAGGGGTTTCCCTCTCGTTGGGAATCCCCCATCCCCTCCTGCCCTCGTGATTGCATTGCGCAGCCATTCCCGAGCGATACTGGTGGGAAAACCAACTCTGTGGACCTGTCAGCATGAGCTGCCACTTGTGTGGTGTCTCGCCAGCTCCATGGCAGACTGGCTCCCTCTGAAAGGAGAAGGGTGGGTTCTGTGCCCCCCTGGCTGCCACACCTCTGTGGCACAGCTCTGGGAGTCAGCCTGGACCTCTTCACTTCACCCTTATGGTCACTGCGTCTGGACATCACTTAGCACAGTACCCCTGTCCTGGTTGGAGCTTCTGAGGGTACGTTTGCACTGCACCGTAAACCTGGGTCTGTGGGACCCACGCTTATGGACTCAGTGTTTCCAAGCCTGGGCTTGAGTGTCCACACTACACTGTAAAACCTGGGTTTACAGTGTCTGGACCCGGGGCTCAGAGCCATGCTGGTGAATCCATGCTGCACTACGCCAGGGTTCTAACTTGAGTCTGCCTCCACGCTGCAAAACGACAGGGTTTGGATCTGAGTCGCAGCAGGAATTGGGCTCAGACACAGGAGGACCTGGGTCCTGAGTGTTTGTTGCCAAGTCAGACTGATTTGTGGATGCACAGTAGAGAGACTTGGGCTCAAACCTGAGTCAGAGCCAGGGTTTACAATGCGGTGTGGAAGCACCCAGAGCGCTGTCAGAGCAATAATGTGCGAATAGCATCTGCATGCTGGGAGATGCCATGTGACAGCAAGTGCGGACGGGGCTTGGCGTTTGGGACTGTGATGGGGTGTGTGCACATGTATGCAGAGAAGATGGTCGGGGTGCTGCTAGTCTGGGACTTAGGAGAGCCAGGGTCAATTCCCTGCTCTGCCAAGTGCTTCTTGTGACCCTGGGCTAAAGATCTCCCATAGCTCAGGCAGTGCCCGGGGGCTTATTTTTGGTGCTGAAGATCATGGGTTCCATCCTTGCTGGTTTCTTGTTTGTATGTGGCCAGGTGTGTTAGCCTGCACCCAGCTGGGGTTAAATCCTGTCCCTAAGGGGAGAGCAGAGATCCGAAAGGCTGTGCATTGGTCACCAGGCTGGGAGCAAAGGGCCTTGGCAAGGGGCATCAATACCAAGTGGGGTGGGGGAGGGCTGGGTGTTTCTGGCGCTGTGCTTTCCTCTCCTGCTCTGGGAAGATTTTGGGAACGGTTCCCTGATGCCAGGGGGATCATGGACACTCCTGGGATTGCCAACGAGCAGCCATTTGTTGTTCTCCCCTGGCAGAAGGGGGGAACTAGACTTTGTTTCTGGGCCCCAGCTAAGGATGGAACTGGCCTCCCTGTCCAGAGGGGAAGCCTGAGAAACTGTCCCCAGGCTGGAGGAGAAGGGGCAGTGCTTGCTTTAAACACCCTGTTTTCCCCACCCTGACCTCTCCATGTTAGCAGCCCCTTATTGCCTGGGGGGCTGGCAGGAGCCCTTGCTGCTGTGAGTCTTGGGTTTTGTGACCTGGTCCTTTCCCTCTCTAGTCTGGAAGGGACTCTTGTCATTGCCTCTTCCAGAAGGGAGAGAGACCAGCTGTGTGGGGTGGGGGGAGAAACCCAGCACTGGAGAGGCTGCTATGGGGAAAGTATGGTGGAATGGGGGAAGGGAGCATGTGTAAAATCTGCTGTCCTGACTAATTGGCCACTTGCGCTTGAATCTCTGGGGCTGCCTAGTAAAGCTAAAGACGCCTACGAATACTCAGCATTTTTACAGGGCTTATGAAACACCAACTCCTTAATCTTCACAGCGCCCTGGAAAGGGGACAAGTAACTTCCCTCCAGTATGGGTGGGGAAACCAAGGCATGGAGTGGTCAAGTGATTTGGCCAAGGTCCTGGGGAGCCCATGGCAGAGGTGGAATAAAAATAATTACTGGCCTGACTGTACGACTCCATGTTCTGATTGGCTGCCTTGATGCTGTCGCAACTGTGCACCAGCTCCCATGGGTGAGGAGCTGAGACCTAATCACCACCACACACACAGTTTCTCTGTGCCCCAGGGACCACAGCACACACAATATCCCTACACCCAAAGGGACAAGGTAGTGGACAAAGATTAGGGCAGGCTGCAAAGTGAAAGGAGTAGAGGGTCAGCTTTTGGGAGGGAGCTGAAGGAGGAGATAATTTTTAAATGTCTCCTTCCTCTTAATGGGACAGGTCCCTCATCCACAGAAGTTGGTGGCTCTTTGCACCACCTTTGACTCCATGTTAGATCAGGAGCTGCTCAGTAATCCCAGGTTAGTGTTTATGGTAGAACACGAGTGGCTGTTGGGCAAGTGGGGTATCTAAAGCAATGTTTAAAAATTAATACAAGGAATAAGAACATAACACAAGAACGGCCACACTGGGTCAGACCAACAGTCCTTCTAGGCCAGAATCCTGTCTTCTGACAGTGGCCAACGCCAGGTGCCCCAGAGGGAATGAACAGGGCAGGCAATCATTGAGTGAGCCATCCCCTGTTGTCCACTCCTAGCGTCTGGCAGCTAGAGGCTTAGGACGCCCAGGGCATGGAGTTTGTCCTTAACCAGCTTGGCTAATAGCCATTGATGGACCTGTCCTCCATGAACTTATCTAGCTCTTTTTTGAACCCAGTTACAGTTTTGGCCTTCACAACATCCCACAGGTTGAGTATGTGTCTTGTGAAGAAATACTTCCGTTTGTTTGTTTTAAACCTGCTGCCTATTAATTTCTTTGAGTGACCCCTGGTTCTTATGTGAAGGGATAAATAACACTTCCTTATTCACTTTCTCCCTACCAGTTCTGATTTTATAGACCTCTCTCATATCCCCCATATCTTATTGGTCGCCTCTTTTCCGAGCTGAGCAGTTCCAGTCTTTTTAAACTCTCCTCATATGGAAGCTGTTCTATACTCCTAATCATTTTTGTAGACCTTCTCTGTACTTTTCCCACTTCTAATATAGATGTATTCTTGAGATGGGGCCACTAGAACTGCATGCAGTATTCAAGGTGTGAGTGTACTGTGGATTTATATAGTGGCATTATGATATTTTCTGTTTTTATTATCTTTCTGTATCTTATTATTACCTTTCCTAATAGTTCCTAACATTCTGTTCGTTTTTTCAACTGCTGCTGCACATTGAACAGATGTTTTCAAAGAACTATCCACAATGACTCAAAGATCTCTTTCTTGAGTGGTGACAGCTAATTTAGACCTATCATTTTGTATGTATATTTGAGATTATGTTTTCCAGTGTGAATAGGTTCAAACCTAGAGATGAGGCATTTCTAGCCTTCCCACTGCTATTTCACTTATGCTCTTGGTAGGAACTAATTGTCAAGAGTGGAAGGAAACATTGCATCATCCCAACAAAAGAGTGTGTTTTTGTTTTTGTGGATTTTTTTATTATTCAAGTGCAGCTCTGCTCTGAAGAGTAACTCTGCAAAGATGCTGCTACAACCCTCAGGTGACCAGATGTCCCGGTATTATCGGGACCATTCTGATATTAGGGGCTTTGTATTATATAAGCAACTATATCCCCTCCCCTTCTCCCAAAAAAAAAAATAGTTTCCCCATTTTTCACACTTTCTATCTGGTCACTCCATGTGGCATTCAGTGTTTATTGTGTGTCAGCAACTGCAGAGCAAATAGGCTCTCTTTAAAAGTAAGACAGTTTTATTCCCAAACACAAAGTTCTCCCAACTCCCCTGGGGTCTGTGTGTCAAGCTGGGTTCTTTACTTCTCCTGCACCGTCACCTACCGTAAACCTACCAGCTTAAATTATGCCCTTGTGCTTTGCCTAGGCTAGGATAAAAAGTGTTGTGTTCAAACGTATAAGCAATAACATTTGAAGAGTCTAGACATCGAACTCTGACTTAGCGTCTTCTCTGTGCTAGTTAGATGTGTTAAGTAGTCTAGACAAACCCTCAGTGACTCCCAGTGTCTTCAAATGAAGCCCTCAGTGATCTCTGTGCCTTCCATGTGTTTGAACACATGTAACTGATTGGAACTTAGTGAGCAATTCTGTTGCTGCACGAGAAGGAACAAAGGCCAGCTCACTTCCGGAGCTGGGCTGGCTCTGCAGGGTTAATGGAGAAAAGAAAGCAGTAAAAACTTACCTTGGTCACTCAAGACTGACGGATACAAGTGGGAAGCAAGATCTGGGGAGTGAGAAGGGGCTATTTTTACATACTCTTTGGAGCGGAACTGCACCTCAGAGTTAATGATCCCTGCTCTGATAGCAATGAGCCATGCCAGGGTGTGCGTTAATAGGCTGTTGGCCTTTGGCCTCTGGGCTGGCTACACACCAGAGGTGTGCAGCAATAAATAACAGAGAGAGCAAGAGATTGAGGTGAGGGAGGAGGAGGGATGTTTTGAAATCTGTTCGAAGCCTCTCTGTGGTGAAGAGGCGGCACCATAAGCCAGGTGCTGCTAAGAAGATTCCTGCACCAGTGGTGGTGATGCTGTGGAGGATCACATAGGAGGCTGGTGCTGAATGAGTGGATGGGGTATTAGGTGTGAAGCTGGGGGCTAGGATTTCAAGAAGTACAGCACAGGAGGAGCAGCCTGACAGATAGGAGGCAGTGGTGGCTTTGTGCCGCCAAGATTCTGGGCTGCTGTGGGGCTGGGAGGGTGCACATCAGAGCATCTCTTGGCTGCCTTTGGGTTGTTGTGCAGCTCAAGGTAGCTGGAGCAGAACATTGTGCCTCTTCCACCTCCCATTCCAATATACTCAGGCTGTGAGGTGGGCAGCACAGAGCCCAGCACAACAGTCCCTGCACTGGGGGACTTCCACTGCTCTGCCCCCATATGGCTCCTGCCTGCTGCCAGGAGCTCCATAAAGGGTCAGTATCTGGACCTTGCTTCATGAGGTTGTCCAAAGAAAGTCCACAGAGGGCCTTAAAAACAAGCGAGGTCTAGAGCCACCTCCTGAAGCAAACAGGGACCCAGTGGATTTGTTTGAGAGTGGGAAAGGAAATCTGCAAAGGAGCTGCTGTAGAGAGTTGGGCATAACTTCTGCTCTCCCTCTTCCCCCCGATCCAGCATGATGGCTGCATTTTGCAAATGTGGGTGGATTTCTCTATGAAGCAGCAAAGTGCTGGAGCCTTCACCTCTTCCCAAGAATCTGACCTGCTGGAGAAGGCTGGGCTTTCACGACACTGTTTTCCATGCAGAGGCAAAGCTGAGTACATTTCAGAAGAGAGCCTGGCACATCACTGAATAACACTGGAAGATGCTGTGAAGCTAGCGAGGATGAATGAGGATGGTTAGCCAGTTCCCATGGCTCAAGGCGTCATCTGATTGACAGTGAGGGTCATGTAGGAATTCCCTCTTATCCCTCTGGGACAGTGTTGCAATAAGGGGCGGTCTGACATTAGCCACTGTTGGGGACAGGCAACTGGACTAGATGGACCATTGTTGTATTCACTGTGCTAATTCCTATGGTTTGGCAGTAATTGCAAGGAATGTGCTAGGCAGCAGTGGGGGTCCCTGCTGGGGGGATAATGTGCAAGGAGTTGGCCAGAGGGGGTGGGAGATCAGGGTTTCCTGAGAATCATGGTTTCCTTTCCCAGTGCTTAAAGGGAAAGCCAGGAACAGGTTCCATTGCTTCAAAAGGAGCTTCCCCATCTCTGGTCCTTGAAATGACTCATCCTTATTGTCTGTGTCCCTTCCATGTGCCGCAGCCCAGGAGTGATGTGGAATGCAATGGCGGTGCAGGCTGTAAACAGGGGTGGAACCATCCCTTTTCTGAGCAGCGGTAGGCGTGGGTGACAGAAATTGTACCAGAGTTTGCATTATTCAACTGTGCCAGTGCACAGTCCAGTAATGCAGCTCCCTGCTAGTCCAGCCCTGGGCTCCTCACAGACAGCTCTGCCAGTGGCCCTCAATCCTGACCTCAACTATTCCAGTTCTGTGCTTGCCACCTGTAGCTTTGCTGGTGCCCCTCAATCCCAACCTGCAGCCTCTCTGCTATTTGAGCTCTGGGCTCCACACGTGTCGCTCTGCCAGTGCCCCTCAATGATGACCTGCTGCCTCACTGCTGTTCCACTCCTGGGTCTCTCCTGAGCGGACATGCCAATGGTACTGAACTGAGCATTGTTTTTAATGTGGTGACGTGTCCACTAAGGATTTGTGTGGTTCATGTTGACCTGTGACCTTGCTGAGGTGTCAGCATTTGTGCCTATCCATCTCTTCCACAGACCGAGGATTCCTGCAGCCCCAGTGAGATGCCTCCCAATCACTGCAGGGCTGATGACAGGTCAGCCTGTTGTATTCAAAAGCCATCCTCACCTTTCCCAGGCATGGGGCTCCCATAGACTCATCTGTCATCTAGAATTCTTAACCAAGGAGATCTAAGCTTAAATCCCACAAGTCACTTCCCCTCTCTGCATGTGTTTCCCCATCTGTAACATGCGGATGATTCCACTTCCCCCAGCCCATGGAGGGGCTGAGGGATTACGTCCTTAGCGTTTGGATGGGGCTGTGAGATCCTGTGAAAGGAGCTGCTTGAGGAGTGGATAGGGTTATTATTGATCACCGGGATCGAGGAAAGCCGGCCAGCTATGGGATTGTAGGACCCTTACCAGTGGTTTTTGCTTTTTGAGAACTTAAAGTTCTCAAACTGGAAACAAGTGCAAATAAACTGTATGTTTTCTGTTGTCTTGAGCAGTTCTATAGAAGTGAGTGTAATCTGAAGTTGTGCCTGGAGTAGTTTGTATCTGGACCTAGTGTAAATGGGTGCAACACCTTTCCATGGAGTTGTGTCAGCATAGACTCCCCCCCGCCCCGCCTCTGTGTTCAGCGTAGCAAAGTGTGTAGCTTGGGGCAGAACTGCTCGAGAGGTTCCTTTCCCCCGGGGCCTTCCCGGGAGATTACAGACCTGATGACTTTTTCCAAAACAGCTAAGCAAGTTTTAATGAAGAGAAGTTAGAATGCGTCTCCCTAGTGGTGAGAGAAAGGGCTGTAAGGCCAGCACAGAAAACAGAGAGTGTGCCGGCTTGGCATGTGACAGAAGTGGCTTTCTCATGTCTCTGCTCGTTAATGGGCTGCTGCCTGGGAAAAAAGTAATGGCCAAGGTGACTAGCAGTTGAGACACATTATAGTAGCGGTCTGACTTTTTCCAAAGGGCTCAGCACTTCTGAAAATCAGACCACTTGAAGGTGTCTGGAGTTTGGCACCCAAAATCCCTGCTCCCTGTCTGAGAGAGAGGCCAATATATGTAGATGGTAACTCGGCTCCTTGGCTGAGTGAATAACCACATCCTGGCCCAAATGCAGTGAGGCTGAAGCCTGTTATAGGGAAGGGGAATGCAGAGCGGGTGTGTGTGCATGAGACATGCTCTGCTCCCAGTGCCAGGCTAGGGAGTGTAGGGGTTGAGGAGGCCAGAGAGGAAGGGCCAGGCCTTTGATGGTAGAGAAGAAAACAGCAGAATTGGTACATGATGTGAGGGGTGGATGAGAGAAGTAGACGACTGGCAGATGTTAAGACCAGAAGGGACCAGTGTGATCTCCTGAGTAACGCAGTCCAGCCATTTGAGGCCCTGCACCGTGGGGAGGAGCAACTTGGAAAGGGCACCAGAGCAAACCTGCATTTGTACAGCACCTTGCGCAACAGAGTCCTGGTTTGTGGCTGGAGCTGTTAGGCACTACAAGAATACAGAAAATAGTACTTGTACAAAAAGTAAGAACATAAGAGCGGCCATACTGGGTCAGACCAATGGTCCATCTAGCCCAGTGTCCTGTCTTCTGACAGTGGCCAGTTGCAGGTGCTTCAGAGGGAATGAACAGGACAGGACAGTTATCTAGTGATCCAACCCCTGTCGTCCTGTCCCAGCTTCTGGCAGTCAGATGTTTAGGGACACCCAGAGCATGGAGTTGCATCCCTGACCATCGTGGCTAATAGCCATTGATGGATGTATGCTCCATGAAGTACCATGTCTGCCCAGAACAGAGGTTTTGCAGATTTGCTTTCAATGGCCCTCACTCCAACCTAGACTACTCAGCTTGTCTTCCTTGAGCAGATGCAGATGGGCTACTGAGATTTGAACTGGTGTTTCCAAGGACCCTAGGCTTTTCAAACCTGATGCTTAAAAGGGTAAGCCATCCCCTTCAGCTTACACAGCACCAACAGGCCTTGCTTACATTACTCCTAAATCGTCATCATCATCATCTCAGGTTTTGTTTATATAGCATTGTGAATGTGCGTGACACTTTAGAGGAGGAAAAGATACCATCCCTCCCTGAGTGAAGGCAACTAATCTAAACGAGCACATGGTATGATGAGGGGAGGACAAGGGTAAACATAATAAAAAGATCATGTCACTGCCGCTAGGGTTATTGATCATTTATTTAACATCTATATATAGCAGCACAGCAGAGCACGTCCGTGCTGTCACTTTGAAACCCTGCTAAAGAAGTTACCATGGTTTCAGATTGACAGTGTGGTGTGCCTGTACAACAGGCTCTAAAAATATGAAGTCCCACTGGAACCTTGCTGAGCAAGGAGGGGAAATCACATCCAGTAGCATGGATGGGCTCCCCTGTTCTTACCAGAGGTTTGACTAATACTGCCACTATATAGTACTGGAGCAAGCCTATGGAATGCTGACCCTTTGCCCCTCTCCACATGGTATAGGATCCTAATGAACTGCTTAGTGTAAGTGTTTTCCTTTCTTCTACCAGATGGAGCCAGAGCATAGGCCCTCTACTGTGTGTGATTACAAGGAGATTCTCCTTTAATTCAGGGTGCAGTGCAGGAGGAGCTGAGAGCTTGTTGCGCTGTGACCATGAAGTTGTGAGTGATCATACTGTTCAGCATAGAGAGAGCCAGGAGGTCCTGGGGCATTATGGATTTATTACAGAATTGATCTATGGAATGCTCAAAAGGACATTGAAAGGTGGCAAATTCAAAACTGATAAACAGAAATACTTTCCTACACCATGTGGATTTACACTGTGGAACTTGTGGCCACATGAAGTTGTTGAAGCCATGAACAAGATGCAAAGAGGGCAACAATTATATCCAGAGTTATAATGGTAAAGACCAAGAAATAAGAATCTAAGGAGGGATTATAAAGCCTCATGGGTAAGGCTATTGTGGGTTAGGATGAGATGTTATGTGGGGTTTCTTACACCTTCCTCTTAAGCAGCTGGTGCAGGCCACTGTGAGAGACAGGACAATGAGCTAGGTGGACCTTGGGTCTGATCCTGTCTAACAATTCCTATGTTCCTATAGGCCCCTGTTCAGGCTAATTCAGGGTGGTGGTGGTGGTTATTCCTTTCTCTGAAACATTTGCAGCAGCCCGCTGTGGGAGACATGATTTTGGGATACACGGACCATGGGACTGGCCATGTGGCAGTTCGGGCGGTGGTGAGTGTGGACAGCAATGTCCCTGTCTTCTCCTGCAAGCTCCCTCTTGTCTTTCTCTTCGGCGCTGATGTCACCCCTTCTCTCTCTCTCTCTCTCTCTCTGAAGATCCTGTCCAATGTCGCCATCTACCTGTGCACCATCACTGTGGGCATCATGTCCTACTACATGGCAGATCGCAAGCACCGCAAGGCCTTCCTGGAAGCACGGCAGTCTCTCGAGGTCAAACTCAACCTGGAGGAACAAAGCCAGCAGCAGGTAAGAGCAGATCCCCGATTTGCTGCCAGATGCTTGTGTCTTCCTGCCAGAGAGCATGTCGCTGGCCTGTCATCTCGCACGGCAGGGAGGGAGATGTGGGAAGCTTATTGAGGATGGAGGAAAGCTGTTCCACTCTGGGGTTGACTCTGTCAGCTCCCCGGATCCCGCCCCCCTCCTCTGCTGTCGCCAGTGGAAAGTGATCGCAGAGAGACCTTATGCTAAATGATGGATCGTGTCGCCAGTCCAGGGCTGTGTCTTTAGCATGGTGACCCTCTGCTTTCGGCGCTGCAGGTCAGCTCCAAGGTGCATCAGCCAAGTTGTGTGTGGGGAAACTGAGAGTGTGAGCTGTTTGGTGCAGGGACCGTCCTCAGGTTGTTTGTGTGGACAGTGCCTAGCGCGCTGAGGCTACTGTGCATGACTGGGGCTCCGGGTGCTACTGCGATACGAATAGTAAGTAACAAAGAGAAGAGAGGACTGAGGGGCACTGGCCGAGCTAGGATGGGGGAGGGCTGGGACTGGATAAGTAGCAGGGGGCTGCAGGTGAGGATCAAGGTGTGTTTGAGGAATAGTGCACGAGGCCCAGGGCAGAAGCCAAAAGATGAGAAATTTGACCTCCTAAAGAATGGCTGTGCTGGGTAGAGGAAGTCAGTCCCCCCCGGCGCCCAGTCCCCGGGCTAATGCGACTGTTTTGTGGGGGTGACTAATGGGAGCTGTGATAATGGAACTGAGATCTAGGTCACTATCCTGGCTTTGTTCTCCACCTTCCTGTCCCTACCGCAGTGCCCGTGACTTTAATGTGGCTGAGCTAGGCTCTGCCTGTGTGTCTCTGTGACCTGGCTTTCTGCTGTGTGCGACCGGTAAAAAGCCCCCCAGCTTCTTATGCAGCCTCCTTCTCTAAAGGGCAACGCATCGGCTGTTTGTGTTCTAGTCCAAGGGCCGAATTCATGCAGCGAGAGCAGAGGGCAGGCAGTCAGGAGAACCTGGAGTATGTTAGGGAGACAGTGTTGCCTAGTAGGTAGAGAGCTGCACTGGGACTCGGAGACCTGAGGTCTGTTCCCAGTTCTGCCACTAGGTGTCCTTGAGCAAGTCACTGCGCCTCTTTGTGCCTCAGTTTCCCCATCTCTAAAATGGGGATAATGATCCTGACGTTCTTTGTAAAGCGCTTTGAGACCTACTGATGAAAAGTGCTATCAAAGAGCGAGGTGGTATGTATGTATTTATTTATGATTATTTTTAGGCCTTTTGCCCACTGGGATTTTACCCACTGCACCTTGGTAGCTGCAGCAGTGCAAAGCTCCAGGGTAGACATGATTTGCCCCAGAGTGAATCCTGTCTCCTTTAGGGGTTTGTGCCAATAGCTAGAATCCCAGTGTAGCCATGGCCTCATTTTGGCGGGGCTGCTCATTCCATTCTGCACGACCTCTGATGAGTCACTGGGTCCCTTTCTGCCTCTTCTCCACCCAGCTGGAATATTGGATATAAACTGAGAGCAGAAAATCTCATCTCCCTGAGAACCAGATGCTGCGATAAGTGCACTCCGCTTTCCTGGGTAATTATTAATCATACACCCGAGCCATGTGATGTAAACCACATGGACCTGATGTTATAAGGGTGGCTGGGAACAGCTCTGGGAAGACACAGCTGCTTGCTTGTTCCTTCACATTGCAAAACCTTTAGCCATGCAGACGGCAAATGTCAGGCGGGCATGTTTCCCAGGCCGCACGCTGAATGGGTGCACTGTCCTGTTCCCATTTCAAAGGCTCCGGCTTGCCGTTCCCAGAGGAAACAGTGGTTTGGGGAATGGGATTCAGGATGGAGCAGGAGATGCAAACTGGGGTTAAAGAGGCTCTCGATTTCCAACAGAGGCCAGCATTCAGACCAAAAGCCAACCTCTAGCTGCTGGGGTTAGGAAGAAATTTTACCTGGGGGCAGGGATTCTAGCCTCTTCCTCTGCAGCAGCTCGTGCTGGCCACTGATGGAGACAGGACACTGGACTAAATGAGGGCTTAAAGATGGGAGGGTTGCAAGAGATTGCAGGTCCAGGGGAAAAAACATAATTAAATATGGAGCTGGGTCACAGAGGGGTGCACTTTGAGCACAGCTCTCGGGTTATGATAGAGCCCTCCTGCCCACACACTTTTTTCAGACCACTTTAAGCACTGACTGTATGGATCCTGAGTCTGATTCAGGCTAACTGTTCCTGTGCTCAAACCCTGATACTCTGCCACTTGACACTGAGCTCGGTGGGTCCTTTCAGAGTCCTCAGTGCTTATAATCCTGCACAACACAGAGCAGTTGTCTAGGCTAGAATAGCTCACATTTGTCCAGTGTTTTGCATTACAAACTAAATTGAACCCTGCAGCCCCGTGGGAAACAGGTATCGTTATCCCCATCTTATGGGTGGGGAAACTGAGGCACAGAGCAGGCAAGTGGCTTGCCCAAGAACATGCCACAAATCATTGGCAAAGCTCAGAAGGGGGCCTACAGGCCTGATTCTTCTTTCGCTGTCAATTGAGAACGACTCCCTAGATGTCCATGGAGTGACACTAACATAAACAGATGTGAGAGGAGACTGTGGGCCTGTCTCTGTGGGCTGCCAGCCCTGTGTGTGTGGTTAGAGCTGTGTCCATTCACTGAAGAGCTGTTGGAGAGCTGGCATTTCACTGACAGGAACCTGGTTAAAAGCTGTGCTTCCTCTTGCCTGCCTCCAGTTATGAGCTGGGCTAATTTTAGCACCTTATCTAGGGCCTGTCTCCCTCTTTCTCTCCCCGTCCTGTTATCTGTCCAATGTACTGATTGCAATCTGCTCCCAAGAGCGACAGAGGCATGCACCCATGCAGGTCACTGGCTGGGTGACAGAACCGTGCCGGCAGCCTTCTGTTTGATCAAGGACTCGGAGCAAAGCCGTCACGCCTGTCCTAGTCCCCCAGGGCGAGGATAGGGCGGTGGGGCAGGAAGTGGTCCGCTGGCTGTACTGGCTGGATATTTTGTGACCTGTTTCCAGGAGGAATCTCTGGGTTTATTGCATGGGGAAGTGTCTTCTGGCACAAAGTGGCCATCAAACCAGAGGGATCTCTGGTTGATGTCGTAAATAACTTTGCATCTTTCCCCCTCTCTGTCCCAGCCATCATGGTGAGGGGTGTGGCTAAGCAAAAAGGGGGTGTGGTTAAGCAAAAAGGGGATGTGACAGAAGTCTCCAACATTCCACCAGCTGGCACCGTGGCCCCTGTGGCTGTGACCATCCATCCCTAGGATAGAGGTGCTACAGGTGCAGTGCCTGCTGATGACAGTCAGGGAGACTCTCTGAGGTCCATTGGCCCAAACCTGCCTTCGCGGCTTCTGCATCACAAAAGAAAAGGGGGAAGACAGCAGAAATAGGCTCAAAGTATCTGCAGGAGCTGTTTTATGCCATACTCTTCCCTGTCTCTGCTCCATATTTTGCTTCGTTTTTTGCCATTGGGTTCTCCCACCCCACTCCTTTTCCCCGAGAGGAACATGAAGTGACCCCAGTAATGCTGGCCTTTGAATCAAACTTTTGAACCCGAGATGTCTGAGCTGCAAATTAAGTTGCATGCATTGATCTGTCTCTAACATACAGCGTTGGTTAGTGTTTGCAGAGACCTGTTATGAGTCACTGTCCTTCCAGGGCTCAGTTCAGTTGTCCCTTCCCTTCCTTCCTTCTGCATCTCTCCTTCCCCTCCTCTCCATTAACCTCTGGTTTCCCTCTCCATCTGTATTTCTCTTTCTCTCTTCTCATTGTCTTTCTGCCTTGAATATTTCCTCACTACTTGCCTATCAGAAGGACACCACATGTGCTTGAGAAGTGGGCTCTGTAAGACGTTAGAGAAAAACCAGCACTAATGCTGGACACTCCATGTACAAATACTGGAACCAGCACATACCTCAATCCGTCATCCGTTCTGCCCTGGGACTGGTATTTTATTCAGGTGAGCGTCTTGAGGTTCAAACGTCAGCCATAAACTCCCTATATACTACAGTGATGGGTGTTTGAGAAATATAGATTAGATCCCGTAAAGAAGCAGCTACTGTGTATGTGTAACCGCTACCCTCTACTGGATGGAATCAGAACTGCTCAGCTATGTGAGATAGGCCCTATACAGCCATCTGCTCTGGGTCTCTTTTGACTCAAGTGGGAGGGGCCTGGGTTTTGGAGCAGGAATTCTATTCCTCCTCTTGGCATTAAGTTCTCAATGGGTCATAGTGCACAGCGTAGTGTTGTATGTGACCTCCTGGATGCTTAAGACTTTTGTTGTGGGAGATTGGATTTCTTCTTCTTCAAAAGGGTCAGCAGCAGCCACCCTTTTCTCCAGTGCCTTGGAGCTATGTGGGACAAAGGCAGATCTCTTTTGTGATAGATTAAGCATGATGCAAAAAGGCAGGTCATTACTGGAACCAGCTCTTGGTAATATATAGCTATTTCATGGCTTGTTTGGAAAGCATTTGAAAAAATTCATGCAAGCTTCTTCAGCCCACAGCAATAATAGAGTATCCAGGGTGGAAATTTAAATGCACAGATGTCAGGAAGAACTGGAAAGGGAAGGTTCCCACAGCAACATACATTCAGCCACACTACACATCTGTGAGAGGGTAGAGAAGTTCAGGGGATGGAATAAAGCAAATGTCAATTTAGCTTGAATATCTGGGGAAAGTGACTTAACAGGGATTACAAGGAATGGTCTGTCCCCAGGGGAGTAGAGAAAAGACCCAGGACTTGAGATATTTTAAATCTGAATGGGACAAAACACTGGCAAATAGACTGTAAAGAAGTCTTGCGCTGATTTGGGTAGACTAAATCAGTGGTTCTCAACCGGGGTACATGCACCTTTGGGGGTACAGAGAGGTCTTCCAGGGGGTACATCAACTCATCTAGATATTTGCCTAGTTTTACAACAGGCTACATAAAAAGCACTTGCCAAGTCAGTACAAACTAAAATTTCATACAGACAGTGACTTGTTTATACTGATCTATTTATTATACACTGAAATGTAAGTACAGTATTTATATTCCAGCTGATTTATTTTATATGGTAAAAATGAGAAAGTCAGCAATTTGTCAGTAACAGTGTGCTGTGATTCTTTTGTCTTTTTATATCTGATTTTGTAAGCAAGTAGCTTTTAACTGAGGTGAAACTTGGGGAGTATTCAAGACTAATCAGACTCCTGAAAGGGGTACAGTAGTCTGGAAAGATTAAGAGCCACTGAACTAAATGATCTAATAGGTTTCTTTCATTTCTAATGGGCCAAATTCTGCTCTGATTTAAAACAGGTATAAAGTAGAGAACAGAGCCACTGATTTCAGTGCAGATACTCCAGATTCATACCCAATTAACTGAATTTAACCCTTGATCCTGCACCATTAAAGTAAATGGGAACTGTGCCACTGACTTCAGTTAGTGTAAGATCAAGGTCTGTGTCCTGTATTCATTGTTAAATATACATAGTGAGCCAAATTCTTGCATGGAGATAGTTCCATCTGAGGACAGTTCCATCTGTCTCCATTGTAACCAAGGGCCAGGTCCAAATCTTTTAAAACTGAATCTGAGTCTACTGATTTTCAATGAGTTTTGGAGCAGATCCTGAGAGCCTAGTGGGGCCCAGCCAGTACATGTGGCAGGGCTGAGTTAATGCTGGGGAACTTGTATCGTGAATGGCCTGTTTTTAAGTTGAATGCTGCAGGGTGTCTGGGTGACTAGTTAGTATGGACAGCAAACCTGACCTTGCTGTTACATGCTTTTCTAGCTGTCATTTGGACAGAAACAGAACTTCTATTTCACCCCACCAGAGCTGGCTGCATTTCAGTGATATACAGGGAAGGGATCTGTATGAATTGTGTGTCAGATTTTTAACTGCTTTGGCATCATCAGACTGAAAGGCAATATATAAATTATTATGACACTACTGCAGGTTCTGAGATGGACGTGGGGAGAGAAATAAAGTAGACATCTTGGGGCATGCCATCTGAATGAGCCAGGCCAGGGGGAGCTGGAGGTGAAGATCAGGTTAATAGATGTTAGGGCCAGAAGGGACCATTAAGATCATCTAATCCGACCTCCTGCAGAACACAGAACACAGGCTAGAGAGCATCACCCAGTGATTCCTGGCCCAAGCCCAGAACTTCTTGAGCTCGAGCTTTCAAATGATGGAGAATCCACCAAAATAGGAGGCCAATGGTGGGAATTCCCTGACTTTTGAAAAGTTTGCCATTTCCATATGCAGCACTCAAGCTGAATGTTGTTCCCTAAAGCAGCCCATACCTCACAAAGGTCCATCATTCCCCAGCTAGACCCACTACGCTTTTCAAGAAAGACATTCCAAACCAGAGAGGTTTTGCTCTGTTGCTGGTGGACTGATATCTTGGTGCTCTGACTTGTCCTCTCCCCAAAAATCATGACATTTGTCTTTAAAAATCACGAGTTGCTTTGTTTTTTAATGATATATTTTGAATCTTTTTCTTTGCCTTTTGGTGTTGGAGCCTTTTGGGTTTCACTTTTTCAAGATTATCTCTGCAACCACAAAGGCTAGAAACATTCTTTTCTTTTTAAATGCAAGCTGAGAGTCTCATGAAATAACATGACTCTAGGAGCTGGGACTTTAAGAAAACAAAGCCCACTAAATATCGCAAGACTGGCGATAAAATTGTAAGAGTTGGCAACACAAGAAGTGTAATTCTATGAAGGAGCCTGAGCTGAACCTACCCAAATACGCTCTCTTAACCTTACAGCTTATTTTTTTAATAGCATTTATTTGTTTGTGAATTTCCTTAGTGTTTGTTCCAAAGGCCAGATTACACCCCTGATTATTGTTATTATTAATCATGTTTATTATGGTTGTGCCTAATGACCAGTGAAGATCAGGTCCCCTTTTAGGCTCTGTACAAACTCAGAGTAGTAGATGATCCCTGTTGGACCTGCAGATCTTCCTGGGGAGGGAAAAGGGAGTCAACAGGCCACCTGGCTTCTCCTCCAAATTCCTGGAGAGGAGGGGGACAAGGCAGCCTGCTCTCCTCGCTTGATGTAAGAAGTGGTGGAGGGGGAGCTAGTGGCCTTTTGGGGGTGATGGGGAGGGGATGGGCTGGGGGAAGCGTCAGGCTGTGTGGGTGCTGGTTGGGCTTGGGGTCAGCCATACATAACAGCCTATTTACTCTTCCTACTGGAGACAGCTCTGGGCTGCTGCAGGCTGCTCCAGGTCTGAGCACCTGAACTAAAAGCAGAGAGACTCTCCAGTGTGCTCAGTGGTCCCCTGCTAGGCCCAGGCAGTGTGCCAGGCCAGGCAAAGGAATGTTTTAATATTTATTTAAATTGCAGTAATACCTTGGAGGCCCAGGCACAGACCAGGGTCCTGATGTGCTCGGCGCTGTACAAATGCAGTACAAAAAGACATTCCTTGCTCTGAAGAGCTGACAGTCTTTTATAAGTTTGGATTCACAGGCCTGACCCTGCACTGTTGCCTGAAAGGCCGTGTACTCTGTACATTAGCACTCAAATGCAGCCACCTCTGGGGTAGGAGGGAGCAGACAACCATTATCCAGCACAATAGTGGAGAAGGGGAACAGGCTGAGGACACAGGGGCAAACCCCACGTCTGACAAGAAATCCCTTGGAGCATTTAATGCCCCTACAGAGCAGCCGAGACCACAGTTTTCTCAACCTCTCCTCCCCCAGTGTCCAGGCCATTGAGCTTGGCGTATCTGTGCTGGTAGAGTGCAGGGCTGAGTTGGCCCTGTCAAGATTTGGAGCTGTGGCACCCAAGTCAGGCCAAGAAGCCATCCCCTTCAGTTCTAGGAGCTGGTGGCTATCAGTGGCCGCGGCAGTCCTGGGTCAGAGGGCCTTCCACACGTGTATCTGGCTCCTAAGTGATTTTTGCAGGATATAAATGCTCCCCCGGTCACAGTCCTACCTTCCCAGCCACCACTTTGGGCTTCTCCATTGCCCGGATGCGTCCCGTCTTGGGCCTGCCGCAGAACTTCGAAGCCTAGAGACAGGCCCACACACCAGTCTTTGCTTGAAGCTGACAAGTTTGCGTTTAATTGCAAGCCTGCCATAGCAAGGAGGCCTTCCATTTGGAACCACTCCGATCTCCAACTGTGGCCAGTCTCAGCCCCTACCACTGGGCAGGGAGTTGCCAGTTAGATTCCCCCAAATGAATCCTAGAGCAGATCCATTAGAAAATCATCCAGTCCTGATTTAAAAATGGTCCATGATGGAGAGTCCACCACGGCCCTTGGAAAATTGTTCCAATAGTTACTTACCCTCACTGTCAAAAATGGGCGCCTTATTTCCAGTCTGAATTTGTCTAGCTTCAACTCCCAGTCCTTGGAGTGTGTTAGACCTTTCTCTGCTAGATTGAAGAGCCCATGATTAATGATTTGTTCTGTATGTAGCTACTCGGAGACTGTAATCAAGTCAGCCCTTAACCTTCTCCTTATTGGGCTAAATAGATTGAGCTCCTTGAGTCTTTCACTATAAGGCTGCAGAGAAATATTTGAGGGTGCATGGCAGGGCCCAGCTCCCATGGGGGAAAGGGAGCGCCACCCAGCCCAGCTCCATTCCCAGCTTTGCTCCTGCCCTGCGCCTGGCTGCAGCTCAGCCCCTGCTCTCTGCTCCTGACCCTGGCGGACATGGGTACATTCCGTTATGGGTAAGGTTGGGTGCGAGAGGAAAAGTTTGGGCACCACTGCTATAAAGCATGCTTTCTAATCCTTTAATCATGGCTCTTCTCCGAAAGCTCTCATATTTATAACTCCTCCTTAAATTGTGGGCACCAGAACTAGATTCAGTATTACAGCAGCCCTCACACCAGTGGCAACTACAGAGATAAAATCATCTCTCTCCTCCTACATGAGATTCTGCTGTATATGCGTCCCAGGATCACATAGCTCTTTGGCCACAGTGTTGCACTGGGAACTCATGATCAGCCCTAAATCTTTTTCAGAGTCTCTGCTTCCCAGGGTAGAGTACCCCCGTCCTGTAAGTATGGCCTCCATCCTTTGTTCCTATATGGAGGCGTTTACATTTAGCCCTATTAAAACACATATTGTTTGGATGCACCCAGCTTACGAAGTGATCCAGATCACTCTGTGCGGGAGATCTGTCCTCTTCATTATTTACCATTATTTATGTTAGAGACAGGTGAGACCTGTTAGATCATCGAAGGCCTTGTCCTGCAAGGTGCTTAATGCTTCTTGTGAAGTGCTGAGCACCCTCAGTGACTTCCACCGGCCTTCGTCTAGCTCCCTGGAGCCAGTGCAGAATTGTTCCCTATAGTCCTTCAGTCTAGTATGAAATGCCCTAAATGATGGGGGTTTTGTTCCCCTGGAAGGACTGTTCCACAGACTGACTGCTGGAAAGGATTTCATTCATGAGAATTCATCCTGAATTTCCCTTTGCTTACTTTCATCCCACTTCTTAGCCATTCCCCCTTTGTGTAAGTCACCGCCACCATGGAAGAGGGAGAGAGATCATCTGTATCCGCTGAATACCTATAGAAGGTTCTCATATCCCAGCTCATCATCTGACCAAGTGTTACAGATCTAATTCAGTGCTAATTGATTCTGATGACTTACCATAACCAACTGGCCCCCTTCACTCTTCCTTCCCTGATCCCAAACAATCCTTATGGAAAGCAAATGCGATTCCAGCTGTTTTGACAGGCAAAACCGTGTTCCTTTGTCAGAGCATTCCTCTTACTTGTGGGTGGGTAAATGAGGTCATCCAAATGTGGACTGAGTAAACATCAGATCCTGCAAGCTAAGATTCGAGATCTGGGGTGAAATGCTGGCCCTACTGGAGTCAATGGGAATTTTATCATTTACTTCGGTGGGGCCAGGATTTCACCCCTTGTGTGTGTGGTGGTAGGATAGGGGTGTTTCCAGTATTTGTCCCACTTGGGGAAATAAATTAATTGAACCATAAGAGGCATGTCCATGACAGCTCTTCTCATCTTGGGGTCATCCTTGGGTCAAGAACAAATCATGTCAAACCAACTTGATAGCTTTCTTTGACAGAGTAACAAGCCTTGTGGATGGGTGGAAGCGGTAGATGTGGTATATCTTGACTTTAGTAAAGCTTTTGATACTGTCTCACATGACCTTCTCATAAACAAACTAGGGAAATACAACCTAGATGGAGCTACTATAAGGTGGGTGCATAATTGGTTGGAAAATCGTTCCCAGAGAGTAGTTATCAGTTCATAGTCATGCTGGAAGGACATGCTGGAAGGGGTCCCGCAGGGATTGGTTCTGAGTCTGGTTCTGTTCAATATCTTCATCAATGATTAGATAATGGCATAGAGAGTGCACTTATAAAGTTTGTGGATGATACCAAGCTGGGAGGGGTTGCAAGTGCTTTGGAGTATAGGATTAAAATTCAAAATGATCTGGAGAAATGGTCTGAAGTAAATAGGATGAAATTCAATAAGGACGAATGCAAAGTACTCCACTTAGGAAGAAACAATCAGTTGCACACATATAAAATGGGAAATGACTGCCTAGGAAGTAGTACTGCGGAAAGAGGTCTGGGGGTCATAGTGAATCACAAGCTAAATACGAGTCAACAGTGTAACGCTGTTGCAAAAAAAGCAAACATCATTCTGGGATGTATTAGCAGGAGTGTTGTAAGCAAGACACGAGACGTAATTCTTCCACTCTACTCCACACTGATTAGGCCTCAGCTGGAGTGTTGTGTCCAGTTCTGGGCCCCACATTTCAGGAAAGATGTGGACAAATTGGAAAAAGTCCAGAGAAGAGCAACAAAAATGTTTAAAGGTCTAGAACACATGACCTATGAGGGAAGATTGAAAAAATTGGTTTTGTTTAGTCTGGAGAAGAGAAGACTGAGAGGACATAAAAGTTTTCAAGTACATAAAAGGTTGTTACAAGGAGGAGGGAGAAAAATTGTTCTTCTTAGCCTCTAATGATAGAACAAGAAGCAATGGGCTTAAATTGCAGCAAGGGCGGTTTAGGTTGGACATTAGGAAAAACTTCCTAACTGTCAGGGTGGTTAAACACTGGAATAAATTGTCTAGGGAGGTTGTGGAATCTCCATCACTGGGGATTTTTAAGAGCAGGTAGGACAAACCCCTGTCAGGGATGGTCTAGAGAATACTTAGT
Organism: Gopherus flavomarginatus; assembly: GCF_025201925.1. Classification (NCBI taxonomy): domain Eukaryota; kingdom Metazoa; phylum Chordata; order Testudines; family Testudinidae; genus Gopherus; species Gopherus flavomarginatus. The sequence continues at coordinate 212,346,690 of NC_066620.1, read as the reverse complement.
CCTGCCTTGAGTGCAGGGACTGGACTAGATGACCTCTCGAGATTCCCTCCAGTTCTATGATGCCATGATTCAGAGCCACATCTTGACGGCAGAGCTAGCTGGGACAAGGCACTGGGGAACATGCTGTAGGGAGTGATGGGACAGATGGACCTGGTGGCTCCGTGGATCTTTCCCAGCTCTAACTTCTAGAGATGGGTTCTGACCAGAACTCTGGATCCAAACACCGTGGAGATGTCCTGCGGAATTGATTCTAATCATATAAATGGCCAAAGGTGTTAACATAACCCAGGTCAGTGTCCAACACTGAACAGTGTTAAATGAGTTTCGGGTTTGGTATGCAGAGACCTCAGCTTGTGTAACCCACACACCTCCTGGGTGTGATGCTCTGTCCCCTCTAGTGGCACTGAGACCACCTTAGAGATTGAGTCTGCTACAGCCTTAGCTAACAGCCATGTGACTTTTAGCTCATGCTTCAGAGGTCCCAGGTTCAATCTCACCTGCCGACAGCTGGGATCTGGCAGCGTTGCACTTGCTTAATACCATGGCAAGCACTCCATTGAACATCCTTTTAACCTTCTATCAAAGAATCAAGTCATCTAGAAACGAATCAAAACGGTTAAAGCATTTGGAATATGACCTATTAAATGAGGCTTTCATTTTAACAACATCCCTTGTTCCATTTAGCTGGGGAGAGATTTTAGAAGGAAACCCCCTATTGTCTGACAGTCTCGTAGCGGGTGTCACAGACGGCAATAACTGTCCTTTTGAGGAACAGAGAAGAAGTTAGTTGAGATGGGCTGGAGTTGCTATTGTTGCAGTTGTTGTGTTATCCTAGATGGAGTTTGGGATTTAGCCAGAGACGGGGGAGGTGGCGATGTCATCTGGGTCCCTCTCGCTGGCCTGGTCTGGTCAGAACATTTCTCAGGGTTAGGATGCAGAAGGTCTGGGGTCCTAGGAGATGGTGGGGGTGGCAGCCATGATGGTGTCATTCGCTCAGTAGCCGATTTTTCTCCCTAAAGTCTCTCTCTTCAAGGACCCAGAAAGCGAGTGGTGGGAAGAATAGCCCAGCCCCTCATCATGTCATCCATGAGTTAGGCCTAGTTTCTGGCACACCAGTTTTGATTCACTGATTTCTGGTTCCACGCTGTTCTTGTTTACCAGCCATGAGCTTAACGCTGTCCTTGAGTTTTATACCAGGAGGCCTTTTTGTTTGGATTGATTCGGTCTTTGTGTCTCCCTTTCGCACCTTTTCCCATCAACGTTTGTTACCGTAGGTTATTGTGACAATGTGTGAACTCACAATCTCTTTTTACAGTTGAGCTCACAAGTGTGGTAAATTTGTAGGGCCCGATTATCACTATAACCCCCAGACCTTGATTATCTAATTGTAAGATGGTTTTAAACTGCCACATAATTGTGCTCCAGGATCATGGGGATAGTGAAAACTATTTCATATTTCATTGTGGTGGCACAGAAAACCTGCTGGTATGAATAGGTCATAAACCACTGTAGGGATGACTCTGGAGTCTGCAGGGAGCCTGAAACAATAGCTTGGAGATGTATCATCTGCCTCATTCGTGTCAGTGAGGTTTTTACACTGCAGTCCAGTGACAACTTAAATATCAACATTAACTGCATTACTGCTGCTTATTTTAGGCTGGACAGAAGCAAGATGCTGGAGTAGAGTGTAGTGGGGAGCTAACTGTTGGAGTAGGGAATGAGGAATCCATATGCTCTCTCACCCCAAGTTAAAGCCAGACCTGCCCAAATGGAAGCGGCTAAGATGCCTTCCCTTTCCAGTGTCAAAGCCTCAACCAGCTCCCGTGCTTCCCACTACAACCCAGCTCCCCTCTGCCAACTCTGACGCAGATAATCATTGTCGATACCAAAACCTGCGGCACTTTGACTCTACGGAGGCATTGGTAAAACACATTGATTTTAATATCACAGTCCATCAGTAACAGCGGGGATGCAGGATGGCTTAGGCTGGACCCAGGGGAGGGAATTGTGGATGAAAAGAGAATCATCCGCTCAAGCTTTGGCTCAACATGTACTTCATCGGGGTGCATGTGAAATTGACCAGTGAGTGACCGCCAGCCAGCCATGAATGTGGTGAGCTGACCACCATTCCATAAAGGAACTGAGCACAGGCCTGAACCACGGCTGAGATTTTCCGCTGGCATCGCCTATCCTCAATGTTAGCTCTCTATCATTGGGGTGTGTAAGTGAGGAACGATTTCTGTTTTGTTCAGTTGATGATCTCCTGAGATTCACTGGGGAAAACCTGGGTTTCTTATGCAGCATGTTAGCCGCCTTAGCAATGGCAAATGACTTCCATCTAGAAGGTCATCCAGTGCCCACCTGTTGTTAGGTCATAGGTAGCTTAAAGGAAAAGATGCTGGAAGCAAACACTGCATGCCCCTCCCAGCATTTTCTGATGGACAAGGATTTCGGGGATGGGGAGGAGTGGAAAGTCTGCCGCTTACACAGTACAGCCTCACACAGTCCATGTTCAGGTACCAGGAAGGTCTGCTGCAGCGCAGCAAAAGCATCAGCTACCAGCGTTAGCCAGAGTTGGCCTGATTTAATCTGGATCTTTGGTGAGCTACTGAAAAGAAACAAACAGGAGAAGGATGTAGGACTCTGGACCAGGTCCACCAAGTCCTGGCATCCAGTCTCCAGCAGTGACCTGTGCAGGATACTTCTGACAAAGCTGTAACCTTCGTTGTGCAGTAGTATCTCATGGAAGGAAATTCCTTCCTGACCCACCTGGTGGTCAGCTTCTGCCCTGGAGCATGTGACCTGCTGTTCTGTTGGGACGGCAGATCTCCATGTCGGAAGGGTTCAGCCTTCTTTATATTTTTTTGCCAGCAGCTCCCAGGAAACTCGAGAACTTGAAAATGGAGACCAAAAATGACGAAGCATGGTTCCCATAGCAACACACTCTCTGTATCTGCAGCTGTAGCAGAGTAACCCCTGTAGGCTCTGAGTGAAAACCCACTTAATTAGCCAAGTTATTTAGGGTTAGTGCAAATCCCCAAATTAAAACTAGGAAGATTTTATTTTTAATGTTCAAATGCTGTTGTTTGCTGCCAGGAAATTTACCCAGATGGAGTAACAGACCTGGAACCTCAGCATAGCCTGATACCACACAGCACATCGCCGCAATCAGTACCACTTCCACAATTCCACTCCCCTGGGACCGGTAACCGTATTTTCTTGACCAGCCAGGGATATTATCTTCCCTTCCGCTCTGCTTTCTGTGCGGTGAGGGGGAAGTAATGAGAATTGTTTGTGCTTATCAGGCCAGATTCTCAAAGAGTCAGCACCCACTGGATTGTCAATGGTGCGCAGACACCAAGCAGCTCCCATGATGACGTTTGCGGTCAGATTTTCAGAGGCCTCCTGTTCAGGTGCCTAAATGAGTGTGGAGTACTTCTGAAAATCTCTCTCACCAAGCTATTATCATAGCATCATAGAATATTAGGGTTGGAAGAGACCTCAGGAGGTCATCTAGTCCAACCCCCTGCTCAAAGCAGGACCAACACCAACTAAATCATCCCAGCCAGGGCTTTATCAAGCCAGGCCTTAAAAACCTCCAAGGATGGAGATTCCACCACCTCCCTAGGTAACCCATTCCGGTGCTTCACCACCCTCCTAGTGAAATAGTTTTTCCTAATATACAACCTAGACCTCCCCCACTGCAATTTGAGACCATTGCTTCTTGTTCTGTCATCTGCCACCACTGAGAACAGCCGAGCTCCATCCTCTTTAGAATCCCCCTTCAGGTAGTTGAAGGCTGCTATCAAATCCCACCGCAGTCTTCTCTTCTGCAGACTAAATAACCCCAGTTCCCTCAGCCTCTCCTCGTAAGTCATGTGCCCCAGCCCCCTAATCATTTTTGTTGCCCTCCGCTGGACTCTCTCCAATTTGTCCACATCCTTTCTGTAGTGGGAGGTCCAAAACTGGACGCAATACTCCAGATGTGGCCTCACCAGTGCCAAATAGAGGGGAATAATCACTTCCCTCAATCTTCTTGCAATGTTCCTACTAATGCAGCCCAATATGCCGTTAGCCTTCTTGGTAACCAGAGTACACTGTTGACTCATATCCAGTTTCTCATCCACTGTAACCCCTAGGTCCTTTTCTGCAGAACTGCCGCTTAGTCAGTCAGTCCCCAGCAGATATCAGTGCTTGGGATTCTTCCATCCTAAGTGCAGGACTCTGCATTTGTCCTTGTTGAACCTCATCAGATTTCTTTTGGCGCAATCCTCCAATTTGTCTAGGCCACTCTGGACCCTATCTCTACTCTCCAGCATATCTACCTCTCCCCTCCGTTAGTGTCATCCATGAACTTGCTGAGGGTGTAATCCATCCCATCATCCAGATCATTAATGAAGATGTTGAACAAAACTGGCCCCAAGACCGACCCCTGGGGCACTCTGCTTGATACCAGCTGCCAACTAGACATCGAGCCGTTAATCACTACCCATTGAGCCCGACAATCTAGCCAGCTTTCTATCCACTTTATAGTCCATTCATCCTATCCGTACTTCTTTAGCTTGCTGGCAAGAATACTGTGGGAGACCATATCAAAAGCTTTGCCAAAGTCAAGATATATCACATCCACTGCTTTCCCCATATCCACAGAGCCAGTTTTCTCATCATAGAAGGCAATCAAGTTGGTCAGGCATGACTTGTCCTTGGTGAATCCATGTTGACTGTTCCTGATCATCTTCCTCTCCTCCAAGTGCTTCAAAATGGATTCCTTGAGGACTTGCTCCATGATTTTTCCGGAGCATGATTATCCAGAGATCTCAAAGTTCATTCCAAACATGAGTAAGAAACATTATCCTCACTTTTCAGAATGGGAAACTGACGTACAGTTCAGGGCTGTGTAGAAAATCAATGACAGAGCTAGCATAGAACCCAGGAGTCCTGACTCCCTATCCCTTGCCCTGAGCACCTTGCCAAGGTAGGTTGGGGACTTTGGTGAGGTAATAGTAATAATCATGATAAACTTTTAATCAAAATACTTTATAAATGCTCTGTAGGGATTCCTTATTCATCCCTGGAATCCCTCCACCTCTGTGGTGGAACACAGTAGCCATTTAACTGTTCACAGCAACCTACAGCAAAGTAGTTTAGGACAGGAAGTGAAGAAGAATGCTGCATCCCACTGCAATTGCAGAGGGATTTTAGGTAGGAATTATTTACTTATCCAAGCTAGAATTTGGGCAGAACTCCAGAGTTTATACTCTTACACTAGTGAAAAGTGCCATGGGCTCCCTAAATGTCACATCTTTGGCTTCATGTGGCCAGCCACACCTTTCAGGAGCATTAGCTCACTACTGAGTCAGCCAGGCTCTTTACTGCAGCCCCTAGGGTGACCAGACAGCAAGTGTGAAAAATCGGGACATGGGATGGGGGGTAATAGGAGCCTGTAGAGGACCCTATAAAATTGGGACATCTGATCACCCTAGCCCCATACCTCTTGCCTTCATCGCTCATCCAAGCAGTGACCTGGCCTGATTGTATGTGGCTCACACTCTCCGACCTGCTCCCGGCATGGACCATGGGAAGCCGGGACATGGAAGCAGCCTCTCCTTAGCAGCGTCTCCTAAGCTGAAGCAGTGAGCGTTGGTGGCCAGTGGCCGGGGGACAGTTTCTCTGCTGCGTCAGATCAGATTCAGCGCCTGAACCTGCGCTGGCCCAACCGGGTGCCCTAGTCCACATTGGTCATGTGCTTCTTCTGGCATTGGCTTTTCCTCGCAAGCATTGCCCCGGCCTAGTCAGCAGCAGCCCAATTACCCAAGCCACAGCAGGGCCAATTAAGACGATGCTCTTCATCTTTCAGCCTGGTAATAGGGCGCCGGGAGAACTGAGTGGGGGAGAGGGAGGGGTTTGGCCTCTTCTGCCTTAGCAGAGCTCCAGCTGTAAGGTAGAACTCTTGGCAGGACAGGGGCATCCTCCTACTCTGCCTTTATTTCAGTATTTGGGGGTTGAGCAGATAAAGGTGAGGGAGTTGATGTCAAGGCATTAAGAAGAGTGTTGGGAGCTGTTTCTGCAACGTGTCGTGTGAGGAACAGAGGTGCAGTAGAGGCCTGAGCATGGGGCAGGGGACCATGAACTCCTGGGTTGTACTCCTGGTTCTGCCACCGACTCACATCTCTTCCCCACGCTGTGCTTGCATTTCCCTGTCTGCGGAAGGGGGACAGTGACACTTACCTGCCTCATGCAGAGGATTGATTAATAAGGGCCAAACTGTGGCTACCCCAGGGCTCGGGTGGTGGCCACCATCTCAGTTCCTGTGTTTTCCTGATTGCAGGGACTGCTTCCTGCCAGCACTGCTTATGGCACAAACTGCCCCACAGTGGGAGGTGGAACCTTGGTCCCATTCCTCCCCTTGCTTAGTGACTGGCAGACCATGCAGGAGGAGAGTTGCATAGGGCACTCTCTGAGGAGTGGTAGCAGCAGGCACACACACCTCTTGTCTGTGCATCCTCAGAGCTCCCTGTGGGGCAGGTTGGCTCCCCTCATCCCTGTGCTAAGAGCTGGGGCTAAATGGCCAATTAGAGCGCTTAATATTGGCACAGTGTGTCAAAGGTGTACTTACTTAGAGTGCAAGCTCCGTGGGGCAAGGACTATCCCTTTTCTCTGTGTTTGTACAGCACCTAGCACCAGGGGGGCGCCGGTCCATGACTAGGTGCTACTGCAATATAAATGAGATTTCTGATTGCAAGTATTAACAGAGAACACCAATAAAACACTCCCAGTTTTTAAAAAAATGAAATTGGTGTTTCTCCAGCGAACACTGGGAAAACACTGGACGTGGTTATGCGATTTGCATTGGCTTCACTTCTCTTTCCCAGTGCAGTTTGTTTATACAGGCCATTTCCCTGCTCCCTGGCTTGTATCTAAAGGCTTGTTTGTGCAGAGTAGCCATGCCAACTATAGGGGTAAGATTGCTAAAGGGCACTAGTGTGATGTGCATTAATTTGTCCATGTAGATCCCGCTGGTATGTATGAGAGGTTCGCTAGTGTGGTTTAAGCTAGTGCTGTTTGAAACAGCCCTATGTGTGTATATAAAAAGAGAATCCTGAAAACCCCTGATTTTTGGATATCTACACAGAACTCAAAAACTGCTAAAAACAAATCCCTCAAAATGAAATGAAGAAACCCCCCAAAACAGAAGCCCTAAATATATATAATAGTTATTTCACATGCTCTGAGACCATATAATCAAAGAGCCTATCGTAATACGTGAGAGAAGTGGGGCCGATGACATTCCCATGGGAACTTTAGATCTCTGTTCCTCGACTTTCCTGCAACTAATACCTGAACCCTAAAAGGTGTGTGTGTTTTCAGAAAAGGGGTCTGGGTAAAAATAGCCGCTGGTCACTCTACAGGTCACTTCCCTGTGTGTCTTTGAGACAGATCCCTGGACTTGACTCCCCTTAGGTCTGCAGAGCCAAGCCAGCTGGGTTCTCTTCTGCCTTCTGCATCATCATCAGCGTTGTCAGCCAAGTTCCAGCTGCAGAATCCTTCTCACCTGCACTAGAGGAGGCAGAGAGATCCCAGGCAGAAAGTGATTTTTGGAAGTGTACAGGTTTGGTTTACAAGTCCTTGAGGGAGAATAAGGGCCCAGTCCTACTCCCATTGGAGTCACTGCCAAAAGTCCTTTTTGTATATTGAGAGCAGGAGCAGGAGCAGGTCCTAAATATGGATACCTGTAACGGACCTGATCGAAAGTCCATTGGCATCAGTGGGAGTCTATCCACAGGCTCTAGTGGGCTTTGTATATGAAGTATGTTTTCTGAATACATGGGTGGCTTGGGCCCTGGGTTCTACTTCCTGCTCGGCCGTGGGCCTACTGGATGACCCTGGCAAAGTTGTGTCACCTTTCTGTGCCTCAGTTTCCCCACCTGTAAAATGAGGATAATGATGCTTACTTCCTTTGTACATTGCTTTGCGATCCACTGATGAAAAGCACTAGGTAGCGCTGGGTATCATTATTACTAAGACCCTACCAAATTCATGGTCCATTTTGGTCAATTTCACAGTCAGGATTTTAAAAATCGTAAATTTCATGATTTCAGCTATTTAAATGTGAAATGTCACAGCATTGTAATTGTAGGGACCTGACCTAAAAAGGAGTTGTGGTGGGGTTGCAAGGTTATTGGAGAGGGGTTGCGGTAATGCTACCCTTCTGCGCTGCTGCTGGCAGCGGTGCTGCCTTCAAAGCTGGGCAGCTGGAGAGCAGTGGCTGCTGGCTGGGATCCCAGCTCTGAAGGCAGAGCTGCCGCCAGCAGCGGCTCAGAAATAAGGACGGCATGGGATGGCATTGCCACCCTTACTTCTGTGCTGCTACTGGCGAGGCGCTGCCTTCAGAGCTGGGCACCCGGCCAACAGATGCTGCTCTCCAGCCACCCAGCTCTGAATGCAGTGGAGAAGTAAGGGTGGCAATACCACGACACCCCCTAAAATAACTTTGTGACCCCCCCCAAAACTCCCTGTTGGTTCAGGATCCCCAATTTGAGAAACGCTGGTTTCCTTTGTGAAATCTGTATAGTGTAGGGTAAAAGCACACAAAAGACCAGATTTCACGGGGGGAGACCAGATTTCACGGTCTGTGACGTGTTTTTCATGGCCATGAATTTGGTAAGACCCTAATTATTACTATCATAGAACTAATTCTTAATAACCCATGGGATCTTCCCAGCAATAAGGTTTAGTCATGTAAGTGTTGCAAGATCGATCCTCAGTTGCTGCATGAATTAGCATACATTCCTGAATATATCTCGTCCATCAGCAAGTGCGTCGGTACGTCGCTCACACACGCACAGCAGGGAGACACTTTCCAGACCACCATCACTTCGAAGCCATAAATTGTTTAGTAAAATCTGCCCCGGGTTCTGCCAGTGTAATTAACTCTTGGGTGTATAATCAAATCTCCAGGCAAAAATGAAATCTCTCTGATGGCTGGGCAAGATGCTGAAATAATACCAAGTTCTCTTCTGCTCCCACCTCACCCATCACCACTGAACTGGGGGAAGAACTTTAACAGTGCGCTTTAGCACTGGGAGAAGACTCTTGAGATTCACAGGGCTTTACAATGGAGCCATGTACCAGTAATACTGAGTACTGCACTTTCATACAGTAAGAGTCAGAAATGTTTGCTGCTGTTCACTGGTCCAGGACTAGTGCTTGGAAAAGTTTGCTGGTCCTGAAAGTATTTGTACTGGTCTGCTAAGATTTAACCCCCTTGACATATTGTGGTATTGAACCACGGAGCCAAGATTTTCAAAAGCAAGAGCCTAATGTTAGGCTCCTAAATCCGTATTTAGACACTTGATTAGAAGTGTCCTGCTTTATCAAAAGGGCTGAGCCCCCTGAAACTCCTGTTGATTTCATGGGGAGCTGGGTGCGCAACACTCTTGAAAATCAGGTTAGTTCTCTCAGCTCTTTGGGGCAGAGACCGTCTCTGTTCTGTGTTTGTGCAGCGCCTGGCACTGTGGGTCCTGGTCTATGCCTGGCACTCGTAAGTGCTACTACAATCCAGATCATTAATATTAACAGAAACCTACATCAGGATTTTGGAACCTAACTTTAGGCTCCTATTTTTGACAATATTGACCTTAACCCTAAATTTATGAAAACTAAATTTAAAAAAACCCTGTTGATAGTCTGTTAAATTTCTGAGATCTCTCTGCAGCTCCCCCAGAAGGTCCTAACCATGTTCTGGGGGCGTGCAGCTCCTGTGGCAGTATGTGCTGAACTCTGAGAACGAAACGGCACTGAACTCTGCGTACAGGGAGTGTGCGTGGAAATGGCCAGGAGCACTATGCAGCAAGCGAAGGGCATGTCAGTCCCATGGCTCGTACACTACAGCCTCCAGCCCCTCGGAAGTCCGAGTGGCTGTGGGCTTGTCTAGGCAGAACACGACAATGGGTCAGCTAAAGGTGTGAGTTTAAACCTGTTCAGTTAAACTGGTTCAAATCCCAGAGTAGACACTGAGGGCTTGTCTGCGCCTGAAGTGATATGGGAATAGTTGTTCCTGAACGAAGCTTTACGTCTCGTGCTAGTGCTAATGACCCAAGCAGTACTTACTCCCATGCTTTAGAGCGGGGTGGCCAACCCGCGCCTGAGAAGGAGCCAGTATTGACCCAGATACAATAAGCCACAGTAATACGTCAGCCACAGTAATACATCAGCTGCCCCCCATCCCACTCACCGGCAGCCCTGCCGATCAGCACCTCTCCCTCCCTCCCAATCAGCTGTTTTGTGGTGTGCAGGAGGCTTGGAGGGTGAGGAGTGAGGGCATGGCAGGCTCAGGGAGGGGGCAGGAAGGGGTGGAGTGGGCCAGGGCCGGTGGCAGAGCCAGGGGCTGAGCAGTGAGTACCCCCCCCCCCGGCACATTGGAAAGTTGGTGCCTCTAGCTCCAGCCCTGGAGTCGGTGCCTATACAAGGAGCTGCATCTGGCCACCCCTGCTTTAGAGGAGCCAGATAGGAAGGAATATTAGATTTAAGGGTAAAAGATAAAGTCCAAATATCTTCTCTACTTAACTTTCCTGGAGCTAGGTGGCTCCTTTGAAGCAGGAACTGCTTGTAGCTCCTCTGGGCAGGGACTATTTCTGACTCTGTGCATGTATGCAGTGGGACCCTGATCTCAGCTGGGGCCTCAGGCTGCTCCTGCTGTACAAAAACTGTCAGCAGCACCATGGATTTCACACAGGGCAAGTCTCTAGTGCAGGAAGATTCAGGAGGTGGTGTGGATGGGGCTGGGGGCGGGAGGATAAGGGAAAGATCTGGTGCCAGGCTTGGGACCAGGCAGGGATGTGGGGCTGTCTTCTGGAAAGGCATATTGAAGGATGAAGTTTCAGGGCTAGTGTCTGTTTTGCTGTTGGAGGGAGGGGATGGTGGATCTTGCTTGAGCCTAGCTCTCTGGCATGTGGATGTGTCATGGGGAGGACAGTTTTAGCTGCGCTTTGGGGCGAGCAGGGCGGGTTACCTAATTAGATCCCATGGCTATCTGCTGACTGTATAACAATCGCCCACTTGTAAGGGCCAGGGAAGGCTCAGCCATTGCCTGTTTAAAGCCTCCATTGTTCCTAAAGGCCGCAGACAGGAGACAGGCATGGTCCCATGCTAGCATTCGTGCGGAGCCCAGGGCAGAGCGGGTGAACATTCAGCCCTCACTCCCTGTCCACTCCCCAGGGAGCCAGGGAGCCCTGCTTGCTTCCAGCCTTGAGGAAACAGGTGTGTCTGAGGGACTCTTTACAGGGCCTGATTCCGATTGCACTCCTGCCTGCGTGGCTCAGGAATCACTCCTATGAGGGCAGAGATGTCTTGTGGTGTGAGCAGGAGGAGAACCGGGCCTAGTCTCTCCCACCAAATACCGACCGTATCATTACAGTCCTCCAAATTCCCTTTATCCAAAGATCCTAGTTATCCCAATCCACAGCGTGTCCCCTCCCTCCATAGTTAATTAGTGTTAGTTAATCACGTGCTAATAACTTCTCCATTAGCCTCTTAGCGCTTGTTTCAGTGAAACTGCAGCTCAAAATAGCACTTCGGTGTATCCAAAGGCCCAGTTACGTGAATGTTTCAGATGTCTGCCAGGCCATTCAAGTAGACAGGAGTGTATATTGCATCTGGATCAGTTTCAAGGTTCCAGGCCTGTATTGAATGCCATTAGGTGCTACCACTGGATCCCCTGACAGCAGGATGTGGTGTGTTATATTGTGATAATGGGCTGCCCCTCAGGGGATGCAAAGGTAGCAGAGACATGGTTGGAGGTGGGGAGAGCGGAGTGTAGAGCTGACTTGTACATCCCCTTCCCACAGCCCCCAGAGCCAGGAGCATGTGGGACTGTGAAGGAGCGGCCAGAATATGATGCATTCGTAGGGTGACCAGATGTCCCAATTTTATAGGGACAGTCCCGATATTTGGGGCTTCGCCTTATGTAGGCCCCTATTACTCCCCACCCCGTCTTGATTTTTCACACTTGCTGTCTGGTCACCCTGTGCATTCCCGACACCCTCAGCTGATGGACGATCCCTAAGGTCAGAACAGCCTGGGCAGATAATCAAGGAGCTGTACTTCCTGCTAGCACCCCTGTTCTGCTGCTCCCAACCATTAACAATCACCTTTGAGAACTCATGGAAGAGAGGCGAGATCCCAGAGGACTGGAGAAGGGCAAACGCAAACCTTCTACCTGTCTTTAAAGAGGGGAACGAAGAGGACCTGGGAAATTATAGACCAATCGGCCTAATTTCAGTTCCTGGCAAGATACTGGAACAAAGTATTAAAGAATCAATTTGCAAGCACCTAGAAGAGAATAGGATTATAAGTAATAGCATGGATTTCTGACGAACAAACCATGCCAGACCAGCTGAATGTCCTTCTTTGACAGGGTTACTGGCCTCATGGATGGGGAGGTGGGGAAGCTGTAAGCCTGATATACCTTGATTTTAGTGAGGCTATTGACACCTCCCACATGACATTCTTGTAGGCAAACTAGGGAAATGTGGTCTAGATGAAATTACTGTGAGGCAGGTGCAAAACTGGTTGAAAGACTGTATTCAAAGAGTCGTAGTAGTTATCACTGGCTAGCTCTCAAACTGGGGGGCGTATCTCGTGAGATCCCGCAGGGGTCAGCCCTGGGTCTGGTACTATTCTTTATTTACATTAGTGACTTGGATAACAGAGTGGAGAGCATGTTTATAAAAATTTTTGGATGACACTAAGCTAGGAGGGTTGCAGGGACTTTGGAGGACAGGATTTGAATTCAAAATGACCTTGAGAAAAGAGAGAATTGGTTTGAATTCAACAAAATGAAATTCAATAAAGACAAATGCAAGGTACTTGATTTAGGAAGGAAAAGTCAAATGCACAACTACAAACGGGAGTAACTGGCTAGCGGGTCGTACTGCTGCCAAGGGTCTGGGAGTTATAGAGGATCACAAATTGAATATGAATCAGGTGTGTGATGCAGTTGTGAAAACGGCTAATATCTTTCTGGGGTGTATTAGCATGAATGTCATTTGTAAGATATGGAAGGTAATTGTCCCTCTGTACTCGGCACTGGTGAGCCACAGATGCAGAACTGTGTCCTGTTCTGGGTGCCAAATGTTAGGAAAATGTGGACAAATTGGAGACAGTCCTGAGAAGAGCAACAAAAATGATAAAGCCTTAGAAAACTTGACCCATGAGGAAAGGTTAAAAAAACTGGGCTGGAGAACCAGAACATCTGGCTTGCGGCAGCAGCGAGCCCCGGCCATGGAAGAACCAGCATGGTGCAGGTGAGCAGCAGGCCTGCAAAGGCGGTGGCACCGCTAGCGGGGGGCAGCTGCGCCCCCCCCATACACACACAGGCTGTGGCGCAGCACCCTCCTGGGGCTCCTACAGGCTGCAGTGGATGTATGCGGGCGCCAGCCCACATGTGCCCCCCGGCTTTCCCCTCGCTTAGGGTTACCATATTTCAACAACCAAAAAAGAGGGGAGAGCCCTGCCCTAGCCCTGTCCCCATCCACTCCCTCCCACTTCCCACCCCGATTACCCCGGTCAGAACCCCCAACCCTACTCTGCTCCTTGTTCCCTCACTGCCCCCTCCTGAGACCCCCCCCACACTAACTGCCCCCCTAGAACCCTACCCCCTACCTGTCCCCTGACTGCCCCAACCCTTATCCACACCCCTGCCCTGAGACAGACCCCCAGGGACTCCCACGCCCCTTCCAACCACTCCCAACCCCCTGACAGGACCCCCAGAACTCCCGACCTATCCAACCCTCCTGCATTCTGACTGTGCCCGGGGACTCCCCTTACCAGGCCCATGCCGGTCAGACGCTGGCTCCATGTGGAGTGCTGAGGCAGCCGGAGGCCCAGCGGCAGTGGCTCACACTTCTGGGAGCTGCAGATCCTGAGCGCGGTGAGGGGCAAGCCGGGGGGTGCGCCTGGATGCATGTGGGCGGTGGTCCCTCTGTGCCCCCCAGCTCCCCCTCGCCGCACTCGGGCTCTGCGGCTCCCAGGAATGTGAGCCGCCACTGCCATCCCTCCCACAGCAGGCTCAGGGGCCTGTGCCCTGGTGGCTCACACTCCCGGGAGCTGCAGAACCCGAGAACGGTGAAGGGGGAGCTGGGGGGTGCACCTGCCGCTGGTCTGGGGTCCCGGCCGCTGGTCTGGGGTCCCGGCCGCTGGCCCCACTCAGCCTGGGGTTCCCTTCACTCAGCCGGCAGTGCACTGGGTGGGGCCAGTAGCTGGGACCATGGCTGGCAGCCGTGTGCCAGGCAAAATCAGCTCACGTGCCAAAGGTGGCACGCGTGCCGTAGGTCACCGACCTCTGAACTAGGCACAGCAGGGAAGCAGGCCTGGTCTTTTGTACGTCCATAGCCCCTTTCATTAGAACGATCCATTTGTATGGCAGGAGCCGGGCCCCACTGTGCTGATTTAGGCTAGTTAGTGGCTGAAGGCAGTATCGCTCTGCGAGCTGTTTGTCAGCCTTGGGGTTGGATTTGTCCTCAGCTGAGAGGCACTAGGGAAGTGGAGGGGTCTTCCCGTCATACACAGTCCCTTTCTGCCTGCCATGGGGCCATCCAGCACTTGTCCTCTTGTCTGCAGAATTCTTCCTGCCCGCCCCTTGGGCAGAGATGAGTGGCAGCTGGAGAAAGCAGCTCGCAGTGCACCTGGCCAGGTGGTAACTGTGCCTGTGCCTAGAGGCTGTCCAGCTCTGTGGCTGCCACTCCCACCCCTTTCACAAGTGCTAAATTCATCGGCAGGGGGATATATGTCATAACAGTTTTTTGAATGGGTGAAAGACCAGCTCCGATTACTAAGGAGCACTCAGGAGCTACTGGTCCACTTCCCCTGCTAGAGAGAGACCTCAGCACCCCCCGGCTGGTGCTATGCTCTTTCTGATTTTGATAATCAGGACCAGGACTTTCAGTTAAGTCCTGAGCCAGATTCTCCGCTCTAGCCAAGGTCTGTGTGGCGTACCAGGGAGAGGGGCCAGCAGGGAGCTGGTTGTTGCTCTGGGATGGGGACTGGACCATACCTATGCCTGCTGGGGCCTCCCCCATGCCTAAAAAGAAGCAGAGCATGGGGGAGCATCTACCCTTCTGCATTCAGGACATGGACTGTCCTTAATCACATTCCTCGCAGCACCACTGAAATGCAGCCAGCTCTGGAGTGCAGGGGGATGGAAAAGCAGAGCAGAGGGGGACATTTTACTTCAGGATGTTAGAGTAAAGCTCTGGTGTATGGAAAGAAACAGGAGGACCTTGAACATCCACACAGCACCTTGGTTTTTTAAGGCAGTGGCTCAGAGGACCCATCTCACATGGAACACAGCCATCGCGAACTGCCTGGGTCTCAGGGCTGCCAGACCCTGAGCCTTTGGCTCCAGGAATTTCACACGTGGTGTTTTAACCCCTGAGCCATCCGGGTTCTACCCCTGGTGCTGCACAGCCTCTGTCCTGCCGGCTCCTGTCAGATCCCCGCATTCGGACTCCGGGAGGAGCTGGTGAGCTCACAGCTGCTCACAGGGACAGAGTCAACATGTTGTTCCAACCCCTTCTGCCGAGGTAGGAGAGGGCACTTCATCAGCACTTCCCGTTGCCTTGGCGACGGCCCGCTGTGGGGAGCATCCTCTCTGCTCCAAAGGCCTCTGCTGAGAGCTGTGCGTTTGCCTGGCATTGGCCAATGGGCTGCCAAAGGGACATCCCCGAAAGCTGAGTTAGAGAGAGGCCAGATGGAGGGCAGGGGTTGTATTCTTAGAGGAGACCAAGACACTGTGATGCTTCCTCTACCATTGCTGGGAGGTGATGATGTGGTAATGAGCTGGCTTAGTGGTTATGTGCCACCTCTGTTGGATAGAATCAGAACTGCCCAGCTGTGTGTCATAGGCCTTAACTGCTACCAGCTAGTGGAGATTCTCTGTTTGCTCAGGTGGTAGGGTTCCCTGCTCTTGCAGCAGGAGGCTGTGAATTCCACCCCTCCTGTTGCAATGGTGACACAGCAGCAGCCATGAAGCCCTAGGTAGTGATCTGGTCAAGTGCTGTCAGCACACTCAGCTCTCTACAGCCAGGCGCCATGGCCCCAATCTTGGGAGCATGCAGTCTCTGGCAGATGGTCTAGTCTCCCATGTTTAAGAAGGATGAATTCAAACTGGAACAGGTTCAGAGATGGGCTACTAGGATGATCCGAGGAATGGAAAACCTGTCATATGAAAGGAGACTCAAAAGAGGTTGGCTTGTTTAGCCTAGCAAAAATAAGGCTGAGGGGGGATATGCTTGCTCTTTATAAATATATCAGAGGGATTAATATTAGGGAGGGAGAGGAATTATTTAAGCTTAGTACCAATGTAGACACAAGAACAAATGGGTATAAACTGGACACTAAGAAGTTTAGACTTGAAATTAGATGAAAGTTTCTAACTATTAGAGGAGTGAAGTTCTGGAACAGCCTTCCAAGGGGAGTAGTGGGGGCAAAAGACATATCTGGCTTTAAGACTAAGCTTGATAAGTTTATGGAAGGGATGGTATGATGGGATAGCTTAATTTTGGCAATTGATCTTTGATTATCAGCAGATAAGTATGCCCAGTGATCTGTGATGGGATGTTGGATGGGATGGGATCTGAGTTACTGCAGAGAATTCTTTCCTGAGTGCTGGCTGGTGAGACTTGCCCATTTGCTCAGGGTTTAGCTGATCGCCATATTTGGAGTTGGGAAGGAATTTTCCTCCGGGGCAGATTGGCAGAGGCCCTGGAGGTTTTTCGCCTTCCCCTGCAGCGTGGGGCATGGGTCACTTGCTGGTGGATTCTCTGCAGCTTGAGTACTTCAAATCACAATTTGAAGACTTCAATAACTCGGACATAGGTTAGGGGTTTGTTATAGAAGTGGATGGGTAGGGGTCTGTGGCTTGCTTTGTGCATGAGGTCAGACTAGATGATCATACTGGTCCCTTCTGACCCTGAAGTCTATGAGTCTATGAGATGGGGTGAAAGGGTGCAAGTGCACAGCAGGAGACGCAGGCCCCCAAGGGTATCAGCTCCCTGAACAGATTGTCCTTGACAGGCATGGTGGGAGAAGCATGGTGGGTTTAAAAGGGGAAAGGATGGTGACTAGGTGCACGAGTGGGAGACATGGCTAAGCCTCGGGGTGGTGCACAGATGAAAGTGGGATAAGGATTTAAGGGGAGGTGAGGGCACTGTTTGCCCTTTCCTGTCCGTTTTGGGCCAAATTATGCTCTGCTTCCAACGTAAACCCAGAGTAACCCCAGTGACTCCATCTGTCGCTCCAGCTTTACTCCAGAGTGACCCTGGAGCGCCTGTGGTGGTAAAGCTCTCCATGAAAGTGGTGTCGATTGTTCCACGGCTAATTGGTCATCATCCTAGGGGCAGTTATCGGTTGGCTGTGCTATCAGTATCAGAGGCTTTTGATCCAGGCCGTCCATCCCCCAGCCCAGCCCCTCTGCAGGGCAGTGAAGCAGGTGTATTTATTTTGGCCTTCTTTATTATTCTCCTTTTTGCATAGTCTCCCCTCGAATCCACCAGAGGAACTGCCCGCAGGCCCAGCCTAGAGCCGGCAGCTATTTTTAGACAGGCAGCTTCTGGCTGAAGCCAGGCGTCCCCTTGCTGAATGTTAATGGGCATTGAGCAGGGGGAGGGGAAAGGATAAAGCTGAGCGGGGGGGTTAGAGTCCTCTATCCGCCCACCCCAGGGCAGAGTTCCATAGCATCAGCCTGCGGCAATGGGCCTGTGCCCTCAACCCTGCCCCTAGCTGGAGCGCTTTTCTGGCCCCAGTGCAGGGTCCGTTCCTTGCCACCCCGTAGTCCCCTGAGTGAATTCAGTTCCACAGCGGGGCCCAGAGAATCTTGCCCACCCCCAGACCGGGCCTCAGCCTACCAGCCAGTGCAGCGGTAGTTCCTAGTGGTGCCCCACTGGGTTGGTCTCTGCCCCTGGCCGCGCTAATGCCTCCTCTGCATTTGCGCTGAAGCCCCATGAGATGGGTCTAAAGCAGACGCTGCCAGGGGCAGACCCTCAGCTAGTAAAGAGGAGGGTTGTGAGCTCTGATGGGCTCAGCCAGCACTACCCAGACACCCCTAAAGGCTTGCTCTGCTGGAGGGAGGAGGCTGAAAAGAAGGAAATCTCCCCCTGCTCCCCGCCCCGAGATGGTGATTAGGGGGAAGACTGCAGGCTACAGCGATAGATCAGCAAAGAGGAAGACAGTTGCAGACCCTGCTGCTTTATGGGCCAGGTTTAAAGCAGGGGTTACCGAAAGGAGGAGCTGGAGGCAGACCCTGACCAAAGACACTGATGTGTCCAGATAAGCCAAACCCCCAAGGGATGAGCAGAAGATTTGACCAGCTTTTGTCTTTTTCTTTTACTGTGATTCCCAGGGGAGGGCAAAGAACCCTTTTCGTTTGTGTGGTGAATCCCCTTGTGTGCCGCAAGCAGAGGAAGGACTCTGTAAGCCACCCAAATCAGGGGCAGCAGAAGCGCCCTAAAAGTGGGGGGGCCACCAGCGCCTGACCTGTGGCCCTGCCCCCCAACCCCCACTCTTGTGCTGCCTCTTCTCCCTAAGCCCTGCCGCACTGCCCCTTCCCCCAAAACCCCACCCCCACAACGCCTCTTCCCCTCAAGACCCTGCTCCCTACTCGCTCCTCTCTGCCCCCTCCCTCCATCACTTGCCCTTATAACTTGTAAAAAGTGGGGGGCCCTGGCCCAAATTGTGGTCTGGTGGGGTCTCAAGGGGGTCTCCACCCATCGTATCACAAGAAGAACTGATAGTGTGACCCTTCTGTCACATGAGGCTGGGATCATGTCAAGGGCAACCTATGAGATCGTGATGCCTTTGAACCCCACCCCTAGGCCTGATTGAGGATCAGATCCTGAAGCCCAGCCTAATTCTGTCTAACTCAGAGGCCCCAAGCCCTCTGTTCACAGCTAATGATGATTGTCATTGCTTTTCAATGCTTTCAGCAACAAGTGGCGATCTGGAAAAAAAACCCAGTGTTATTTTCCTCCACCCACAACCTAAGCCCTGCCTACTCCTGACCCCAAGATGACATGTCGTTCACAGAAACTGGTGCTGGTCTTTCTGGGAGCAGTCCCCTCCTTTCTTTGATTAGAGCTAAATAAGTTTTTGGTGTTGGCATTCAACTGGTCATCTTTAGGCTTCAGAGTTCACACACACTTGAAATGACATGAGGTAGTTCATACCTTGCCAAGTGATTGGTTCAGGCTGTCTGCAGACTCAGGCAGACATGGCTCTGGTGCGTCACATTTTGAAGGTTCTGGAGCACAATATGGCAGCCACCAAAAAAAAAGAAAACCGGTTTGCTGCTCACCATCCAACAACCGCTGCTCACTATCCAGAACTCCACCACGTCCTCCAAGACAACGGGGAGTCGGACTGTAAACGTGTGCAAAGGGAGTTCTGGACAGTGCCTGTCTCGGGGAACTGAGACATTGGTTCCTCTCCAGACACTTGAGAGGGATTGGGATGTTCTCACCGTATATAGAAAGCTTTCTCTCCCCCACCCCGGTTTGTGTGCAGAACCCTCCATTGTGCCTGTAAAAACGCTCATCACTGGCAGAGGAAACCAGTTTGTTCCTGTTGAGATTTCTCTGTTCGTATTTATTAGATTTCCCCCCGATCGTATCTTACTGCCTGGTAGATTCACACGTGCAATCCCGCTGTGAAACGGCACAGACTGTTCAGCTGCAGGCAGTGAATGCAGCCTGCCTGGGGAAAGGACTGTGCTTGCATCACACAGCACTTGAAATCTTACTGCAAATGAGTGGCCCGATCCTGCAAATGGGCAGAGCTTCCTTACTGCCTGCCTGGCCTGATCCTGAAGCCCAGACTTGGTGTGCATTCTGCCCTTAGGCAGGGGAATTCCTTGGGAGTGCTGCCTGTTGGATTTGGCCCACTGAAGCCAATCGGAGTTGAGGAGGTTTTACTTAACACCGGGGGCCTCATGGTGGGAGCACTCAGGGGGCAGCCCCACAGGACTGTCAGGCAGCAGAACGGCCACAGCACAGCTCAGCTACCCTCACCCACTCTTCTGGACACCCTCACCCCACTTCCCCCGCACTGGGCAGAGGAGTTCAGTCTCCGGGGCTTCCCTGCTGAGTCTGCCTCAAGGGTGCTAATTCTGGCAAGGGTGATGAGGACACCTGTCCTTCAGGAACTGGTCTGAGACCCACAATGCTCATTACATATGGGGGTCACTTAAAAACTAGCAGATCAGTGGTTCTCAACCAAGCCTGCAGGGTACACAGAGGTCTTCCAGGGGATACATCAAATCATTTAGATATTTACCCAGTTTTACAACAGGCTACATAAAAAGCTCTAGCAAAGACAGTACAAAGTAACATTTCATATATGCAGTAACTTGTTTATACTGCTCTATATGCCATACGCTGAAATGTAAGTACAATATTTATATTCCATTTGATTTATTTTTTAATTATATGGTAAAAATGAGAACGGATTTTTATGTCTGATTTTTTAAGCAAGATATTTTTAAGAGAGGTCAAATGGGGTACGCGAGACAAATCAGACTCCTGAAAGGAGTACAGTCGTCTGGAAAGGTTGAGACACACTGAGAGATACTGAGATAGAGGAGGTCAGGTTCTCAGCTGCTCGATGCAGCTGAAGGGGGATCCAAAGGATCCCTTTCTGGCCCCGAAACCCTCAGTCCTGAGGCTGGCTCCAGATCAGCCTGGTCCCTGGTGTACGTTAGAACAGCCTCAGGGCTGCTCTAATCTGCACTAGCTGCTAAGGCACTCAGGAGCCATTCTGGCAGCTGAGGATCCCCGTGACTAAGGGCTGCTATTCCCACAAAGTGCAGGGAGTTCCTCCACCTGCTTGAGGACAGCTTTGCATTAGGAGCCAAGCACAGAGCTGCCCTAGCGTACCCAAGAGTCAGAATCATTCAGTCACCGTTGATCTGACCTGGCTTTGAACCGGTGTCTTGGGGGTGAAAGTCCTGGTAGCTCATTGCCAGAGCCCACCTGCCTTGATTCAGCTTCCATGATGAAGCAGGGGTAGAGAGACAATCTATATCTTGTGCTGGGCCAACTCCATTGGCAGTGCGTAACAAGTCATAGCTTTCTTCTTCCCAGCTGCCACTGCTCCAAGCCTGCATCCCAGCTCTGTAATTCTAGCTAGCCAGGTGTGGTGGAGCAAAGGAGGGACTGTTGGTTACCAGAAGGAAGGATCCTCGTGAATTCTTCTGGGAGATGGAGGGATGTTTGTTTCCCCTGTCTGGGTGTTTGCTGTTGCACGACATAGGAAGCCAGCAGGGGCAACTGGCAGCAGAGAAGTTTGTCATTTGCTGTCATGGAAACAGATTGCCATAGTGACACAATTTGACATACAAGGCAAATTACAGGAAGCCAAAGGAAATGAATGGAGGGGGTCTGAAATGCACCAGGCGCTGCTCCTGTTAGTACAGAGCGAAAAAACCCATCTGTCGCTGCCAGATTTTACTCCCTTGCCTACAGCCCTGCCCCAGAGAGGGAGCGTGCCAGAGACTCGCAGATTGCTCTGAGCAGCTTTACAGCATCAGTGTCATTTTGAGGATGTTGTGGCTCTTTTAGTGGGCCAGAAAGCTGGTGATAATCCAGGCGTCTGGTTTTAAAAAACCACAAACCCTCCTCTGTTCATCCATCCAGCCTGAGCTGCCCATAATCACAGGCTCTCGCTGGCAACCCAGCTCACAGCCCCATTTCCAGACCTGTCCAAGCAAATCATTCTGCACCTGTGTTTGCTCCCCAAGATTTTCAGTCTCCTGCTTCCTGATCACGCCTTGCCTCTGGCCCAAAGCCTGAGTAGATGAGCGTGGTGCTGGATGACATGGATAGGCAGGCAGGGAGACGCAACCCTGTTGACTGCAGGAGCACTAGCAGCCTCTGCAACTCCCCCTTCCTGGGAGACTTGGTTCATGGTTGTAGATTCCCTGGCTATGCCCCTGCCACACCCCAAAATGTCACTGAAAATGAGGAATCATCACACAGGTTTGAGTGAGGCCCTACAGGGATTGGGTTGTGGCCCCAAGCTATTTAACGTTTTTATCAGTGATCTGGAAGAAAACATAAAATCATCCCCGATAAAGTTTGCAGATGACACAAAGATTAGGGGACTGGTACGTAATGAAGAGGACAGGATACTGACACAAAGAGATCTGGATTGTTAGGTAAGCTGGACACCAGCAAACAATGTGCCTTTTAATACAGAGAGCTGTAAAGTCATGCATCTAGGAACAAAGATTGCAGGCCATACTTCTATTATCCTGGGAAGCAGTGACTCTGAGAAAGATTTGGGGATTGTGGCAGATAATCAGCTGAACATGCACTCCCGGTGGGACTCGGTGGCCAAAACTGCTAATGCAATCTTTAGATTCATAAACGGGCATCTTGAATAGAAGCAGAGAGGTTATATTACCTATGAATTTAGCACTGGTGCGACCGGTGCTGGAATACTGTGTCCAGTTCTGGTGTCCATAATTCAAGAAGGGTGTTGATGAGTTGGAGAGGGTTCAGAGAAGAGCTACATGAACGATTAAAGGATTGGAAAACATGTCTCAGAGTGACAGACTCAAGGAGCTCAATCGATTTGTCTTCACAAAGAAAAGGTTAAGAGGTAACTTGATCCCAGTCTATAAGTACCCACAGAGAGAACAAATATATGATAATAAAGGGCTCTTCAGACTAGCAGACAAAGGTAGAAGAAGATCCAATAGCTAGAAGTTGAAGCTAGACAAATTCAGACTAGAAGGCGCACACATTTAACAGTGGGGATAATTGGCCAATGGAACATTGGTAAATTCTCAATCACTGGCCATTTTAAAATCACGACTGGATGTTTTTCTAAATGATATGAGCCAGTTCAAGTAGGAGTTATTTAGGGGAAGTTCTCTGTCCTCTGTTATACAGGAGTTCAGACGAGATGATCACAATGGTCCCTTCTGGCCTATTAATGAATGTATCTGTGTCTACCCTGCAGTGTGGTAAGAACTGCAGTGGGTTGTGGTGGGAGAGCTGTTTATTTAACCCTGTGCAGCCTCTCCAGAGCTGGGAACCACCCAGTTCCCTTACCTTGTGAAGCATGCCTTGGCTCAGTCTCAATATCTGGTTTCCTAGCAGAGGGATGGCAGTGGGCTAGGAAGTCAGATTGAAGCTGCCGTTGTGGATTAGACCATCAGTCCAGCTAGTCCTGTGTCCTGCCTCATGCATTGAGATGCTTCAGAGGAAACCCAACTCGTTCCTCTTCTCCCTTCCCCTCCACCCCATAATGCACCTGGCTAGTTGTGCAATGCTGTACATGGTGGGGAGGGGAAATTCCTTCCTGGCCCCACCAGTCCACCATCTTCCAGCCCAATGCATGAGATTGGATTGCCCTTTGAGTGCTCTCAGTTCTGCATAGCTGCAGTTGTTATGAGTGGTAATAAAATTACCTAGCTCCTTTTTAAAAAATCCAGCTCTCCAGCTGGTAAATTTTACTTCAAAGAAGTCACAATTAACAGCCTCGCTGCTGGTCTGTTTTTATAGATAACTAAATTATTTTTAGCCAGCTTTAGTTTCCAGGAAGACGTATATGTACAATATCTATGCATGACATCATTCGACTGTTTACTACGGCAGTTTGCTAGAATGTGCTGTACCCCTATTAACTACAACTCATCAATAGCACATGGACTGATTACACAAGGTGGGTCGTAAGGAGACCTGAAGGTAAAAGAACAGATTCACTGGGGTGATCCAAATGCCTTGCAGCTGTAGGGCTGCTTTGAGTCACTAGGACGTACCACTACATCGTGGCCCAGTGAGCATACATATATAATAACCATACTTCACACGTTTGTAGTAGGGTTTATTCAAAGATCACAAAGTGTTTCGCAGCCATCCACCACTATGGGGCAGTGTCATAACCTAGTCCCAGATTTGGACCTTAGCGCACTATATAACATGGTGCAACAGTTTAGGACAGGGAGAGAAGAAGATCAGGCTTGACTCTCCACTGCCTTGTGTCACCATTCACACCCAAGCAGAAGGAGCGTGAAGTCTGCGGAGTCCATGGTGGTTTGGTATCTTTTGATACTCACTTTGCTCGGGTGTACATGTGCATGCACAAAGGGCAAGGCAGTGGAGAACCAGGTCCGCTCTCACCAACAGAAGCTGCCGGGGAGATTTTAGGGAGCCAGGACATGGTCCCTCCTCTTGGACTTTGGCCAGGGCTAACACCCTTATTCTTGCAAAAAGCTCCCTGACTTATTGAATGGCCACAGGTGGCTGGGACTTCAGTGTGACATCTCACTCCAGGGAGCTGCAGCACAGTCATATGGATGAATTGGTGTCCAAGCAGAAGGATGGCAGTGGCATAAGAAATCAGACAGAAGCTGCCGTTCTGGTCCAACTAGTTCTGTATCCTGCCTCATGCACTGAGGATGCTTCAGAGGAAACTCAACCCCTTCCTCTCTCCCTCCCCCATAATGTGCCTGGTTAGTTGTGCCACGCTGTACATGGGGGAAATTCCTGACTCCACCAGCTGACCATCTTCCACCATGATGCATGAGAATGGATTGCCCTTGGCATGCGCTCAGCTCTGCATTATGTCTCTTCTTAATACAACAAATGAAATATGAAAGAGCCCCACAGGCGCAGAAGGGTCCAGGTAACTGTAATTGCTAACTCTATGCAGCACACCAGGCCTAGCGACAGGCACGCATTGCTGCTCTGGCTGGTTTCTGAAACATAGAAGACAGTGAGGGTCACTAGAGGACTCACACAATATGTAAAGGGATACTACTCTGCACTACAGCCTCTGACAGCACCCTGAGCCATTGGTTAGCACCGACTCAAGTGCCTGCTACGAAATCACCTTAACCACAGCATCATGGCGCTTTGGTGTATCATAGATTCCAAGGTCAGAAGGGACCAGTTTGATCATCTAATAGTCTCACCTCCATTACAGGACAGGCCAGAGACCTGCTCCAGAAATTTAACAATTGTCAGCGATGGAGAATCCACCACTGCCCTTGGTAAATTGTTCCAGTGGCTAATCACCTTCACTCTCAAAAATAGACGCCTTATTTCCAGTCTGAGTTTGTCTAGCTTCAGCTTCCAGCCATTGGCTCGTGTGATACCTTTCTCTGCTAGATTGAAGAGCCCATTGTGAAATATTTTTTCCATATTTACAGACTGTGATCAAGTCTTAACCTTCTCTTTGTTAAGCTGAATAGATGGAGCTCTTTGAGCCTGTTAAGTCAGGTTTTCTAATCCTTCCGTCACTCTCCTGGCTCGTCTCTGAACCCTCTCCAATTTATCAACATCTTTCTTGAATGGTGGGCACCAGAACTGGATGCAGTATTTCAGCAGAAGTCACAACAATGCAAAATAACCTCTCTGCTCCTACTCGAGATCCCCCTGTTTATGCATCCCAGGATCACATTAGCTCTTTTGGCCACAGCATCACCCTGTAAAAGCAGCAAAGAATCCTGTGGCACCTTATAGACTAACAGACATTTTGGAGCATGAGCTTTCATGGGTGAATACCCACTTCCTCAGATGCATGTAGTGGAAATTTCCAGGGGCAGGTATATATATGCTAGCAAGCAAGCTAGAGATAACGAGGTCAGTTCAATCAGGGAGGATGAGGCCCTATTCTAGCAGTTGAGGTGTGAAAACCAAGAGAGGAGAAACTGGTTCTGTAGTTGGCAAACCATTCACAGTCTTTGTTCAATCCTGAGCTGATGGTGTCAAATCTGCAGATGAACTGAAGCTCAGCAGTTTCTCTTTGAAGTCTGGTCCTGAAGTTTTTTTGCTGCAGGATGGCCACCTTAAGGTCTGCTATAGTGTGGCCAGGGAGGTTGAAGTGCTGTCCTACAGGTTTTTGTATATTGCCATTCCTAATGTCTGATTTGTGTCCATTTATCCTTTTCCGTAGAGACTGTCCAGTTTGGCCGATGTACATAGCAGAGGGGCATTGCTGGCATATGATGGCGTATATTACATTGGTGGATGTGCAGGTGAATGAACCAGTGATGGTGTGGCTGATCTGGTTAGGTCCTGTGATGGTGTCGCTGGTGTAGATATGTGGGCAGAGTTGGCATCGAGGTTTGTTGCATGGATTGGTTCCTGAGCTAGAGTTATTATGGTGCGGTGTGCAGTTACTGGTGAGAATATGTTTCAGGTTGGCAGGTTGTCTGTGGGCAAGGACTGGCCTGCCACCCAAGGCCTGTGAAAGTGTGGGATCATTGTCCAGGAAGGGTTGTAGATCCTTGATGATACGTTGGAGGGGTTTTAGCTGGGGGCTGTATGTGATGGCCAGTGGAGTCCTGTTGGTTTCTTTCTTGGGTTTGTCTTGCAGTAGGAGGCTTCTGGGTACACGTCTGGCTCTGTTGATCTGTTTCCTTATTTCCTCGTGCGGGTATTGTAGTTTTGAGAATGCTTGGTGGAGATTTTGTAGGTGTTGGTCTCTGTCTGAGGGGTTAGAGCAGATGCGGTTGTACCTCAGTGCTTGGCTGTAGACAATGGATCGTGTGATGTGTCCGGGATGGAAGCTGGAGGCATGAAGGTAGGCATAGCGGTCGGTAGGTTTTCGATATAGGGTGGTGTTAATGTGACCATCACTTATTTGCACCGTGGTGTCAAGAAAGTGGACCTCCCATGTAGATTGGTCCAGGCTGAGGTTGATGGTGGGTTGGAAGCTGTTGAAATCGTGGTGGAATTTTTCCAGAATCTCCTTCCCATGGGTCCAGATGATGAAGATGTCATCAATGTAGCGTAGGTAGAGAAGGGGCGTGAGTGGACGAGAGCTGAGGAAGCGTTGTTCCAGGTCGGCCATAAAGATATCGGCATATTGTGGGGCCATGCGGGTGCCCATAGCAGTGCCACTGATCTGGAGATATATATTGTCATCAAATTTGAAATAGTTGTGTGTAAGTATAAAGGCACAGAGCTCAGCAGCCAGTTGTGCTGTGGCATCATCAGGGATAGTGTTCCTGACAGCTTGTATTCCATCTGTGTGTGGGATGTTTGTGTAGAGAGCCTCTACATCCATGGTGGCTAGGATGATGTTTTCTGGGAGGTGACCAATGCATTGTAGTTTCCTCAGGAAATCAGTGGTGTCACGGAGATAGCTGGGAGTGCTGGTGGCATAGGGTCTGAGCAGAGAGTCCACATATCCAGACAGTCCTTCAGTGAGAGTGCCAATGCCCGAGATGATGGGGCGTCCAGGATTTCCGGGTTTGTGGATCTTGGGTAGTAGATAGAATAACCCTGGTCGGGGCTCTAGGGGTATGTTGATTTCTTCTGGTGTTAGTGTAGGGAGTGTCCTGAGTAGATGCTGTAGTTTTTTAGTGTATTTCTCAGTGGGATCTGAGGGAAGTGGCCTGTAGAATTTGGTATTGGAGAGTTGTCTGGCGGCCTCCTTTTGGTAGTCAGACCTGTTCATGATGACAACGGCACCTCCTTTATCAGCCTCTTTGATGATAATGTCAGGGTGGTTTCTGAGGCTGTGGATGGCATTGCGTTCTGCACGACTTAGGTTGTGAGGCAAGCGATGTTGTTGTTCCACGATTTCTGCCTGTGCATGCCGGCGGAAGCATTTAATGTATAGGTCCAGACTGTCATTTCGACCCTCAGGAGGAGTCCATGTGGAGTTCTTCTTCTTGTGCTGTTGGTGGGAGGGCACCTGCGTATCAGTGCACTGTTCAGTGTTGTCCTGGAAGTATTCTTTGAGTCGCAGACGGCGAAAGTAGGCTTCCAGATCGCCACAGAACTGTATCATGTTGGTGGGGGTGGCAGGGCAGAAAGAGAGTCCCCGAGATAGGACAGACTTTTCTTCTGGGCTGAGTGTGTAGTTGGATAGATTGACGATATTGCTGGGTGGATTAGGGGTACCACGGTTGTGGCCCCATGTGGCAGGTAGGAGTTTAGACAGCTTACAGTCCTTTTTCCTTTGTAGAGAGGTGAAGTGAGTAATGTAGATCTCCTGTCTTATTCTAGTGAAGTCCGTTTGTATAGAAGTTTGGTTATTAATGAGAGTCTCCAGGTTGGAGAGCTCTTTTTTGATGTTTTCCTGTTTGCTGTATAGGATGCTGATCAGGTGGTTCCTCAGTTTTTTTGCATCACCCTGGGAGTTCATGTTCAGATGATTATCCACCATGAACCCTAAATCTTTTTCTGAGTCACTGCTTCCCAGGACAGAGTCCCTGATCATGGAAGTATGGCGTGCAGTCTTTGTTCCTAGATGGACATATTTACATTTGACTATATTAAAACGCATGTTATTTGCTTGCTCCCAGCTTACAGATCCGAATTGCTCTGAATCAGTGGCCTGTCCTCTTCATTACTTACCATGCCTCCATTGTTGAGTACTCGGAAAACTTTATCAGCGGAGATTTTATGTTTTCTTCCTGGTCGCTGATAAAAATGTGAAATAGCATAGGGACCCGACTAGAAACACACCCCTTCCATGAGGATTCCCTCTTTACAATGACATTTTGAGAGCAAGCAATTAGCCAGCTTTTAATCCATTTAAACTTGAGAATTGGTGTGGCGCTCAGATGTCATGCATTTGAGCAGGCCTTCCTCTTGTGACTGCCTCCAACAACTGCTAATTCCAGGCTGTAGAATTATGACTTTATCTCAAGCAGTGGAGGCAGAAGGTTTTTTGTTCCATCCCTGTTGTTGACCAGCTGGAATGTGCCTCTGCTTGGTTGTATCAGCACATGGCTGGGTGTCTGCTGCTTCCTAAACCTTCCATGCAGTGAAGTTTAGGTGCCCAGGAGTGAGTTGTTTCAGGCCAGGGTTGTCTGTTAGGAATAAGTATTTTGAGCAGATTCCAAACGCTACGTGAAGGGCTGGACTCTCCTCTCACACCCTGGTGCCATTCCATGGTCTGCCCAGGTGCTGCTCCTCCCCCACATCACTGTGACTGTGATCGGCATCAGGCTCAGAGAGCTGCTGACCCAAGCGGCTGCGAGCTGTGAAGCTGGCAGCCTGCATACCTTGGGGGAGCTCACCCTGGGGCTGTTTGCCACGGCGTGTGGGCTCACAGGGAGTATGTTGCAGAGGATGCAGTGGGGTTAATTTGATCATTCTCGGCTGCTGAGGTTTTAATGAGGATGATTTTCTCGGTGATTCAACAATCCAGATACAGTTAGGAAATAACAGGGAGGTGCTAAGCTGGGCAGGACTCCTCCATGTTAAGGAAACAGCTGGCTCTGGCTACTGAGGCTGGGCTTTCATGCCTAGGACACAGGATCAAACCCCACCCAAGATAGTAGTGACCCAAATACCTTACCCTCAGTTGGCTGTGGAATGGGCTGGATATTCTTAATCTAGTTTCTATTGCACATGTGTCTATAATACACAAACCCCCATCACACCTGGCCCCCTTGTGAGCTAAGCAGAGAAGCCACTGATTGAATGAGTCTGGAGAATTAGCTCCAATTCACCCCTAGAGGGGTCTCTCCAAGTCATAACAGAAGGAGCATTGCCTCTGTCTTTGGGATTTGCACTTTGCCTATCAGTCTAGCACCTGGGCACCCCTCCTTTTGTCTAACCAGGTGCTATCATGTGGCAGCAATAACTGCGCGGAGTATGTGGGTCACTGGGCTGAATGCAACATGTCACACCGAAAATGTCAACCGGATTTGAAAATAGACGCGCTAATTTCAGCTCAAACTAGCTCCTTATGGCAAAAAAACAAAACAAAAAACTCCAGGAGAAGCTGGATGCCAGGAGCTGCTTTCATGCACATGTCCAGTCTGGTCCTTGATGTCTCCGTGATGGAAATCTGCTAGTATAGTCACCTTATATTACGATTATTTGCAGCGTCTGAAGGTGAGCGAAGCACTTCTCAGGGCAGATACAGTGCACATGCTCCTTGCACACTAGAGCTCACAGTCTGATTTCACACATGACTTGGTCCAGAGAGGCTGTGTGGTTTAGTGGCTAGGCCACTGGACTGGGAACCAGGACATGTGGGTTCTGTTTCTGGCTCAGCCACTGATGTGGTATGAAGCAAATCCCTTCTGCCACCTCTTGTCTCTTCAGACTATAAGCTCTTGGGAGCAGGCATTGTCTTTCACTAAGCATTTGTATAGCGCCTACCACAACAAAGCACTGATTTTGGAGTGCAAATAATAATACTAGGGACTGAAACTTTCTCCAGAGGAAAGCAATAGAAGCCCCATTACTGGAGACATTTAAAACTGGACTGGGCAAAGGACCATAGGGAGAAGCTGTGCTGTTGCCCCTGCGAGATGGTCTATTCCAGGAGTGACCAAATAGTGACCCAACCCCGGTTCCCGAGAATCTCTGACAGAAGTGAATCTGCCTGATCTGGATGCATTGCCTGTGCTGAGGACCTGAGCTGTCTATGTGTGGAGGCAGAACTTGTAACCTCTGAACGCCCCATGGTGCCCTGCACTGAGGACCTTCCCTGTGCACCAGGTGCCTGTAGAGATTGCTTTGGCCACTCAGTCAGAGTCCGGGGCTTGGCAGCATCCTCAATAGTCAAGTACATGTGTCCCGTGTGCTGGCTGTTCAGTCCCTGGTAGTATGTGGCAGAGGCTCCAAGGTCTTACGTGTTTTGGTCATGCTCCTGTTAGCTGTACCTGGATTGACCATGACTGGTTCTGGGCAGTTCTCTGAATTTCCTGTCTGGTCGACTGCGGGGAGAAAGGGAGGGGATGCTTTCCTGGGTGACACTATGTAACTGCTCTCCTCCGTTTTGCATGGCGGTGCAGTTGGCTCCTGCCCATCTCTGCACCATCAGCTGGACTCAGAAACTCTCTATTCGGTCCCACTGCTGCTGTGATGACCCTTTGAACGGAGCTCAGGCTGAGATGCTCCCCGATATCCTCTGTTGCGGGTGAGATGAGTAGAGCTACTATCATCAGCAGGCGGGGGTGCGGGCTGCAGAATGTGGCCAATATTCAGATGACGCAGTGAGCTATTCAATCCACCCATCCCTACTGAAGGGTCCGTTGGTCTGATCGGTTGTAGCACACATTTCCAACATCTGACTGAGCGCCCAGCGTTGCACAGTTGGTCACGTTCATCCCAGGTGAGGATACATTTAGCTCAATACTCAAATGTCTCAAATACTTATACATATCTGGGGCCATTGTGCTAGGTTCCCTAATCAGAGACAGCCCTGGCCCTGAACAGCTTACAGTCTAAACAAAGAAAGCATGGGTGAAATGAAGTGTATTATTGCCATTTCACAGGTGAGTTACTTAGGCACGGAGAGATAATGGGTCTGTCTACACTGCACATTACACCTGGGTTCTGACTCAGTCTTGAGTCCAAGCCCCGCTTCCATCCAAACATAAATCAGTCTACCTTGGGTCAGTAAGCACTCAGCTCCTAGGCTCCTGCTAGGGGGATGAGTCAGATCCCAAGCTCTTTCCTCCTGCAGTGCGGACACAGCTCAAGCCACAGACCCGAGGCAGAAGGTCTGTGTAGTGCAGTGTGGACACATTAGCAAGGCTATGAGACCCAGGTATACAATGCAGTGTGGATGCTCAAGCCCAGGGTAGGAAACCCCAAGTCCACAAGCCAGGGTCCCACAGGGTGTAGACATACCCTAAGTGACTCGACCGAGGTCACACCATGAATCAGTGTCAGAGCTCTGAGTCTAATGCCTGTGCCATGAAACCATCCTTCTTAATTTTAAGGCTTTAAATTAAACCGCAAGCTTTTGAGGCCAGAACTATCATTTTATTCCACGTGTGTACAGTGGGGCCTTGGTCCCTGACAGGTGCCTTTAGACACCACTATAATGATACCAGCAAAATATTAATAACAGCATTGCTGATGAGTCATAAAACGCCCCCATCCACCAACCACAAATCCCAAAGCAATCAATTCTTCATCAGATGACAGCTCCTCCTCCACCCCCCCGTCAAAGTGCCAAATCTTTGTGTCTTATAACCCATCCTGACAGAGACTAAACCCATCTTCCTCTAGCCTGTGGCTTCCTCCATGGTTCAGTGAGGGAAGTTCCTGCGTTTCTGTAGCATGCGCCGAGGGTTAGGTTCGCTGGAAAGCTGTTTGTGACTATGGTTCGTCCTGTTTCTTCCCTCTTGCCTGTCAGAAATGGCTCCCTTAGTGGCGGAAATGTAAACCTGCCCAAATGTCTGGCACTCTTTGGAGTTCCTACCCCGAGGGCTGAGCACGAGTGGGATTCTGGCTTTGAAATTGCATCCGATGTCCCTGAGCGGGAGATTACTGTCAAGGGGCTGTTTATGCTCGCATTAGCCAGGGGCTGCATGACATGCCCCAAACCAGCGCGCAGCTCGGGAGATAACACACTGCCCCTTTGTCCAGCCTGGCGATGAACCTGGGCTAAAAGGAGCTTGTGGCTTCAGTTCATTTCCCCCTGTCTGCTAGGGCATGTCACAAAATGAGCCCCCCAAGCAAGGCAGGGTGGGGTTCCTGCTAGTCACCACACCTCGTAATGTGGTACTTAGGGGTGAGATCTCTGGGGCAGGGACCTCGCACCAGATCCTGGCTCCTGCTGCTTTGCATGCATGTGGCAACACAAAAACATCCAGAAAGCTGGCTCAGCCTGAGATTTGCTACAGGGTGTGGAAATCTCCAGGTGGCCAAGGGCCAGGAGTAGCCTGAATCCAGGGTGGCTTATGCCTTGAACCTTCAGTGCCTGAGCTAAAGGACAAAGTTTGTTGGGCTGGAGGCAGTAGTGGACACATATGAACCAACCGCTAGAGAGGGACAGAGGGTGGGGGGTTGCCATTCATTGCAGCAGGAGCAAGTGAGGGGCAGGGGTCTCACCAGACTAGCCCCTGAATCAGGACTTTGGGATTTGGCTTGCGGGTGCGGACGGGAGTAGTGTACAGTGCCAGTGTCATGAGGGGAAAACAGCAGGGGCTGGACAGTGTGTGTGGGACAGAGAATGCTGCCTTGTGAAGGGGAGTTTTTCTGCTGCTGTGTGTTAAGCAGTGAAGCCTTGTTTGTCTCCAGTTCCCCTAGACACCACTCTTCCCACTGCCCTGCTCATTTTCACTGCGTCAGCGGGGTCTAGTCTCTAGTGGACAGAGCACTGCACTGGGGCTCAGGAGACCTTGGATCTATTCCTGACTCTGCCAGTGGCCCGTTGGCTCTCCTTGGGCAAGTCGCGTCTCTGTTCTGGGCCTCAGTTTCCCTATGTGTAAAATGGAGATAATGATGCTGACCTCCTTTGTAAAGCATGTTGTCAGATGCTACCGGTGTGGATTGTGATAGTGTGTCCCACACTGCTATGTATATGAGAAGTAAAACAGAAATTTGGAGTAGAGACACTACCACTAAGGCCTTTATATATAAATATATTGTAATTAGTTACTACACAGTACTGTCTATTCATATTATAGGTTACCCTTGCTGCTGGTTGTCACCCTTGAGTAAGCTTTACTGGGCAGGAAACAGAAGTGGGTAGCTTCTCTGTTCCATTGATTGATGTAGATTCAGTTGTTTTTTATGGATGCTGTTTTCCAGATACCTACTGAATGGACAGTAACCAATTTATCAAATATTGCTGTGTCAGGATTTAATATTGGTACCCAGACACTGAACAAGATTGTTTTGAATACCACGTGCCTCAGTTAGGATGCAGTGTCACTGACCCAAATTATGACTGGTACTAAAAGGAAATTTGTTTACCCAATTTGTAGTTACTGTGTAACTTAATTTCTTTACCAGTTTGTTTTTTCCTTGCCTTCATGGTGTTTGCTGCTATTCATTTGTTGATTTTTACCTGTATGTTGGTTAAACAGTTTAGCAAGGTTATACACATTGTACATGTTGTACAGCAATAATACAATACCGCAATAATATAGCAGTACAGTGATAATACAGTAGTACAGCAAGAATACAGTTGTTTTTACACAGTAACCAAGTTGAAATTAAATGACAGTTTTCCTGGTCCAGCTAGTGGTTTTTAGCTGATTGTTAACTTAATTGTCCATATATGGTAGATAGTGGTGTATTTGACCAGTCTCTTATTTATAAAGCACTTCATTTTTCTTTTCTTGATGCTTGGAGGTTTCTTCACTGTATACTGATATTATCTTGTGTCTTCAGGGTGTGATATTTTCTGGCATCTTTCGTCTGTGTGATGCAACTTAAACAACTTTTGTTAGTTAACAGTAAAGGTTTTTTTTGTTAGTTTGTTCGTTCGTTTTCAATAACCCAAACTTAATACACAGTTTTAACTTAGTTTGTTTACAGTGTAATAGGGACCAAGTCTTTTATAACACAACCTATACTTTTGCAATTGTTGTCTAGACATTCATTTTAATTCGGGGTGCATTACTAATATTTCATACTAAATGTAATGCTTAACGGCTAAAATAAATGCTCACAATCTTCCATGAGAAGGTGTATTGTTTTCTGTTGCTGAACACTTTGTTACAGCAAAAGAGTTAGTAACATAATTTTAACAAGCTTTTAGAGTTAATTTGCTTGTGATACCAGTTTCACTTTTGTTAACTGTTTAGAAGTACATACTTTAACAACCACTTAACATAACATAAGAAAAGTGTATAAAATTAAACCAACTATAAAATTAAACCAAAATAAATTTTAAATACAGATACATGCAAATACTTTGAGGGTATTTGAGGGTATACTTTCATGATGCTCTGCCATGTTTGGGAGCCAAAGGTGGAAACCTATTGAAATTGTTTGGTTAGCTTTATGCATAAATTGTTATTTTAAAACATTTTGGTTATGACATTCTTATAACTATATTTAAAAATGCAAACAAGTTTATAAAAAGCCCAAACAAGAAATTAACATTTTGTTAATATTATCTTTACCTTAATGTTGAGGTTTCCCCTTACATTTTTTCTTTGAATAACAAATTTAAAAAATAACTTAAAAAACAAAACCACGATTGATAAAAGAGAATTCTTTTTGTTTGCAATTGCATTATTTGTTGAGGCAGAAATATACATACATATATTTGTAACTGAAACCTTTTTGAACTTTGCACAAAAAATTGGTGTAATAATACTATGATTATACCCCAACCATGATTTTAAAATAGTGTGGTACCACATCTCATATATTTTTTAAAAAAGGGTATAAAATTGACTTTTGTTGCAACAAAATAAAAATAATTTAAAAAAATAGTTACGTGACACACACAGTATAGACACAAGACACACACATGACATACAGGACAAACTTACAATTAAAAACAAATGGCGCCAGAATTCTATTCATAACTATGCAAAGTAACACAACCAAAAATAAAAAGTAAAAAGGGTTAAACATTTGAATAAACAAGTTATTACCTTATGTAAAACTTGTAACATAAATTGATAAAAAATATATTAATATTGCCAAATATATTGTATTAATTTGGTAACAACAAATTTTGCATTACTTTATATTTAACATTATTTTATAACTCTGCTATATGGAAATAAGAAAAGCCCATGTTTCAAATATTAGTTAGTGGTTAGGATTAGAAGCAGAGTGTGCGTTTCTGTTGCTTGGCAACCATATCTTCAAAAAAGTTAGGAATAATTTGAGCTGTTGCATTCCTGAAGGGTTAAAATAAGTAATTTACTGAATTTAAAGTCTTTACCTTGTTTCCTTTTTGTTTCTTGTTTTGTTCTGTTTTCAATTGCTTTATCTTTTGGAGGTTTCTATAAAAACTATAACTTTTAACTTTTAAAACGAAGAGAGCAGAAGTGAGGAAAGGCAGGGGAAAAGTGGGGGTGGAGAGAAGAGCAACCTAGGAAGGTAGCGAGAGCTGAGCCAAGAGAGATTAACTCTATCAAGGTATTTGAAAGTACGGGCAGCAGCAGCAAGTTTAGCAATCTGGGAAAACATATAAAGGACAAAACTTAACTGGTGTGTAAAAATATTTGAGAAAGAAGGTTCTATTTTTAGATATGAGCGCGGAGTGTGGTTCCATGGGTCGAAGCAATTGGGAACCTGCACAGTTGGGAATTGCGCCCCTGGTTTTTATCCTGGCTCTGAGAGGAGATTGGGGGTAGTTACCTGCTCTTGTAAAACCTGAATTTGTTCCCCCAGTGTCTGTTGCTTTTGTGTGCATGCCAAATGGATAGTGGGAGTGCCCTTTTTTGCTGCAGTTAACTGTTTCTGGGCAGCTCCATGTGTTAATGCATCAATTCTAGGTGTTAACCCGCTTCATTTCAGTTTTTTACTTTGAAATTCTTTTTTATTCACTTCCCTGCGATCGAGTCGCAGCTCCTGTCTCCTAATGTGCTCTGTGAACTGTTCCATTTTTTCCTTCATTTGATTTACCAATTCAATGAGAGCATTGTTTCTTGCTCTTTCCTTCTGTGCACTTACTTGTCCCGTTCTGACAGGCACCGGTCTAGGTTCCAGTTTAAGTTTAACTAGAACTTAGCTTTTATCATAAGGTGATGGTTGCAATGCAGTGAACCCCATTTCATCTTTTAATTTTACTAGGGACACCTTTTTCCATTTCTGTCCCCTTTCTTCAGGCACCGTAACAGCACCTGAAGTGCGTTGAACACCAGGGGACGGCACTTTTTGCTTCTGCAGGTTTTCTACAGCAGTCTCCAGTTTTTTCTTTTCCTGCTTTACTTGCTCAAGCATATCATGACTCTGGACTGCCTGTTGCCCTGCTAAAAGAGCTTGGGCTTTCCAGTGCTCGACTGCCCGGGTTGCCTCTTCTACTTCCCCTGTTTTTTCCATTACTTGTTTGGCCAGCATGCTGGCATGCTGTTAAGCCATCTCACTGCCATAGACAGTAGTTGCAAAATTCTTGCTTTTTCACTTTTATTACTATTTTTCAGAGCCTTGGTTTCTACCATCGCTCTACATATGCCAGTCCATGTTTCCCCATTCTTCAATTCATATGGACCCCCCTTACTGGCAATCCAGCGGGTCCATGAGTTATCAAACTCCATGGGGATCAAAAGGGAGGGGATAAGGGGGTTCCCTAGCTTGAGGTTTTCTGCCATGTTAGATTGCAATTCTTACAGCGGACAGCTCGCTTACTCACCAGATCAGCGGTCGGGGTTACCAGTGTTGTCAGATGCTACTGGTGTGGTGCTCTGCTCTGTTCAATGTTGACATCACTCGGCTGCGTGCGTGTGTTCCCTCTGTGTGCTGTCCCAGCTCTGCGCAGATAGCTGACACAGCAGACCTGAAGAGAACCCCGAATGACCACAGACTCTAGTAAGGTATGAAGGCATGTCGGCCAGGTTAATTGTCGAAGAGAAACACAGTCTCCAGCTCCCTGGCAGACGTAGTCCACGGTACTGGTAAGGTGCAGCTAGCCAGTACTTATGTACTCCCTGGCAATGGACTCAGCTCAGTCAGTGGCGGGACTTTCCACTGCCCCCTCGGCTGGACAAAGACACTGCCCCAGGGATGCATTCTTATACACAGGTACAAACAAGTTACTCATCACTCCTGACATATTGAGGTGCAACCTCTCTACATAGTAAGGTGCCATCTCTCACCTTGTACATGTTGGTTCGAACAAAACAACTCTATCCATCATATTACCCTTTTGCCCCTGTCATTGGGATGGGTCAGCCTGTTCCTTGTTATCTGTGTAGAGTGTACAAGCATGTGAATGTTCTGGTCTCTAGTGTTCAGTACCTTTTAGCTATGTCTCTTTCTGCAGCATCAGCCCTTTCCTTGCCAGCTTCTGTGAGCAGGGCCTGCCTCTAGCTCACAGCTTCACTTTCCTTTATGTTAGCAAAGTCTTGACCATTACTTTAGTTCAGGCCTTAGGCCTCATACCAGGCCTTTGATACTAAGGTTTATATCTCAGGGCCTCCTCTTACTACAAAGCACATTGAGATCTGCCACTGAAAAGTGCTAGGGGGTATATTATTATTATGGGTCTTTATCACAGAAGCAGATTGGCACAACTGGCCCTTGCCACAAGCCACACAGCCCGTCCCAGAGGTACAACTAATCACAGCTGCTTGGGCTGGCTTGACCTGTGTGAGTGCGTGATTCCTGCCAATTGTATAATCGAACCCTGGGGATTTCTGTTGTGGCTACGAGTCTAAATGAATCCACTTGGCTGGCAGCCCTATCCTGGAACTTGCTGAGGATATGGGGCTTTGCTCTGCCCTGAGCTCTGATTATCCTCTTCCTCTTCTCTCCACCTCAGGAACGGCTGATGCTTTCCATCCTGCCCAAGCATGTGGCAGATGAGATGCTAAAGGACATGAAGAAGGACCCGAGCCAGAAAGAGATGCAGCAGTTTAACACCATGTACATGTACCGCCATGAGAATGTCAGGTAAAGGACATGCCTTGCTCCATGGGTGGAGGGTTGATCTCCATGTGAGACATCACTTTTATCATGGTCACCTTGTCAACACTCAATTCAGTGATGTAAAATGTGCATTGGAAGGAATAATATGAATGACCTATGTGCATTTCTGGGGGTTATATTCATTGTAACCACGCAGGGAAAAAAGTCCAGGGCTCAGTGTTACCAAGCGCACAAGATGTCAGGCTGCACAAGGAGTGGGATGAAGGATAAGACCGAGGCTATTTTAATGCCAGTTTGTAAACCAGTGGGGAATGCTCCTCTGCTGCACTGCGGCCGGTTCTGGTCACCCCTCTGCCAAATGGAGACAGAGCAGAAACAGGGAATTCAGAGATGGGCAACAAGATGGGCAGACGTCTGTATGAGGAGTGACGGGAAGGGTTGGGATGGTGTGACTGGGAGAGGAGAGGAGTAAGGAGGGATATGACTGGGGTACGCTGAGCTTGCTGACTGCTCTCTCCAGCCCAGGAAGGACTGAGATCATCACACAGAGAAGCTGGATCAGGCCCTTTCTTTCCAGGCTCCATGGATCAGTGGCACCAAGAATCTTCAGCAAAACCGCAAAATAAACAATTCAGCATAAACCAAGTTCAGCCAAGTCCTTTTTCCTGGCCCGGCGGCTGTGCCAGAGTCTTACTCCTCCAGGCAGCCCTGCCCCAGTCCTCCTAGAGGCCATCTGCCTGGGAGTCCCCCCACTCCAGGGCCTGCCACCTGCTGCCTGTAGCTCTCCTGCGTCCCTGAGCTCTGTCAACTTTATGGGAATCCGGTGTTCATCAGGCAGTCACTGGAGCTCTGCCTCAGAATGGGGCTGGCTGGCCCTAGGCTCCCTGGCCTTTAAAGGGGCAGCCCACCCTGTTACATACATGAAATAATGAATGGGGTGAAGGAGGTATATTGGGCACTCCGTCGTAATGCAAGAACAAAGGGGCATTCAGTGAATTTGAAAGGCAACTGGCTTAAAGCTGATAAAGGAGCTGGCTGTCCTATGGAATGTATAATTAACCAGTGGAACTTACTGCCACAAGGTATCACCGAGAACACAAGCTTAGTAGGATTCCAGAAAAGGCCAAACATTTGAGGACCATGAGAAAATTCACATTTGATAGGATGGGAAAAAAATGTGTAAGCAGGTATATAAACCCTCATGCTTCAGGGCATACACCAACTCCCAAGTGTCAGGGTCAGGAAGAACCACCACCCCCCTGAGGTAATTCCATTATCATTCCTTGTGGGGTTTCTTGTATCTTTGTCTGAAGCAGCTGCTGTGGGCCAGTGTCAGAGAGAGGGTAATGGACTAGATGAAGCCGGTCTGATCCAGTAGAGCAGTTCTTATGTTCCTAGGAAAGCCCCAAGATTCCTTGGCATGAGGGGAACAGGGTGGGATATTTCACTGTCAGAAAGCTGTGGAGAATAAACGGCAGGAAAAAATCCAACCTTGGACTGTCTCAAAACTACAAGGTCTTCAGCATCACTGCTGCCTCTGATTCTGGCTTTCTCCACATGCCTCTGAGTGGCCTGTCATCCATATGGTCCTGCCACTGACCCAGTTACACCAGACTGGCAGGTCTCCCTGTGGGCAGCTGGATGGCTACAGGAAAAGCAGGGAGGTCTCTGCATTGTTCCTGAGTGGAGGCCGGCTCTGGGCGATAGTTGCATTGGAACAATTTCCCAAGGGTCGTAGTGGATTCTCCATCACTGGCAGTCTGTAAACCAGGACTGGCTGTTTTTCTAACAGGTCTCTGGCCTGTGCTACACAGGCCGTCAGACTAGATGATCACTGTGGTCTCCCTTCTGGCCTTGGAATCTGTGAGACCAACTCATGTTTTCTGGCTTGTGTTCTCTTCTTTTCCCAGCATCCTCTTTGCTGACATAGTTGGCTTCACCCAGTTGTCGTCCTCCTGCAGCGCCCATGAGCTGGTGAAGCTGCTGAACGAGCTCTTTGCCCGCTTCGACAAGCTGGCAGCGGTACGTACGCCCATGCAGCGCCTGTCAGTCTGGACGCTCTGGTTCACAACCGGCTCCGGAGAGCCTGGCAGGCTCAGTACACCACAGCAAACGCAAGCCTCTCAGGAGGTCAGAGCATCTCTACGACCCGAGTTTCCCCTGGGCTCAGCAGGGACTGGGAATACTCTGGTGGCAGAGCAAGCCGGCTTCGCTCCTTGCCCACGGGAGGAGCTGTGCTGGTGAGCTCCAGGGGGTCACGTCACGTCTGCCCATCCCCGTGCAGAGTGAAGCTCACCAAGACGTAAGGCCTAGGCCTTTCACCTCCTGGTCACCTCAGCCTCCACCTGGCAGTGAGTGAACCTTGCTGCCACGCGATGGCTGTTAGCTGGGTTTGGTGGGTCTCGGCCGAGTTCCCCGTGGCCAGGGGTTCGCACAGCAAAAGCTGCCACCACTCTGGACACCATCAGCCTCCGTGGCAGCGGCCTCTGTGTAAAGGCCAAGGTCTGAATGAGCCTTGGAGACTGAACTCCCCTCTGACTCCTCCAGGGCAAGCGGGAGGCCTGCTGAGCGGAGGGACACCGCGATTTCTTGGGCATTGTCGGTTTGGGGGATAAATAGGGGACCTCTGGGCTGTCACTGCAGCCCTGAGACCAAGGAAAGGTTCAGCCTGTGGAGGACTAGCCCCAGACTGAGCGTAAGGAGCAGCCCTGCCCTGCCTGCACAGGGAGAATTGCCCTCCCCGGGGTGCCTGACACCCGCAGGTCTCACCCTCAGTAACACCACACAGACTGCAAAAGGGGCTCCCCCGCCAGTGCAGAGCTGGCATAAGGGTGTCTCACCAGCCCTGCTCCCAGGATATCAGGGCTATGTCTGGAGTGCAGTGTGCCAGGGCTATTCGCTGTTCCCTAGAGCTGATTGCCCGGAGGCTGCTCTAAGTTATACTGGGGGCTGGGCAGGGCCCTTCATGGCCCCAGAATACAGGGAGTGCACAGGTAGCTAAAAGTTACCTTAGCCCCTCCATCCTTGCCCCCTGAGTGTAACTGAGATTCTAACCCGAAGCCCTGGGCCCTGGCGGGGCTGTTTTTCCAGCAGCACTGAGCTGTGCCCTGCTGCTGGGAAAACTGCCTGCCACCCTTGTCCTTGAGGGAGGGAGAGGAATGGAAAATGAGTTTATTTCTGCATGCCCTGGGGATGAGAGTCCTTGGACTCAGGTCAAACCCTGTGCCTGCTGCTGCTGCTGCATGGGAAAGTGCTGTGGGTGTGAAGCAGGGCAAGCAGCAGAGTGGGGAGAGGAGATGGGGAAAGCCATGTTAACCA